>NW_024429266.1:146089221-146649221 GCF_017639785.1 Mesocricetus auratus | reverse complement strand
GATCAACATCTGCATACCCTCCCTAAACCCACACTCAGGACTGTAGTTTTATCAGAAACTCCCACAGACCCACGGGCCTGTGAACAAAGGCAAGCTTCAGAGTCAACACTGGTGAAGAATAGAGGCATTCCCAAAGGACAAAGGAAGACCCCACTTTACCACTCCTCTCCAAGGAGGGGGCGAGAGAAGGTGATTCTAAGGGAGACAGGCCCTCCCCACAAAAGACCCAAGTGACTAGGAGGCAGAACGTCAACTAATAAGTAGAATTGTGAACTATAGTTACCCTTTCTTTGCAACTAACCCAGCCCCAAGCCCTAACCTAACCTAGTAACAATAGCAAACACTTAGATAGCAATTACCAAGTGCCAGGCACAGGTCCAAATGCATGAAACACATTAACTCATTGAGACTTTACAACAAGTCTTACATATTGCACATTCCTCCACTAGCACACGGTGTGAGGGTTGTTGTTATGCTCATTTTGCAAATGAGGAAACACAGACAGAGAGACATTACATAAGTTGTTCAAGGTCAACAGGTAATTGGTGGCCATGGCATGATTTAAACCTAGAAATCCCAGATCCTGAGGCTTTGCTCTCAACCATCTGTCACCCTGCCGAGGCAGCCAGCTCTGACCTAAATCCAAGCCCCAGCCTAGCTACTCCTCCCCAGAGAACCCCAACTCCTTTCCCAAATATCAGCATCCCTAACTCAGTTTACCCTCTATGTTCCAACCTTAACATTAATAGAATCTTCTAGAGATAAACTCTTTGGATAGAAATATAAGAAATAAGGGGACAAAGTCAATACTTAGAGCTTTAGGCAGACAATTGATAAGGTTTCTGTGGCTGTAAAGGGAGACATGCACTCTCCCCTCTGACACTTCAGAAACATGATATCCAGGTATGAACTTGTCTAACTCCATTTCCATCTAAGTACACCAACTGTAAGAGGCAGTTATGAGAGAGACACTGGAGGACATTTTCTAACAGGTTGAGTATTAGATGACACCGGGGAATGGGTGCTGATTTTCTGGGTGTGACATCATCACTGTGCTGTAAGGATGCACTCATGACAAGGACATGAAGCGAATTCTTGTTATTTATCACAGTCCTGCCAAAGAAATTCACCAAAATACGAAGTTAATGAGTACTGTGTCATCTGTCGTTCCTGGGGAAATACTGGACTAAGTTCCCATGAGCCTCTTCCTCAGATGACCCACACATAACCATATTTTACCTGTCTGTTGAAGGACCCCTTTAGTAACACATACGTCTGATTCATTGATTTTGAACTCAGGAACATGCATGAAGTGCATCCCACACACACCTTTCAGAGGCGCTTTGTAGCTCTCATGCTTGGAAACACCCTGTACTTAGGGACACTTTAAAAAACAACAAAGTGAGTGACAAAGCTCGCAAGAGTAGGGGCTGAGGAGATGGGCCAGAGAATAAGAGTACTTATTCAACCAACATCAGGACCCGAGTTTGAATCTCTGGCACCCACATAAAAAGCCGTGTGTGCCTACTTGTGCCTGTAACCCCAGAACTGGATGGTGGAGCTGGTCTGATCCCAGGAACTTGCTGGCTGGCCAGCCTACCTCAAACTTCAGGCCTCCGATTCAATGACAGATTCCATCACAAGTCATAAGCAGATAGACACACACACAAATAAAGGGAAATGCAAACAGCACTGCTAAGTAGACCACGGAAGACATTTGTGGGTGTCTCAGAGCCATAACAGCAAACCCCGTGGCACCTTGTTGGACCCAGAACCTCACACTTCACTCTACTCTGTGCTTACTTATAAATGACACAGACAGGCAATGTGTTTACACTGTAGAAAATATGCAAATGAAGGCTCTGTGAATAATGAACATGTGCTATGTTTAAGGCTCTAAGGCATCATATCTGGAATTGGCTTTTCAGTAAAGAAAGAAAGAAAAAAAGATGAGGCAAAAATAAACAAGTGTTGAAAATATAACTAACCGCTGCTGGGGAGTCTGCTGGATCCATTGGTCCAAGCCCTCCAAGAAGCAGGCACCAAGACGGGATTAAAGGCTTTGGTTTTATTTGGGAAAGTGGCTGTGAGACAGAAGCAAAGACAGAACCAGCAAGGCTGGAAGAGCCAGCAGCACTGTGACACAGGGGGTCTGAGACGGGAGGGAAGGGGTGGAGGGGGAGGAAAAGGTAGGGGAGGGGAGAGAGAAGGAGGAGGGAACAGAGGTGAGAAAAGAGAAAGATGAGAAGGAAGAAGAGGAGGAGGAGGGTGCAGAGGAAGGAGGAGAAAGGAGAAGGAAAGAAGAGGAGGAGGGGGGCGAAGAGAAAGGGGAGGAGTGAGAGAAGTGAGAAGGAGGAAGAGGAAGGGGAGAAGGAGTGATGGGAGAAGTGGAGGAGGAGGAGGAGGAGGAAGGAAGGAAAGCTGGGCAGTGCAGCCTGGACCCTGGAAGTGCAGAGCTTGGGTGAGGAGCCTGGAGTTAAACAGTGTGCTGCCCGGACCGCCACACAGAGTCTCATAAGACCACTCTCTCGACTTTGAAATGTGTTTGCATTTTTCCTCAATGGAAATTCAGAGTGGAGAAAAGAATGGGGTGCAGGAGGCAGGCCATTGAACCGCAGGTTTAGATCTGCTGCTGCCTGTTTCCACTCTGTCCTGTAGAACCCTCTCACCCACACCAGAGAAGAGTGGTTGCATGTACAGCACCCAGGCTGAACTCTGACGGAGTTGCCCAGTTGCTGGGCTGCGCTGGAGCCTGGAGAGAAGGTTGTGTCTGGTCCTCCATCCAGAACCTTCCATCATTGCCCCACAGTGCCCTCCAGAAAGAAGCTGTGGAGTGGGGTGCCTCAGAACTCCACAAAGCTGCCCCACCATTGAGCCCGCTGAACCTGGGAAGTGTGCACCTATTCCCTCCCAATTGAAATTCACCTTCCTAGAAGGATCCTCCTTAGGATTCAGAAGCAAAATGTACAAGACCCAGGAAATAAAAACAAAACAAAAACAAAAAACTGAACCTGGGAAGTATGCACCTATTCCCTCCCAATTGAAATTCACCTTCCTGGAAGGACCCTCCTTAGGATTCAGAAGCAAAATGTACAAGACCCAGGAAATAAAAACAAAACAAAAACAAAAAACTGAACCTGGGAAGTATGTACCTATTCCCTCCCAATTGAAATTCACCTTCCTGGAAGGATCCTCCTTAGGATTCAGAAGTAAAATGTACAAGACCCAGGAAATAAAAACAAAACAAAAACAAAAAACAAAAATCGAAGACGTCTTAGGGGGTTCCTGAAACTTACAGGATTCACAAGGCCCCTAACTGCTGAGGACAGGAGACTGTCTCACCAGCAGGCTGCCTACAAGTCCTGTGCTGGGTTGGACTTTCCAGGGGTGCTGTGTTTGAGTCACTCATGCTGTAAGTTCTCTAAGTTACCAATGGGTCACTAAGCTAGATTTGGGTGGAATCATTTCTTTGCTCTGTCTGAGATGAATACATGTTTGTTTACGTCTCCCCAGAAAAAGTCACACACTGGGGCAGGGAGTTTAGAGCGCCATCTGAGGTCAACCTTATGCTAAGACTAGAATAGGGTCACCCATGGGGACAGGTAAAGGGACCTATCTTCGTATTAGAGGAAATGGCATTCCTTCTGCCTGGTGCTGGCCACTTTCCCACTGCCATCTAGCCATGTTCCCATCAGCTCCTCCGGCCCTAGGGACAGAAGAAGTGACCACATCACAGCAAAGGTGTTCTACATTTGTCCCTCAAGCTCATTTGCATATGACACAGTTGGGGCTGACCTGGGAGGATTTCAAAGGAACATGTCTTAAAGCACCTGCCTGGATGTGAGCCCACTGACACCAAGAACAACTCTGGGGCCTGTTGGGTCCTCTTTCCATTACCACAGACTTCATTACAGGGCTGGCCATGGCAAGTGTCCATCTTCCACCCTCTCATGAGACAGAGGAGGGGATGGCCTCTGCTTTCCTGGGCAGAGTCAGTAAGAGAAGGCCAGAAATACTGGAAGTGTGGTCCGTCTTCACGGAAAAAGAGGCCATGCAGGTGCCATGCTCTCAAACACCACCCACCCTGTGTTCTGTCCCCATTCATTCATCTTAGAAGGGAAGATAAGGATGTTCCATAAGTTTGTGAAAGGAATCTAGAGGAGCCAGTGCCTCTCAGCCCAAGGGAGGGCACCCACTGCTGGGATGTCTGTCACCATGACAGAAACTAATTGTGGCCCCTTCCTCTGTAATGAGATTGATGACTACCTTAAATGCCATCCTAGAGCCTCCACTCAGTAGCTGATGGAAGCAGAAGCAGAGATCCACAGCTAAACACTGAGCTGAACACCTGGAATCTAGTTGTAGAGATGGAGGAGTGAGGAGCAGAGGGGTCAAGACCAAAGCCAGGGCAGTCTACGGGACCTCTGTCAGTGGAACCAGCATTTATCCCTAGTACACAGACTTTGGGAGCCCAATCCCTATGGAGGAATACTCTCTCCGCCTATATACATGGGGGAACGCCTAGGTCCTGCCCTAAATGATGTGGCAGACTTTGATGACCCTCCATGGGAGGCCTCACCCTCCCTGGGGAGGGGATGGGGAGTGGGATAAGGGGTTGGTGGGAGCATAAGAGGACAGAAGGGAGAGGGAACTGGAATTGGTATGCAAAATAAGACTGTTTTTGTTTTTGTTTTGTTGGTTTTATTTTTGGGTTTTTGAGACAGGTTTTCTCTGTGGCTTTGGAGACTGTTCTGGAACTCTCTTTGAAGACCAGGCTGGCCTCAAACTCACAGAGATCTGCCTGCCTCTGCCTCCCAAGTGCTGGGATTAAAGGCATGTACCACCACCACCCTGCAAGACTGTTTTTAATTTAAATAAAAAAAGACAGAAAAAAAAACTAGTTGTGGCCATGGTCTTCCTAGTGCCTCATAGAAACACGACTCCTCACGGAAGGTTCTGACTAATCCCATGGAGCTGAGAGAAAGGTGAACACACACACCTAAATCACCCTCCTCAGCAAATCTAGAACAAAGCCCTCAGTTAGACATCCTCAGCACCAAATAACAAAGCCTATAATCCCAGAATTTAGGAGGTAGAAGCAGGAGGAACAGGAGTTCAAAGTCATCCTCTGCTATTCAGTGAATATGAGGCCAGCCTGGGCTGCATGAGACCCTGTCTCAATAGAACAACAACAAAATATCTAGCATATGCACCCTTGTCCCACAGACTCTGGGCAGAACCCTCCTTTACCTCCTGCCGGACATGGACAGCCACTGCTGGTCTCTTCTGCTCTCTATGACATGGCACTTCAAAGATGCCATTCTTTAATAAAGCTCATGCCACACAGGACTAACCAAGGTCACAGGTCATAGGGGGACCATAGGCCAAGCTCCACGCAATATCTGCTACTCAACACTCAACCAGTGACTGCTTTAAACAGGAAACCTTGTAACCAGTTTGACTAGTCCAGACACTTTTTCCAAACTTTAATTAAGCTAAACACCTGTGAAACCCTAGTCTCTGCCTCACTATGCCTCTATTTTTTTCTAAAATTATCTTCTGTCACTATTATAATTTAAATTCTGTAACTGAAAAGCTTACAGAAGTATGTTTTCCTCTCTTTTTAAATAATTGCCTGTAGTCTCATGAGTGTCCCTTCTTTGGCCTTCAGAGTCTAAAATGTCCCCTCTTTTGCCCTAAATAGGAAAATTTTCCAACTACTGGTCTACTAGGTGTGACAGATCTATGTCCCCCAAAACCCTGAGCCACAGTGCTGAGTTGTGAATTATGTGGTTGAACATAAAACCATACACTTACTTAAGGCATTAGGAAATTCTAGGGAAAATAATTCGGTTGCTTGAGGATGGACTATGTAGAGGGCAGCATTGACCATCCTGTCTCGAAGGCAAGAGGCTGGGAACACCTGGAACTCCTCCTTACAGTGTTCAGCTCCTGGAGCTGAGAGCATTGGTGTTTCCTCCACAACACAGCCAGACCTGACAAAAGGCTCACCTTTGCCACACAGAGGACTTATCCACACTCTGTGTTCTTTGCTTCCTGAGCCGTAAAATTAGGGGAATAGTAATTTGCTAAGTTACTATGAGGTTGAAAGGGTGTGCTTTTCCTAAGCCTCTGCGCATAGTTGATGCATGGATAAGCCTCTGCCCAGTGTGGCCGCCAGCACCCCACAGGGCAATCTTCCCTCAGTGCTTCCACTATGCCTCCATCTTTGCTGCAAATCTTAGCTGCGGTACACAAGGCACAGGGACAGGCGGCTGTCACTCTGCAACCTCCATTCTGTTCCCTACATGCTCCTTGAAGGCAGGAATAATGTCCCCTCTTATCTCCAAGGTGATAGCAAAGCCAGATGCCAAATGAAGCCAGCCAGCCAGGCAGACAGACAGACAGACAGACACATGGAAGGAAGAAAGCGGGTGCCAGTTAACAACTAGACCAAGGAAGAACTTTCATAAATGAAAAGAGAGTGAAGTCATTAGGAAGATAAAAATGTCAATTGTTTAAAATTTGTCCTCCCTCTGTCTCAATAAAAACAGAATGTAAAATCAAACAACATACATGGAAACAATACTAAAGCACAGACAGTAAAAAGGGAGTTCATGCCTTAACACACAGAGTTCTTACAAGCCAACATCAAGCTAGGTATGTGGTGGCTCACATCTGTCATCCCATCCCAGCACCTGGAGCCTGAGGAAGGAGGATCACCAAGGCTACTCTGAGCTACAGAGTGAGTTCCAAGCCAGCCTCAGACCATGACTAATGAAAATAATTAATGTAAAAGAAAAACTCCTAGGACCAAAGTAGATGAATAGCATAACATAGAATGAGTGCAAATGTAGATGGCAAACAGATAAAAGGTGTTTGTCATGGATAGAATAAATCAAAAGGGTGAAATTAGTAAACAGTTTTTAATTATAGTACCCAGGTGCAGCAAGAAGACAAGAAAATAAGCTGCATAGAAGCTAATGGTATAGCAATCTTGACGGTGGGAATCCATGACTTCCTTTAAAAAGCTTTTCCCCTTAACCCAGCATGACAACTTCTGGGAAATCATCAGAAAGTGGATAAAAGTTTCTGCTAGGTGTTGTGAAAAACAAACACAACTTCTGTCTTCAACAACAGGGGATCAGTTTAATAAATTATGCTCCACCCGTATGTCCGTGGTTATGCAAGGGTTACAAAGAAAGAGAAGTAAAACCCTACACTTTCATCACAAGTGTGAGGTTGTTTTCTTTGTTTCTCAAAACAAGGTCTCAGTGCCCTAAAGATTGTGATCCTCCTGCCTCAGCTTCTCAACACGAGGTGTGCAAGCCTGTGTCCACATCCTGCCTCAGTGTGGTTCTTTTTCCTTCCTTCCTTCCCTCCCTCCCTCCTTCCTTCCTTCCCTCCTTCCTTCCTTCTCTCTGTCATTCTTTCTGTTTTGGTTTTCCGAGACAGGGTTTCTCTGTGTAGCTTTGAAACCTGTACTGGAACTCACTCTGTAGACCAGGCTGGCCTCGAACTCACAGAGATCCGCCTGTCTCTGCCTCCCGATCGCTGGGATTAAAGGTGTGCGCCACCACTGCCCACTCTCAGTGTGGTTCTCAAGCACACTGAAGAAATGGGAGGAAAAGTGGATGGATGGCATCTCTCCTCACGGTGATGCAGCGAGCTAATCCTGATAACGGAGGTGTCCAGGGCACACAGGGCTCTGGGCCTGGGGTGGGGGAGCACTGGGACTCTGTAATGGATGTGATCTTCATTTGTAGACATCCGTGTGCAGGCCCACACAGAGCATGCTGCTGTGTGCTTCCACAATATGCAGAAGCCTGTGTTTGAACAAGGTAGTGAGCACCTGCCCACCCGGCCCGTGAGGATGCCAGAAGTCAGGGTCCCCATACAGAAGTGTCCTTTGTCCCCAAGCTGACCCTTTCCAAAAACATGGTTACATCCACACCAGGAGGCCAACAGAACTCAGAAGAATATAGCTGGAGCAGATGTAGGACTTCTAGTCCCGAATAAAAATGGCTAGAAAACCCCTAGAATTATTGCTACAGTGTTCCCAACAGCAAAAAAACAAACAAAACAAAAAAAGAAAAAGAAAAAAAAAGGAGACAACCTACCAGTGCCATCAACCAATGAAGAAAATGTAGCTTCATGCAATGGAGTCAAACTGTAGAAAATGTAGCTTCATGCAATGGAGTCAAGCTGTAGAAAGAGCCTGCCACCTGTGTTAACACAGGGACACAGAGATCGTGATGTGTGTTAAGCCAGCCACAATCTCACGAACTTGGGCTCTTGGTCACATGTGGGAACCAACACAGTTTATCTCACTGAAGGTGGGACTTGAATGGTGTTTTGCTCAGGCTGGGAAGTGTGGAATAAGAAGCTCTGGGGACTTTCTGGGGAAAGCAGTTGTGTCCTGTGTGGTTTGCAAATCCCAAAGAAAGGGTCTGGGATGTTTTCACCATAAAGAAACATCAGTGTCTGAGGAAATTTGTATGTTTAACCTCGTGTAGTCACTGAACAATAAATAACCACAGGCTTTGAGACATCCCATGGTACCCCGTAAGTACAAACAATTTTTATGTTTGGAAGTAGCAGTTAAAATAAAATCTAGTTAAATTTTAAAAGAAGTGGTTAGAAATGTCGAGGGCCCAGTAGGAAGCTGCCCTTGCTCTATGAGGACCCTGAACTTCAGCTGAGGCTAACTCAACCTAAGCCTATCCTTGTGGGCGTGGCAAGGAGAAGGCCCACCCACCTGCCCCCACTGGAGGGGCATTGAATGCCTTTCCCTGGCTGCAGGCTTCATGGTGGCACTCTGGCCCTGACCTCTCTGTTCCTGTTCCCAGGAAGGGACCACACAATGTGGTGATTTTCCACTGAGGAGTGTCAGCGGTGTGATTGTCATCTCCCCAGAGCCTAGCTGACTCCACCCGCCAGCCTGGTTGGTGATAAGTGGGCCCCACCTGCTGCCCCCGCCCCGAGAAGCAGGTGGGGGCAGGCCACGGGGGAGTGCCAGGATCCTATCTAGAGCACCCAGCCCATATCACAGGGTTGGAACATCCCAGACACCTAGTGCCTTCCAGAGCAACCTGACTGGAAAGTGAACCTGGACTTCAGACATCTGGCCTGTTCTCTCCTCCCAGGGACCACTATCTTCCAACCAGGTCATCCTGTCCATCCTTCTGCCTCCAAGCTTGGCTGATGTTCAGCTTGGCACATGTTTATTGAGAACCTACTTAGCCGCGGTGAACTCCCACAGAGCCCGGCCCAGCTCCATGGTTTCTGAGTCACTGTCAACCCTCCTGCAAACAACAAAACTGGTTAGTGGGCAAAAGGCCACTCAACCAGCTGAGCACAAATAGACAAGAGTCAAGAGTTGGGGAAGCCGAGGCAGGTCTCTGGAGGGGAGGACGGACATAGATGCTGTAGGAGTATTACTGGAGTAGGGAACAGCGAATGTTCATACGCTGACACGGCATCTACTGAGTGCTCACTAGACTATGACTGGCATCAGCTTAGAAGACATAGTCACCAGAGAAAAGGAGCATCGCAGATGCAAGACCGGCTTTTTTTTTAATGTTTTTATTTTTTGTTTTTTTCTAGACAGGGTTTCTCTGTATTGTTTTGGAGGCTGTCCTGGAACTCACTTGGTAGACCAGGCTGGCCTCAAAAACTCACAGAGATCCGCCTGCCTCTGCCTCTGGAGTGCTGGGATTGAAGGCGTGTGCCACAAATCCCCGGCTGCAGGACTGGCTTTAAGAAGACAGTGGCTTGTGAGCCAGATCCCAACATCACCTCATCCCAAAGCCTTCCACAGCTCCTGATATGAGGACAGGCCACCATTCAGAGTTCTCTCTCATGTCTGTTGGTTTCCCAGAGACAAGATGTTCAGACATCATACCCATGTGCATGCACGCACATGCACACGTTTGTATACACACACACAAACACACACACACACACACACACACACACACACACACACACACACACCTCTTCTCTATAACATTGCCTCTTCCTGGCCTCCTCAGAGTTAAGGACAAAATATAGAGCAGCAGGTATGGAACTGGGACTCCTCCATGACAGCAGGGAGGGCATCTGGAAAAAGCAAGAGCTTGCAGGGTGTGGGTTCTGAAGATGGCATTCTAGACGAGGAACATACAGGCACAAGCCAGGAATCTCATGGTGGGAGTGGTCCAGAGAGCCTGACGGAAGATGAAGGTAGCTAGGAAAAGCTCTTGGGGCTAATGTCTGCTTGTTTTTCTGAGGGCACTTGGAAGCTATGGGAAGTAGAATGTGCCAGGATAAACTCTGTCCTTTGGTGTCCCTCTGGTCACTGTGTACAGAGCTAGTTGGAGGCCTCCAAAGAGAGAGGGCCCGGCTCACAGGAGGCAAGGGAGTGGCAGAAGTAGACAGAGTGTGAAGGACAAAGTAGCGGCCACCAGTGGAGAGAGGCAGGAGGCAAGGCCCAGCTGCAAACAAGACGTGAGCACCAAAAGGAAGGGGAGCTTGGGCACACGCCCCTTTGTGGAGGTCAGCCCTAGAGCCTCCCACTCCCGCACACACCGGGCAGCTGGGATTCTGTGACATGCCTGAGGCCCCCTGATGATACAATGTGGAGGGTCTGTGAGCAGACTGGGAAAGAAATGACCCTGTGTTTTCCCAATCCCAGTTTTCTTCGTGTTGTACACAGGAACACCCAACCACAAATGTGTACTAAACACCTGTGTTGGCCCTGATTGAAAGCAGTTGTTTTCATACTACTTTAGTTGGGCAAGTGTCTGAAGTACTAAAAGGGTCCATCCTTATGCAGAAACGACACTGGTGCCCTTTAATCCCCTGGCAAGAAACCGGAGTGTGACTGAGTCCCAAACTGAAAGTTTATGGTGTCCCCCTTCCCACCACCACTGTCCCCAAAGCCAAGCTCATCAGAGAAAGGTCAGCACAGCTGCTCAGTCAACAGAAAGATGATTTAGTCAACCAAATAATCTATCAAAATTGGTTCTGTTCAACTGTTACTTAGTAAAAATGGAAACAAGTTTTCAGTTATCAAGACAACATGCTTTTTAATGTTCAGAGTAAGGAACCAGATACTTCCAGTAACTGTAGCATATTCTCATATACTTGAACTTGTCTGTAATTTACCATCTCTCCTTTTTTTATAACTTGGGCATGTCGCTGCCAACAAAATATGTTTTTAGTAATTTTGTTCTGGTTTGTGGCCACTCAATGACTGTGCCTCTCAAGTCCCTAGACTTGGTTTTCCTAAAACTGCCTTTGTTTCTAAGAGTCAATATCAAGACTTTACATATCATAGCCATACATAGCGCCACATACCTGCAATCCCAGCACTCAGGAGACATAGGCAGGAGGATTTCTTTTAGTTTGAGGCCAACCTGAGATGTACAACAAGAGTCTGTCTAGAAAACAAGCTAGGTGTGGTGTGCACAGCTATAATCCTAGTACTTGGGAAGGAAAGGCAAAGGGCTCAAGAGTTCAGAGTCTGCCTCGGCTATATAGAGAATTTAAAGCTACTCCGTGCTACATGAGACCCTGTCTCAAAACCAAAAACCAAACCAAAACAAAAAGAAGCAAAATGAATAAAACTTTATCTGATAAGGCAGCAAATCATTAAGCAATGCTGTGTGTCTTGTGTTGGGTGGCAGGATTTGGGTTGACTGCAGGAGTAGCAAGTAACTGTCTTATGCCATATGTGCATGGTTACTGCAGAAATATGCAAGCAAATGGGTTGGTGCCACCCTTTTAAGTCCCCACACCCAGGCACTGTTCATGGCAGGAAGCCAGAACTCATCTGCATCTTGTCAGTCGTGGATGGAGCTATGAATAGACTCTGAGACAGTATCACATTTGTTTATTGAATTTCCTGGACCCCAGGTTGACTTTCCTTAAAATCATATTCTTCCTGCAGAGAGGAACTTCCCTCCCTCTGTATGTATGGAAACTTAGGACAAATCCCACCCACAGGTCAAGATAGACCTGGTATGGGGACGCTGGCTACAAAGTGTCTGAGTGAACATGGGGACAAAGTGGCTCAAAGAACCTCTTCTCTGCGTCTTCCTACACGGTTCTAGATCCCCCTCCTGAGCCCCTACTTATAAAGCACTTAATTCTGCCATTCTTGGTAATGGGTTCAGCCATAGTCCTTTAAGACAACACACCCAAGTCCACAGGAAAAATCATGTTGTCTGCAATTCTACAGCAAAACACACCTGGTGCTTTTTGGAGAACAGACCCCAACATGCGTCAAAGAAGGGAGAGTCCACCTGTCTGCGGGATAGCCCCCCTAGGAAGCACCTCTGAACTTCCTGACACCCCCAAAGGCTCAATCAGTGGTACAGACACTGGGAGCTGCCCATTCCTTGCTTCCTAATATGACAGGCAGGACCAAGAAAGTTCAGAACCTTCCTTCTGAAATATAGACTGGAAGAAAGTCAGCTGGGGTTGAGGAACCGGAGTAGTGAGTGAAGGAAGCACCCTAGGCCCCTCACTAGAGTGACCCAGAGCATTCCATAGGAATTCAAAAACTTCTGCAATCCCAAAGTCCTCCCCACCCTATGTCCCTAGCCCTTGAGAACAAGTTCATTCCGTTCCTCTGGTGCCTTCCCTGCCTGGAACTTCCTCTACCTCTTCTAATTGCTTCCCTGAACCTAAGGCTAACTCCAGACCACCCAAGACCTATCACAGCTGTGCTCCAGACCCTGCTGCACCCACTGGCCAGCCTGTCCCTCCCTGTATCCTTCACCCATCATAGTTCAAGGGCAATCAATGTGTTTCCCCAAGGCCACAGCTTTCCTATCTGGAGCAGTGTTGGAAAGTAGCCTGGGGACCGCCATGACTGGATACGGACAAGCCTCTGGTAAAGACTGTACCCAGCTCCCCTGTTTCCTAGTTGAATACTTTAAAACCAGCCTTCACCCCTTATCCCAGCCCTTTGGGCCTCGGTTTACCCATCTGAAAAGTCTGTGAGACACTGACTTCTGATAAGTGGAGATGCCATTGGGAATTATTGGCCCATGGACAGAGACCGTGAGTACATTCCATCCTAAGACAGGAATTTGAGGCAGGTGTATTCTACTCCTCCCTCACTTCTGCCAAAGCCACCCCCCTGGGAGTTTTCCTTACTGCTGTTTGCTTCCCCCACCCCACTCCCACATCCCTGCAACCCAAAGGATTTGTCCTGGTTGGCAGATCTCACCTGGAAAGAAAGTGACTCAGACCTCCAGGAGAGCTGGGATGAATCAGGGAGGCAGGACCGGGTATGGGGCTCCCACCCCAGAGTCCAGGCCTCTCCCAGCAAGAAGAGTACAGTGATCGCTGGGCAAGAGGGCAACTCTGCCGAAATGTGCCCCTGGCCAGTCAGTGGGGCACCCTTGTAATCACACTCCCGCATTCCAGGCCTGTCCAGACACCTTCCCAGTACCATCTTGTCATGCAGTCCTGCAGGGAGGCCAGACAGTCATATGGGCCTCCATTCTCTCTGCTGAAGGTGACTAGGGCCTTTTCCTGTCATTCTGGGGAACCAAAGGACACAGGACATGGAACAGCCGCTGGAGAACCTGTGGAGCATCGGGAGGTGGGAGCCCCGCCCTGCCTTTCCAGCTATGAGGCTCCATCTGTGACTGCCCATTAAGGCTCCATCCTTCTCTGCTGTCAGTGAGACCCCAGAGACAGATCCTCTCCCTCTTCACACCAAAGTTCCCCACCCAGCCACTGATCAAACATTGTGAACTCCAGCTGCTCCGAGCTGCCCTCAGATCAGACCCCAGATGCTCATAAAGAATCTCCTACTCCTAAATATCAGCCAAAGGCAGCTCCATCCTTCCAGGTTCTCACCTCTTCCCCTAGCCCCTCGGGCCCTACCTACAAAAGGGACCCAACAGCGTTCATTCCTTTGCTCCCTCTCTGAGGGGAGCCCCATGGTACTCCGAGCCCCATAGAGTACTCCCTTGCGGGTCTCTCGGTCTCACTCTTCCCTCTTTTAGCCCTGCTGGTGCTGGCAGAGGATTTTTGATAAACACAAAGTCAGACCAGGTCTGCTGAGTAAAAGTCATACCCAGAAACAGCCATTCTCCTTTTCTTAGGATAAAACCAACTTGATTTGAGAAACATGCCAAGGCCTCTCAGGTGCCTACTGGGCAGATGTGCTTCCCCAACCCAGCTCTGAGGAGTCATGTGGCCCCCTCCTCCATACTGCTCCCCTTCCCATCATGCTCCTCTTCCAGGACCTGCGCAGGTCTTCCCCCTGTACATGCATGTGCTTCCCTCTGCTCTGTCTGCCGGGTCATGAATGGAATCTGAAATGTGTCTGCAAGCTCATGTCTGACGTGCTTGTTCCCTGACTGGTGGAGCTGTTTGGGGAAGCTGTGGAACCTTTAGGGAGTAGGGCCTGGCAGACAGGAGTAAGTAGGTCATGTTGGAAGTGGCACCCTGGTTCCAGGTCTGCTGTGATGTGGACAACCTCCACCACACACTCCCACCTCCATGCTTGTTCCACTACCGTGGGCTGAAGCCCTCTGAAACAGTGAGCTAAAAACAATGCCCCCTTAAGTGGTTTATCATGTAGCATCATCCCAATGAGATCAAATTGATGAATACAGGCTAAACAAGACTTCCTGGCTTCTCTCTCTCTCTCTCTCTCTCTCTCTCTCTGTGTGTGTGTGTGTGTGTGTGTGTGTGTGTGTGTGTGTGAGTGTGTGTCTCTCTCTGTCTCCTCTGTGTGTGTGTGTCTGTCTCTCTGTCTCTGTAACACACACACACACACACACACACACACACACACACACAGAGTCTCCACTCTTGCTTTCATCTTTCCCCCATAACATGTATGAAATTCTAACATGATTTGAAGTTTGCCTGGCTATCCACTATGTTTACCGTTCTAAGCCTTTCCCTCTCCTTTGGACTGAGAGTTCCAGGTGGGCAGGGCTTTGGATCTGTAATGACCACTCCACATGAATCCTCAACCCTTGACCCAAGGAATGCACATAGCAGATAGTGAAGGAGAAACAAAAAGGGACGGAGGGATGAAGGGGGGAGTAGGAGAAGGGGGAGGGGAAGAAGGATAGAGGGGTTAAAGGAAGATGAAGGAAAGAGGTAGAAGAAGGAAAAAGGAAGGAAGGAATGGAGGGAAACAGAAGAAGAAAGGGAAGGAAAAGGAAGATGAAGGAAGAGAGGGAGGAGGAAGAAAGGAGAAAGGGATAGTGGGATGTAAGGGAAAGAGGAGAGAAGAAGGAAGAAATGAAGGGAGGGAAGAAGGAAGGAAGGATTATAATTTTCATCTGAATTATCTTTAACCTTGTTGCCCTGACATTCCCTAACTGGTGTTGTTGTTTTTTTATTGCCTCAGTCTCTTTATTTGCCAAGTTAGCTAACAGACTGACTGAACTGTATGTGACATGGCATGATTACACTCAGTAAACACTGGCTATTACTGTGACATCACCTGTACCGCCACCAGGAGGCAGGTGACCTGGTCAGGCTCTGTGGAGCTCGTTTCCAGGTCAGAAGATGCACCTGGGAAGCTGCTCCCCAGGTCCTCCTGCTCAAGATGTGACAGGCGCTCCCAGGCTGAGTGAGAAACAGGCTCCTGCTTCCAAGGGGCTCAAGCCGGCTCTGCTGCAGAGGGCCATGAGGGAAGCCAGAGGACACAGGCTCTGGAGCAGAAATAGGCCCAACCATTTGTGCCATACATGGATCCATCTTCTGGGAACTGGGAGTCAGCCATCTTTCCAGGCCTAGGACTGAACAAACCTTCCAAGTGTGCGCGCCATGCTCCAGCTAGCAGAAGGGATATGCAAATGAACCCAAACCGGAGAAATCATTAAATCCATCTTTGAGCCAGTGAGATGGCTCAGCAGATAAAAGGTGATTGCTGCCCAAGTCTGAGAATCTGAGTTCAATCTCAAGGACACATAGTAGAAGAGAACTGACTCCACAAAGTTGTCCTCTGCCTTCACACGCATGGGTACCATTGCACACACACAACCACACATCATAATAATCATAAAACAAATGTATTAAAAAGTCTCTTTGTTCAGGGAGCCTTGAAGTCCTGTGAGAGTCAAACCCAGGCCTTCACCACACCCAGTGAAGACCCAGATAAAGACAAGCCCACAGGGTTAAGAAAATCTGCCTAGGGTCCCATTTTTGGAAAGAAGTGAGGCTGGAGCCAGCATCCCAGCCAGTTTGTGACCCTCCACAGAGAGCTTCAGGGGAGCTGAGGCTGGGCATTCCCATTCACCTCACCAGAGGCTGAGACAGCTAGGACCCATTTGCTGTCTTTGACACTAAAAGGGCAGCTGTTCTGCACTCTGCAGCCTGAGGTTCCCTCCAACAAAAGCTAAGGGTGCAGGATCTGTGAACATCCCTGTTTCCCCTAAATGATCCAACAGACACAGGGTCTGAGCATCCCTGTGCCCCACTTGCTGATGTGATGGATGCAGGGTCTGAGCATCCCTGTGCCCCACTGGTTGGTGTGATGGACACACGGTCTGAGCATCCCTGTGCCCCACTGGTTGGTGTGATGGACACACGGTCTGAGCATCCTTGTGCCCCACTGGTTGGTGTGACAGATGCAGGGTCTGAGCATCCCTGTGCCCCACTGGTTGGTGTGATAGATGCAAGGTCTGAGCATCCCTGTGCCCCACTGATTGGTGTGATAGATGCAGGGTCTGAGCATCCCTGTAGCCCACTTGCTGATGTGATGGATGCAGGGTCTGAGCATCCCTGTAGCCCACTAGGTGATGTGGTCTACTTTATCTGCTTCCAAAAAGAGCAACAAGGTGGTTCACCACACAACATAAATGAAGCCTGTGGGAAACACAGGTCCCCTATCCTCTGGGGAGCCTGAGCCCTTCTTTTGGTTGATGGAATCCCACAATAAATCACACCCCGATTCTCTGAGTCTCTACCTGAGGCCAGCCTGGACCTAGTTCTGGTCTGCATTTGACCTTCTCCTGCCCTATGCACTGATCCAGGGGCAGGAACCCCAGGCTGCCTACAGGAAGTACTCAGTCCTAGGATGTCATGGCTGACTTTGGCACCTGCCCTTGTGCCCTAATAATGAGTCAGGCCTCACCAAGGAGAAAGCCTCAAGTGGCAGCAGGAGTAATTCCAAATGACTTAATTGATTTAATTCATTGAAAAGAGGAAAGGAAGCCAAGCCCTTCTGAGGGCAATCTACTGCCTGCTTGGGTCATGAGTGCTGCTGAGAAGGTCCCTAGCATGTGACTGCACCAAGGGACTCATCCCCCCACCCATGCCCCAGGTCCCCGTAGGAGGGACAGGCCCGCCTGGATCCTCATTGTCTCTGGAACACCAGCAACCAGGGATCACAGCGAGGCCGTCAAGTGGAACATCAGCAGTGGCTTTGTGACCTAGCACCAGAAAGCCAGGTCTGGGAAGATGCCAACCCTGGAAGCTTCCTCAACAGGGGAGGGCTGGGTCATGCAGTGCAGCAAGGATGGGAGGCGAGGCTTCTGATGGTGCAGAATCATGGAGAGGTTTGGGCTCTGGGCCCAGAGGTCCAGAAGCTGTGAGGAACAGTGATGGGCAGAAGAGTCCTCATAGGCTCTTCCAGGCAGAAACCCCTGCTCTGTAGAGGAGACGACTTCAGCTTCAGTGAATCACCCTGCAGGGGAAAAGTCCAATAAGAAAAAGTGTAGACTACCCACAATGCCTGACACAAGCCCCTGTAGTTTATCCCATTTACTCCTCACAGCTATACAGGTCGTGTCACTGGCCCTGTTTTATGGGAAACTGAACTCCAGAGAGGTTGGGGCTGGCTGGCATTTAGTGACGTGGGGCCCGTGAGGCTTGGCTTTGGATCCAAGCATGCAAAAACCCAGAGTTCAAGCTGTGATTGAACACTCTTCAGAGACTCCATGCCAGTGACAGACACAAACCCTGCTTGGACAAATGCAACAGCCTGATGGGCATAATGTGTTCTTTAAAATGCCTAGCCTAGGCTGGCCCTGGTGGTACATGCCAAGAGCAGAGCAAGATGGAGTTCTTCAAGCTGCAGCCGGAGGGACAGGAGAAAGGAGACTCCACCACGAATATCAATGAAAAGTAACCAGTGAGAGAGGACCAACAGAACCTACTGTCATATCTCCTCAGACTATAGCCAGTGGCAAGACAGGCAGGCCCCTCCCTGAGGGGACAGACATGTGCATGTGCAATGAGACACACAGCCCAAAACATCTACCTCTGTGACATGGGTCTTTCTGCTGCTAAGGCCTTGCCCAGCCACTGTGACTCTGTCTGAGCTAGTCAGTCCATAGCCAGGGTCAGGGCTTAGTCAAAGGTCAGGGTCTACAAGCCAGTTAAAGCCCAGTTTGAGGTCTCAGCTAGAGGTCATCTCCTGCTCAGCCTCTAAGCAGTGGGATGCATGAAGGAGGCACAGGGAGGTTCCATGGCCTAGGCCTAGATGAAGAGTCTGCAGTGAGTCATTAGAGTGACCCTTGGAGTGACCCCTGGAGTATGGCTGTCTGTAGGTCACCTGCTAGGGATCTGGTACAAGGTGGGGCTGGAAGTCTCCAGGGGTAGGCAGAAGCCTGTGCCCAGCCCTCATTCTTCCTAGCTGAGGTCATTCCGTGGGCCCAGCCACCCCAGGCCTGGGAGGGGAGCAGAGGTTCCGCTGCGCCTCCCTCAGAAGACCTATGAGTCAGAATCTCCAGGACTGCAGCTACTGGATTTCAGAAGATGGGGTACCCCACCACACTGCTGCCAGGCCCATACCTCACTGGACAGCTGAGATGAATCAGTTAGAGAACAGACATACTGACATACTGGGCATAATTCTCCCATAATTCTCCTCCTTTTTCTTCATTTCTTTTTTTTTTCATATAGTTTTAGAGACGGTCTCATGCATCCCAGCCTGTACTTGGACTTGCTATGAAGTAGAGGGTGGCCTTGAACTTCTGACCCCCTCCCCAGGTATGTATAGCCACACCTGGTTTATTTGGTATTGGGCTCATACCTGGGTCTTCAAGAAGTCTAGGCAGACGCCCTAGCCACTGATCTACAGCCCCAGCCCAAAGTGTTTCTTTTAATCCAATGATGTCACTCTCTACCTTGCAGGTAAGGAAACTGAGGCACAGCTCTGGTCCTTAAAACCCAGGTGGCTCGCCTCATTCTTGCCACCGTTGGTTGTAAGAAAGAGACCAACGTAAATCCACCCCATTCAAGAGGACCACGCAGTGACAAGAGTTGCCACGTGTCCCCATCTCCCACTTCCTTCCGTGGCTCAAAGAACAAAGCTTTGCAAGGTCATCGCAGGGTCACCCCCAGGCAGCTTTGGCAGAATCACTACTTTTCTTTGTAGTTGTCATTGCATTTATTTCTTTTGCCTGTGTTTGTGTGCGTGGGGCAGGGATGTGAGAGGACGGTGGCCGGAGTTGATTCTCACCTTCCTCCATATGGGTCTCAGGGATGGAACTCGAGCCATCGGCCTTGGCAAACATGGCTCCCCACCGAGGTGTCTCATCACTGGCCACACTGCTGCTGTTCTTCATCCTTGGCTTTTGATGCCGTCATTTCCATTGCTTCCTTTGGGCCCAGGGCTTCGGCAAGGCAGCTTGCTCTGAGAGAGGTACCCCACAGGCTTTCCTGGCTTCCTAGGAGGATTGGTGAGAACAGCAGCAGTGACAGGGTGTTCCCGGAGTGTGGGATAGCTGTGGACCTGAAGGCAGCCTACAGAATACAGGTTCCTGGGGGTGGTAGGAACAGGCGAAATGTGTGGACACCGGGGCATTGCACTGGACCCACAACTTCTCATTTGTGCTGAACGTCATTGTCCCGGGCACTCAGAGGAGATGTCCAGGGAATTAATTCTACCACTCACGAGGCATGCTCTGAGGAGGTATGACAGTGGGCACTGTTGGCCCTCTGCCTCTGGTCCACTTCTCAGTGTTGGTGGAGCCTCCCTTTCCCAGGCCTCTGGCTGTAGATCTCAGAGTAGACCCAGGCTGCTGACCTCCTCAGGTCCAACCCCTTTTGCTAACATTCAGAGTTGTCCTCTTTGCTATCCTGCAATGGAATTCAAGTGTAACATAGAGAAAAAGTCATCACTACACTTTAGCTGATATAGAGGAGGGATGAGAACTGAAGCAGCTTTCACTGGAGCCTGGGTTACAGCTGCAGGGGGTCAGCAGGGCCACACCCAGGTAGGCAGCAGGTGCTACTGACCCAGAGGACTGTGGTTGCTCCTGCTGGGAGGGAGTGTGTTCTCCACTGAGGTTCCCAAAACCCTCAGAAGTGGTAGGTGGCTCTCAGCCAACCACCAAAGAAACCATGGAATATTTTCCCTCAATTTACCTGGCAAATCTTAAGCAAGAATGAACCTATAAAATAGAGTTAGAGCTTGGGACTGGATAATAAAAAGCAGGTTTTTCACCTCCACAATTGACTGGTGGGACTATAGGGGTCATGGAAGGGACAAACTCTCTATTTCCAACAGCTGCTGCCTAACTCTGAAGTTCCAGGTCACCACTGACGTCAAAAATGTCCATGAACCCCCCCTGAGAGACAGTGTGTGGAGGCTTATGACTGCAGCTTCCTCTACTGGCCTCATTGTCAATCATTACTGTTCAGTGGGACCTGAGGGCTTAGGGAAAGTTTGCTCAAAGCTGGTCATTTTATCACTTGTCAGCCTGGGGACAGCATGAACTGCCGGCTTAGATAAAGGGAGGATGGAAGGTCCAATTACCAGATCCACAGTACTAGATCCATGCTGTGTCGTGACGCTATGTTCTGATGAGTCCAAGCTGCTCTGAGGCTGTCCTTTGGTTATGCTTCACCACACGTGTCCAGACGGAAGAAGAAATGACATTTCCATTTGCAGAGCTGGGAACTAAACCCAGAGCCTGGTGCATGCTACGCGGAGGCTCTACCCCTGAGCTGCATCTCCGAGAACTGACTGCCAACCTTCCAGATGCTTCTGAAGGCAGAGGTCTCCTCATTACCACTGGGTGCTGCTCTCTCCATAAGTCCAGAAAAATAGAAGTCAGTCACCCCCTAGTGGAGCTTCCTGGAAAGGGGGGGCTCCGGAACCCCTGGGGTAAGGCTCAGACAAAGCAGATCTTTTGGAGATGAGATGGGTCCTATGCAGGTGATGGACTGGTTGGTCCTAGAGTGCCTAGGGACTGTCCCCTCCCCAGCTCCTCCTCTGACTCAAGAGATGGGATTAGTGCTGCATTCCTTACCCCTGTCACCCTTTATGCTGTTAAGTGCTTTATAGGCTCCAATTTGCCAAGCGCCCCACCCGAGGGTGCCTGCCCAGCAGTCAAGGCTTCTGAGAGTGCCCAGAGACAAGACCAAACCTCCCTGTCCCAAGCTTGGAAGGCCTCCCCAGGGAAGCCCCCATTCAACCTCCAAGGATGGAAGCTTCCAAGAACTCTCCCCTCCCCTGAAGAACAGAGGATGTGGGACACAAGATGCAACCACTCAGGGCACAAACCATGGAGAAGATTCCAATATGTCACAAGATATGAGGAGCCACGGGAGGGCTGAGCACAAGGTTATGTGTCTACCTCGAGTCCTCCTTTCCCTGGTTCCCTGAGAATATACACAAGAACCTCACCCCACAAGCATCCACGGTATTCAGATGCAGTAGACTTCAGTTTGGTCTTCAATAGGACTGGAATCTGTGGATGTAGTCAATGCCTGTCTACAGCATTTGAGCTTTCAGACCTCAGAGAGTGAAGCTGGCAGTACACTGTGGTGACATGCTTCTTGGTAAACCACTTGCAGCCCAATAATTCCATGCTGAAGAATTTGCCAAGAGTTCAAGACCAACCCCACTATCTGGGCCCGAGCAGCCTCTCACCTTTTGCTCCTTTGTGTTTAAGCATCATCACTAAGGCCTCCGTAAGCTGATTGCTTGGGGCTCTGGAGTCCCCTCTTTGAAGCTGTCTTCTCTGAGATGGACACCCTATTCCTCACCATCACACAGTTCATCTAGAGACCCCAGAAGTCCTTACCAGTTGCCTCTTCTATCACAAACTCCTCATCTTCAAGAGAGCAGACCAGGGCTGGAGCTGAGCTGGCAGAGCGCTTGCCTCCCACAGAGTTCTGGGTTGCCTCCCCAGTGCAACAGAACGCAGGTGTGGAGGTACACGCCTGTAATTCTAGCACTTACGAAGTGTTGGATCAGAAGTTCAAAGTCATTCTTGGCTACACAGTGCGTTTTGTGACCTTGTCTCGGAGAGGTGAGTGGGGGCTGCAACCTCAGTCATCCTCTAGTATTAATTGCTTTGAACTGTTACAGTACGCTGGTACTCAGTCTTTTCAGCTCTGGGTTCTGGGCCCACCTCCCCCCCTACTGTGAACTCTCAGAGGACAGGTATGTGTCTTACTCATGCATTCCCAGCACCTAACATTCTGTGGGTCCCTGCCTAGTTAGCGCACACACAATGTGCAGTGGTTTTTAAGTTGCTGGAGCTCCAAGGAGTGATTCAGTGATGAGATTTCCTACAGGGAGATAATTGGGTGAGGGACGGTAAGGAAGGGCCATTCTCTCAAATTGTCATCATTAGTGGATATCTGTGGTGGGTCTCTACTGGTCGGGCAAACCAAATGGGAGAGAGAGAGGTGGGGAAGAGGAGGAGGGAGAAGGAGGAAGCTGGAGAGGAAGGGGAAAACGACCAAGAGGAGAGGAGCAGGCGGGAGAGGAAGAAGGTACAATAGGAAGAGGAAATAAAGGAAGACAAAGAGCAAGAAGCTAGGAGGAGGAAGATGAGGAAGAAGGGAGGAAGATGAGAGGATGTAGGAGGAAGAGAGGATGAGAAAGAAAGGTGTGGATAAAGGGGAAGGCAGAAGGAAAAAAAGAGGAGGAAGGGAAGGGAAAGGGAGAAGAGGGGAGGGGGAGGGAGAAGAAAGGAGAGAAGGGAAGGGGGGAGAGAGAGGGGAGCTAACTGAAGGAGGGAATGTGGTTCCTCCCTCCCCGGGCTGCGTTGGAACCAGGCTGGGCTCTGCATCTGCGGAAACTCCTGCATGTCAAGGCATGAATGAAGGCTAAGAGGAAGACAGCCAAACTGGAAGGCAGCCCAAGACCCATTGCCAGGAAGGTGTGCACCCAGGAAAGTGGCAGTGACAAGGATACATTATTGGCTCTGTGGTCCTCCTCTCACACTCCCTCCACCCTGCACCTAGCTGGCTGAGTTGGGCAGAATGGTGAGTCCTTTAGTGGCTTTCTGGGGACATGAAAGGGAGTGGCCCAGCTGAGACCATGGTGGCTGGGGGGGATCAGGAACCAAAGGAACACTGGGATTAAAGTTTCACTTACCTGCCTCGAAAGTGCCCAGGCCAGGATTCCAGGGTGCTGAGTAAGGCAACAGTCGCAGAATGGATAAGGGAGAAAGCACTGGCCACTGGTTGTGTGAATGGCCAAGGGGATCCCTGCTGCCTCTTGCAGGTGATGGCAGCCTCACTACTACCTCCTCTCGTGATGTGGCCCCTTCCTCACAGTCCTAGACGGACACCCATTGCCTGAAGGTCCGGCTAGTAAGAATAGGGTGAGACCATCCAGGAGGCAGAGGCGGGATGGTGAGTTGAAGGCTAGCCCGGGCTAATAGTGAGGCCTCCCTCCAATCCCCAGCAAAATATGAGAATGGAGTGAGGAGCTAGATGGAGATTTAGGAGAGAAAGATTTCTATATGTGCATGAATGAGGGATCAGAGAGAGGGGGACATCCATTTGGAAGAGACCAAGAAAGACAGGTAAAGAAAGGCAGAGAAGGGATCAGCTGGCTAAACCTTGATCTGCCTCGTGCATGTAAGTGACAACGAAATAAATGGGATCTAATCAGAAACCAGTGTATGCTGACAAACCTGAACCCCGATGACAGAATGAACCTCAAGCTTGGCCTCACACTAAACTTAACACTGGCTTCAGACTTACTGCTAAACCTGTATTCAGACTCATCCCTAATCCCAACAACTCCAGCTACACTGAGCCTAACCTTGGCAGCTGGCTAGCCGCCAAACTGAGAAGATCTGAGGAGAGATCATGAAGATATCTTCTAGAATAATCCCACAGCTGGCAGACTCCCTGGGACGGCACTGAGATGGTTGGATGTGGTTGTAAGTCTGGAAATGCCCGTGTTTCTCTAGCACAGCCCTGAACCCCTTCCCAGGTAGCTGGAATCTCACCACCATCCCCTCTCTTTCCTTGCCAGTTGGGTCTTCCCATTTTTCCATGACTCTGGTGTCTTGCCAATCCCGTATCCCTTTGGTATGATTTGGATATGACCAATCCTCCCAAAATTCACATGCTGGCAAAGGTGCTGAAGTGTGGTACCTTTGAAAGACGAGGCCTAGGAGAAGGTATGTGGTACATGGAGGCTGTAAGTTGCAAGTAGACTAATGCTACCTCACGGAAGTGTGTCATTCTACCTAATGGAAGTGTGACTGGGTCAGTTACGACAAAACGGGCCATGATGAAGTGAGACCACCTCACCCCTTGGCCCTTCCTTTAGTGAACATTCAGTGTGTCACAGAAGTGTGCCAGTGCCATGGCACATAGCCCAACATGCCTTGTTTCTTTATATATCACCCAATAGCAGTTACTCTGTTATCACAACACTAGGACTCCTACTTAAGGTACCCCAAGACCAGTCTTACCCACCAAGACTAAGCATTGCCTCCTGCTCTTCTAGAAGGCTCTGTCCTTCCCCAGAACACCTACCATGATGTGAATTAAGAATCCACCTAAGGCGTCTAGAAACTTCTTCAGTGGTCTTCTTTTTCTTTTGGCCATTAAACAAATCGTTTATTGCTTGACAACTATCAGAATCAAGTCTGTGGGTATATTTTATGTAGCGTTTCAAACCTATAGTTTTAGAATTCACATAGGAAATTGAGTATTTCAATAAGCAAAAGTGACAATAGCTAACTATACAAAGATTATCTGGTTTTTTTTTTCTTTTAGGGCTTTCCCTCCCCTCATTTTTATTAGTTCCTAGAGGATTATACACAATATATTTTGATCGTGCCCCCATCTTCTCCTCACTTCTCCCATATTGGCATACCCCCAACTTCCTCAACGCTGTCTTCTTTAAAAAAATCATCAAATACAATCTAGACACATCCTGCAGCTGTGCATGTGAAGCCACAGCGGTTGAGACATCATGCACAAGCTCAAGCTAGACAAGATCCCACCTGGGCTCCTGGGAAAGGAGAGTCTGCTTTCTATTGTCTTCCAAAACTGTAGCTCTCATTTGCAGAGGGACTGCATATGTGATGTAACATACACTACCTAGGGATGGACACATACAATGAATGGCTGCTTGTGATAATCTTTTACCCCAGCACTCAGGAGGCAGAGGCAGGCAGATCTCTGAGTTCAAGGTCAAACTGGCCTACACAGTGAGTTCCAGGCCAGCCAGGACTGCACAGTGAGACTGTATCTTAAAAACATCAGCAATCACAAAATCTGGTGAAAAATCTCTGCTTCTTCATTCCTCCCCTTCCAGGACATTTGCAACCTTTAAGGTGATTTTTGGTAAGTGTGTGTGTGTGTGTGTGTGTGTGTGTGTGTGTGTGTGTGTGTTGCGTACAATTTGTGTAGGTTGTTTTCTAGATAAATCAGATTAAAAAATTTACTTCCTGCTACAGCAGATGGATGGGGTGTAGTTACACTATCCAAACATTGATCTTCTAACAGAGTTGAGTCAATGTTGCCAGATGTGAGCCAGAGAGCATGATGGAGACCAACTTCTCTCCCAGCAGTTTCTGCTCTCCCCTGCTGTAGATACCTCTCATGTACTATTTGCCTGTCTTTGTCAATACACCTCCAAATTCATGGAAGAACCACAGACCCCTCCGAGGAAACCTACATCTCAAGGCCCCTGTTTTTCTGAGGGCATCCCCGTGGACCACTGCGCACAGCTGTGTATCTCTGCTACCATCTGCTCTTCAGCGTGGACCACTGCGCACAGCTGTGTATCTCTGCTACCATCTGCTCTTCAGCGTGGACCACTGCGCACAGCTGTGTATCTCTGCTACCATCTGCTCTTCAGCGTGGACCACTGCGCACAGCTGTGTATCTCTGCTACCATCTGCTCTTCAGCTTCAGCGTGTCTGTTCCAGGGCTCCTTCGGCATCTTGTGAACTCGTGTTGCTTTCGCTGCATGTGGTGCTCCGTGAGCTCTTCCTGGGGAGTCATGAGCAAATGTCTGTTCACTGAAGTATCCTTCCGTCACTCAGATTCTAGCCTAGGCCAGATATTTTCTGTGATGGCTTTTCAATGGCATCAGCTATGGAACCTAAAACTAAAATATTGTTAGCCCAGAGCATGATTTCAGTGGTCTACAGTGAGTCAGACACAGAATATGTGTTGCTCTAGACCAGTGTTCCTCAACCTTCCTAATGCTGCGGCCCATTAATATAGTTCCTCATGTTGTGGTGACCCCCCAACCATAAAATTCTTCATAATTGTAATTTTGCTACTGTTATATGAATTGTAATGCAAATGTCTATGCTTTCTGATAGTCTTAGACAACCACTGTGAAAGGGACATTCAACCTCGAAGGGGTCGTGGTCCCCAGCTTGAGAACCACTTTACTAGAGCCAGTATCTTCTGGTTGTTAGGCAAGAGGTCAGTTCCAAGAGGGGCTGACAGACAGGAACCCAAGGTAGGACCTAAAGAACAAATGGTGGGCCAGCCCAAGGCTGGAATAGGGTGTAGAGATCATGCTGGAAGTTGGCTGTTGGTCAAGATATAAAGGCAGTGACAATGGCTGACGCCAGATGGCCAGCTTAGGATGTGAGGGACAACAGCTGATAGTGGTCCATGCTTGCTAAGTCAGATTAAAGCAACTTCAAGACATCCTCTCCAGGGAAGCATGTGCAAAAGGGCTTTTGTCCTCTCCCTAAGTGAACTCTTCAGCTTTGGGATACTTCAACCCTATACATAGTCTTGCATCTTAGGCTAATTTCTGAGAAAAGCATGTGAACGTCCTAGAAGTGCCACCCTGGGAAAGGTGCAGGGGAGGGAGCAGGAGAAAGAGAGAGAGAGAGAGAGAGAGAGAGAGAGAGAGAGAGAGAGAGAGAGAGAGAGAGAGGGAGGGAGGGAGGAAAACAGAGAGAGAGAGCGCCCATGCTAGCCTCAGTAGAGGCTGTTGCAACTTAGCTCACTCCCTCTTCTAAACTGTGTTCTTACCTCATGCTCACTCTTTTCCCCCAACACAATACCTTTATTAATTATTTGGTAACTTATTAAATGCACCCTGATCACACTTGCTTCCTATTCCTCCCAGGTCAGGTCCACCCCCACCCTTGCACCCTGCCACAAAAAAATAAAATCAAAACACGAGGTCCAATTTGTGTTGTTATATACTCATTGGCAAACTCCCAGCTGTCCATATACTCATTGGCACATGGTCAAACTCCCAGTGGCCAGCCCCTTAAAGATAACCACCATGCTCATTCTTACTCAACTCCTCACCTTTTGAGCTACCACTGTGTGCTGTCTGAAGTCTTCTCTTCCCAGGACAAAAGAACCAGGACTGCCACTGGCATCAAAGTCAGGGGAAACTAGAACAATGGATTTTGGAAATAAAGTTTCCCTATGCAGCTCAAGGTTGAACTTACTATGAAGCCCAGTTTCATTTCAAACTTGCAGTAATCCCTCACCCCTCAGTCTCCAAATGCTAGGATTACAAGCATGAGCCCTCATGCTAATCTTAAACTGCAATATACTTTTACTGTAGTAAAATGTACACAACATCAGACGCACCGTGTTTACTGCCCTAGATTTGAGCACAGGCATATTGCTTTATGTTTGCCATCAGTGTTTTGGGAAAACGTTCATCTTCTCAAGATGAAACTCTGAATTCCTCAGAAAGTAGCTTTGTATCTCTTCCCAACCCTGGTCCCCAACCACAAACATCCCTCCCTTCTCTATATTTGACTCTTGTGGGTACTTCATAAAAATGGAATTGTACAGTATTTATCCTTTTGGTGTGCACAATTCACTTAGTGTAATATCCTCAGAAACCATCCTCGACCTAGCATGTCACAGTCCTTTTCCTTTTTAAGACACCTAACATTTTTGTGTGTACACTTTTGCTTTAGTTTACACATTTATCTGTTGGTGAACGCTCAGGGGCTTCCGTCTTTCTGCACACACATGTGTTCTTGCACATATGGGAATGAAAGGAAAAAAGGTCTCACTGTGTAGTCTGTTGCCTGAAACTCACTATGTAGACCTGGCTGTGCTCTAACCTACTGAGATCCACCTGCCTCTGCCTCCTGAGTGCTGGGATTAAAAGTGTGTGCCCTTGCTTTGTCTGTATTAACACAGACTCTGGCTTTTCCCTTCAGCACACTGAGGTCACAAATTTTAGGCATTCAAATGTAAAACAAAAACCTACTTTAGATTAAATGGAGATCAACTCAAGAACAACAGGAAACATCCAAAAAACTGAAAGTGGAAAAGCAAGGAGGACACAAAAATGTGACCCAAGGCCAAAATGACCATCTTGCTACTGACAGAAATCAGAAAATCAACTACAAAACTCCATTTAAAGGGACAATGAGAGCCCTCAAGAGATGGCTTAGCACTTCAGAGTACCCAGATTTGGTTCCCAGAATCCATACACCCTGTGGCTTACCAACACCAGCTGTAGCTCAGGGTATCCAACGCCCTCTTCTGGTCTCCAAGGGCACTACATACAGGAGCACATAGTAGCAAACACACACACACACACACACACACACACATGAAAAAATATCTAAAATAATAATAAATATTTTAAATATCCTAAAATTGATACATTTTATTTAGTATATGCAGAAGCCTGAAAATGTCCCTTGGAAAGATACCCACATCCCAGTCCATGGAACCTACACGTTTACATTCATTTGGTAAAGAGGTTTTTGCCGTTAATACTAAACTCGGGGTTCTGAAGTGAAAAGGTAATCCTGGGCCCTTGGGAGGATTCTAAATGCTATCACGGAAGAGGGAGATCGCAGCGCAGAGGGGAAGGCAAGGTGGCCGCAGAGGCTGAACCTGGCAGGACATGGGTATAAATCAGAAAGTGCCCACAGCCGTCTCCATATCTGCTGTCACCTGCAGGGTAAGAGAGAGGCGGGCACGCAGGAGCACGGGTGGGGGGACGAGACTTAGAGACCTGAGGCCTCTGTAATGCCCCACGTTACTAACACGCCATGTGCTACTTGGGGTCGCTGAAAAGTTAGCTCTGGAAATGGCCCCGCCCCATTTCAGACCCAAGCACATTTGCCTGAAAGTGCCTTCCAAGGTCTCTCTAACTCTGTGACAGAGCAAAACAGAGGAACAGACCAAGAGTAAAACAGCGTGTCGTTGAGACCAGCTAGAAGCCAAACCATTTCCAACAATGGACACCACTGTTCGGCCCCTCATGTAAAAGTTCCTGCCATGAGAAAGGGAAGCTGGGAGTTCAGTTGGGGAGGAAAAGCTCAACCCAGATTCCAGACGACTGCTTCAAGCTCCCCACCTGGCTTGATGAGTATGTATAAGACCCCCCAGTCTGGTGATGTCACCTTCCAGTGGTGATTTGTTCTTTTACTTGGAAATCTCACCAGAATGAAGACTGCTCCCCAGGGGACATCCCTATCAGGGGCCACAGCTGACTATCTGGCATGTCCTCTCCAGCCATTCCTCTGGACGTGTTGAGCACCCTATTTGATCATATCTCGCTCTATGTATCTGGCCATCTGACATCTATCTCTTGCTATTTGCTTTTACTTCAGATTGCTATATACTTAATAAACTCACTCATTCAAAACCAAAAATGTGCTATTGAGGATCATTCTCTAAACTGTACAAAACCACATCGTAAACAGCTTTCTCCCAAGCTCACCTGCATTTACCACATACATTCCTTCCCTCGTCTGCTTCCAGAGGTACCCAGGGTCCCTAGTATTTGGGCCTCGAGGATTCGTGTGAGTTCCCAGGCTCCTGAGATCTGCCAGGAAGTGACTCTTCCTCCTCCGCCATCTTCCAGCCCGGAAGCACACAGCATCTTTTCCTGTCTCCTCTTACCACTCCCTCTGAATGGACTCAAGGTCTCGCTGTGTGGCCAGGAAGGCCTTGATCTTGCCACCTGCCTGCCTCCACCTGCAGTGTGCGGTGTTCGTGCCTTTTGAAGCCATCTTTTACTGTCGTGGAGTGAGGTTTGGGGGAAAGAAAACTGGGCACGCATGTGCAATTTTTATTTTCTCTGCTCATGCATTTCCAGCCTCTGAGGCTCCACTGACAGCTCTATCCCCTTGTCATCCCCTTGCTCAATGACACTTTTCTTTTAACTTGATGTCAGCCTAGTGAGGTTTGGGGAGGGGACAGAAGAAAGCTGTGTGTCCACCCAGCATTCTACTCTGAGCTCTCCAGTTCTTTGTAGAAAACTTTCCATCCTAGAAGCAGAAACACTAAGGCAGAGGACTTACACAATCCCAAGACTTAATGGAGACAGATGACAAGCCCTGGGGAAGGCTTCGACGATTTATGCTCAAATCTAGGAAAGTGCCCAAACTCACGACAATGCCCTTCCTTCTAACCTTTGCCAGTCTGTTCTGTGGAAGAGCCCTCATTTTTGCACTGATTCCCATAATTTGAATATATTTGTAGAGTTGGATTTGGTTTGGGTTTTTTTTGTCATTCCATGGGCTGACTGCTGTGAATTTGCCAATGTTTGTAATTAAGCTATTCATTTGCTTATTAATTTTAAATACTCCTTATATACAGAATATTGACTCGCACATTCTTGTTGCAAAAAACACTCCCATGTTACTCTCTCTAGCTTTTCACATTTTACTATAATTTTACAGTATGAATTTATATTTGAATGTTTTGATATTTATTTAGTTAGGAGGGGGTATGTACATGTCATGATGTTTGTGTTGAGGTCAAAGGACAACTTTCAAGAATTGGGTCTTTGCTTCCACCATGTGGGTCCTAGAAAGTGAGCTCAAATCACCAGGCTTGACAGCAAGCTCCTTTATGTGCAGAGCCATTCTTCTGGTCCTCAATACAATGTTTATTAAAGATAAGCCTACTGTGGGGACAGCATTCATTAGAGACCCTGCCCTTCCCTTGCTGAGGGAAAACATCATCTTTACCTTATGCCGAGTCCTTATAAATATCTGTCCCAGTTTGGACTTTCTAAGTCCAAGCATAGTAGTTTAAATGCCTTTTGTTATTGTCACACTTGATTCTCTGGGGTTAGCTAGGGCTCAGAGGGGCTTGTCAGTCCCACAATGCTGTGGGTCTCATCTAGGACAGGATTTGGGATAGATGCTTAAGACTTCAGATGACTGACTAAGAGGTTCAGGCAGATGGTCCAGGCTTCCTAGGACCCTGTGTGGGGTATGGACGTAAGGAGAGTTGTAGACTCTACTTCTAAGAATAGGTTAGGAATTGATAGCCACTTCTCCCTTCTTCCCTTCCTCCTTCACTTTCATCCTCCTCCTCCTCTTCCTCCTCCTTCTCAGTGTTGGGGCTGGAACCCAGTCTCAGAGACAACTACCTCAGGACCTGCCTGCTCAGTACTAATTTGCAAACACAGGGCATTAGGGCCAATCCAATGGAGACAATTCCTCAAGGGAGCTTGCATCTTCCCAGATATGCCAAGTTCACAACCCATCACACACAGGAAGTCGTTGGTGTATGGGTACCACTTGTTGACATGCCTCCCTCTATTTTGTTTTGTATTGCTCTAAAACATGGATCCACTTTGTTCCTCGGGCAGGTTTAAAACTCTTGGGCTCAAGTAATCCTCCTGCTTCATCATCCTAAGTACCTAGAAAAACCAGTGTGTATGATGGTGCTCAGTTTTCTTACTTTTTCCCTTTCTCTCTCTCTCTTTCTTTCCTTCCTCCTCCTTCTTCCCCAAGTCCATCTTTGCCTTTATCCCTCCCTCTTTTCTTCTTTCTCCCTTCTTTCCTTCTCCTCCCATTCTTTATTTTTTTCCATTGTGGTGTTGGTGCTTGCATCCAGTATCTCACACATGCTAGGCAGCAGATCTATTTCTGAACTCTATTCTCTTTTTCTTAGTTTCCCAAACCTCCCTCAACTTTCTGGAATAGTCTCATAGCCCACTCATGAGTACCTTTTGTTTCTTTGTTGTTTTGTTTCCTTTTATGCTATTTCATCAAATTTTAATGTGATGCTACATCAATTTCATTAAATAAATTAAAAACATAGTCTTGAGGCTGGAGAGATGGCTCAGTGGTTAAGAGCACTTGTTGCTCTTGCAGAGGACCAGCTCAAAGACCAAAAATCACTCCTCCAAAGATATTCACACTAATCCCTGGAACCTGAAGTGTTACTACAGAGAAAGTTTCACAGAGCCGGGTGGGGTACCCTGAACTATGGGCGGGCACTCTGTGCAATCTCACTTACCCTCCTAAGAAAGAGGAAGGCAGGAGGGGGTTGACACATAGAGAAAAAGGAAGACTGAAGAAACAGCAGAGAGGAGTCCAAAGGAGATGAAGTGAGGCAGCCACACTCCAATGGATGCTGGCAGACCTGGAGGCTGAAAGAGAAGTGATAGGCTGCTACCTAGAGTGTCCACACAGGCTCATCACACCAGCACCTTCATTTCAGCCACAGAAGCGGGCTGGACTTCTGACCTCCAGAACTGTGAGAGAATAAAGATACCAAGTTTTGGTCATACTAATATATAATGGCATTGGGAAATGAATCTAGGGTTGTTACAAACAAAACTGTTACCAACTTTTGAACACATGTTATATGTGGACATGCTGCATGTTTGTCTTAGTATGAATAATTTGTCACTTGGGAACGGAATGGAAACCATAAAAAAAAATTATGGGAAGCTGATTTTTTCCAAGAAGACTCTGACATTGTCTGGTACACGCCCATCCTCAGAGTGGGGGCTGCACTCTGTCGGTGTTCTCTCTCCCATTGGCTGCACTTCTTTTTGATTTTAGCTGTTCTGGGATTCATATAGCAATATCTCATTGTAATTTTAATTTGCATATTCCTGATGTCTGATTATTTGTGCAACTGTACACATCCCTCTTCACCAATACTATGTTTTGGGCTGAGTTTGTTCAAACAATGTATCCGTTTTCACACAGTCTTTGCCTTGTTAGGAAAAGAATCCCTTATGTGGCCTAGCAGGACATCTGCTATAGCTTGTCTTTTGAGTTCCTTAAAATGTTTTCCAAATAGCAAGATGTTTCATTTTTTCTTGATTCCAATTTTCTTTTTATACTTTTGCTTTTTGTGACCCAAGAAACCTTCCTAATTCAATGTCTCAAAGATTTTGTGTTCTCTTTTAGAAGCTTTAGGATATTGTCACTTACATGTGAGTTTATGATTGGCTCCATGCTAATTCTTTATTGCTGGAGTTAGGAACCAAGGCTTGATGCTTGCTTAAAGATATCCCATGGTCCTAGCTTAAAGTGTTGAGAGCATCATGTCCTTAGTGCCTCTGTGAGAAGTCACCTGGCAGCTCTCATCCCATTGATCAACACATTTGTTTCCACGCCATCCCACACAGGCTCAGTTCTTATCATTTCTCAGCCATAAAACCAAAACACCCAGTCCCCTCACATCATTGTGTTTTTAAAATATTGCTTTGGATATTGTCATTGTTTGATTTTCCCCATATAAATTTTAAAATTCACTAGTCAGTTTCTATTATCTCTTCTTCGTGCCCCACCCCACCCCAAATACCCATGAGCTTTCTAGTTATTTTAAGACTGAAAAAAAACCTTTTTGTTGGAGGAGATTTCAAGACAGGGTTTCTCTGTGTAGCTCTGGCTGTCCTGGAACTCTCTCTGTGAACCAGGCTGGTCTTAAACTCAGAGATTCAACTGCCTCTGCCTCCCAAGTGAGGGAACTAAAGGTGTGCACCACCACACCTAGCTTATTTTAAGAAAAAATAATTGTAGTCATGTGTATGTATCTCTGTGGATGTGGGCACGTGAGTGTGGTGCCCTTGGGGCAGAAAAGAGTGTTGGACCCCCTGGATGGGTGCTGGGAACTGAATTCAGACCTCTTCAAGGACAGCATATGTTCTTAACCTTCCAGCCATCTCTCCAGCCCTGATTTAAGTTACTTTAGATCTGTAGATCATTTGGGGGCATTTAAGATCTTAATATTGAGTCATGATTCATGAACATGGAATAGTTTCCTCACCATGATTTTGGTGTTGATTTCAGGGTGACTTTTGATTTTGAGTGAGCTTGTATTGAAATATCTACCTGATTATTAAGTTTATTGTGGTTGTAGAACTAGCATTTATTTATTTCAATTTCCAATTATTTATTGTTGTCTTCATTTTAGAAATCACTCTTTCTAGGATTTGTACTGTTTCTTATTTTCAGTAATTTATGAGAGCCCTTTTGTTTTATAAGCAGTCACAGGATTTCTTACTTTATACAAATAAGCACTTGACTTTGCTTAATAAGCCTATTGAGTCTTCATTTCCTAATTTATTAAGTTTTGCTTTGTTCTGTATTAGTTCTTCCCTTTTACTTTCATTAAGTTTATTTGGTTGGTCTCTGTAAATTTACGATTTAACTACTGGATGCATTTTGCTTTTATTCTCTCTTATTGAATTATTATGATGGCTTTGTACTGTAACCACTCAGCTACGCTGAGAAAACCAAATTTCACTGAGTGACCCTGTGGGACATTGATGTGGGGTCTAAAGGACAACGAGGAAGGAATAGCCCTGTGTTCACACCAAAGGTCAGTGCAGTGCTAGGTACCAGCTGCTGAACATCTTCTGGCTGACTTTGCTAGAGTGGCTGGTGGCAAGGACCTCGACTCGCTTTGTGACTCCTGATGCATCATAGAACGTTAGTCCTGTTGCCTATGCGGCTGGGGCCAGCTCAGTAGAGGCACGAATGATAGACCTTGGCTTTTGTTAGTCTTCCCATACTCCAGTCTGCTGCAACTATCCTCTCTCTTCCTGGCACAGCCTGATCTGAAGATTTCCATTGCAGTAAGCAAGTTTTGGGTCTAGGTTATTATTGTTATTGTTGTTGTTATTAGTTGTATTTTGCTTTTGTTAGCTCTCTAAAGAGTTTGATTCTTGGGGCTGGGAAGATGGCTAATTGGATAAGAACACTTCAAAATCGTGAGGTCCTGAGTTCACATCCACGGCATCCATGTGAAAAAGCTTATCCTGCCAGCAGAGAAATCGGTTCACATCCCAAGCTCCAAAGGTAGATTCATTTCTGCTGGAGACTGACTTCGGGTGAAGCCTCCTTATCTCACTAGGAATGTGGAATATTTCTTTGTCTAAACTGTGTTAAGCACATTTTCTTATTCCTGGGCCTTTGTTTAAAGCGGGTGAATTGACTCATGCCTCTGGTGGCTTTGCCATGCCTGTACACCAGGTTTGCATTTCAGCCCTGGACTAAGATTGATGACAGAGTCTGTCAACAATTGTTTGTGTGTTGGCTCCCCTCCAGATCACATAGTCCGGGAGGAAGCACACGTGTCTGGTACTTGCTCCTGTTACCCTTTGTTCCCAGTTGACCAGAGGATGGCTTAGATGAATACCATGGGATCCATAGAGAGAATTCTGATCCCATGATAGCTGTTCCTTAAGACTGAGCCATTGAACCTTTTACCTACATGAAATGGTGACATCTAAGATAATCCTTCAGAGCATAGGCTGCAGCACCTCACCCTGACCCATCTCTCTCCCCTCGTCTCTGCCTGCCTCACATTCTAGAATCCTCATGGCATGGAGGTTCTCCTTTTTCCCTATGCCTGTAACCCAACTCCACATTATCATACCTGTCAGACTAGCCCTCAAAGAGAAATTTTCATAAATCCCAAGATGTCTTACTTAGTGTTCCATTGCCGTGAGGAGACATTATGACCAAGGCAGCTTTTAAAAGAAAGCATAAACGTGGGGCTTGCTTACAGTTTCAGAGGGTTAGTCCATTATTATCATGGCAGGGAGCATGGTGGCACGAAGGCAGACAAGGGTGCTGGGGCACTAGCCAAGTGTGAGAGCTCACCTTGCTCTGTACACAGCAAGCAGAGAGGGGGGGGGAGACAGAGACAGAGACAGAGAGAGACAGAGACAGAGACAGACAGACAGAGACAGAGAGACTGAGCTTGACATGGGCATTTGAAACCTCAAAGCCCACCTCCAGTGACATACCTCCCCTAACAAGGCCACACCCCCTAATCCTTCCCAAACAGTTCAACTAACTAGGAACCAAGCATTTAAACATATGAGCCTATGGGGACCATTCTCATTCAAACCACTACAAAAGGCAACCTGTCTGCTTATTTCACAGTGAAGATGGCCTTGCTATGCCTCCCACAATCTCAGTGGTTCCTGGGCCAGTGAGATTCCTCAGAGAGCAAAGGAACCTGAGTTTGATCTGTGAAATCCACATGGTGGAGAAAGAAAATGAACTCCTACAGGATGTGCCTGAGTCCACACATACATTGTGGCTAGTACACACACACACACACACACTAAACATGACTTTAAAATACAACCATATTTTGACCAGCTTTCCTTCTAGAAGGCCACATTCCAATTAGCAAGATGATTTCCACTTGGGTCCAATGGTATCTGGGCAGTTGTGGCAGAAAGTACGAACTGTCCTCTGACATGCCACCTCCCTTCCTTTCATATTGAGTATTCTCTTTGGGATACTGCTGTCAACCTGATGCCACTCTTCCCCAGCCTTATTTCTCCAAGGTAAGGCTACCTGGCCAGTCTCATGACAGAATCTGCAAACTGTCAGTACTGGCACCACTGCTCAACAAGATCCAAGTCCCTGCATCCTCTGCATCTCTTCAACTGACGGAGACCACCACACTAGAGTGTCCTTGGAGGTTGATACTCAAGCAGCTAGCTGAGCTGTTACTGTCCTGCCTCCCTGAATAGCCGGAGCAGAGATCTTGATATCATGTCTGATGCCTGTGGAGGCCAGAAGGAAGCATCAGATCCTCTCTAAATAACAGGAAGCTTAAATGCACTGAGCGTGAGAGACAGGTTCCACAACACAGAGAAGGGAATCTGGTAAAATGGAGAATGCCCTCCCCACCCAGCTCCACACTCCTACAGCAGGTTTTATGCTGAAACTGGAGACTGTGAGTACCCCCTTTGTTAACTCACCATCCAAAGAAAAGACATAGATACTGACAGTGACTGGCATCTAAAGAATCAGCCCAGCCATGTGGCCCTCAGATGTCACCCACAGTCCACAAGCTTCAAGCACACAGCCTGATTTCCAAACAGATTTTCAACATTCCACTCTTCAAAAGAGGCAGACAGCAAAGGGTTGTGAACATATGTTTAAGGATACTGAGGAGAATTAAGTGGGGTTTATTGATTATTAGTGTGAATTTTAATATATCTAAGTATTTCTCGTTATCAGCATTATTAATATGTTTGAGCAATGCTGATTATTGGCATTAGTTACGTCAGCCACATGCAAGCCGGAAGCTACTAAGCTATAGCTTCAAGCCCATTCCAGGAAGACTGTGTTCTCTGTCCCACTCCAGCTCTGCACCCCCAGACACCACCTCTCAGTACTCAGCGGCCTTCCATTCCTGGAACTGGAAAAAGTTCCTCATTCTAGCTAGGCGGATGCTGCTTGATAGGCAGATAGTAGAATGACATTTAGCTGCTTCCTTATACAGTCCCAAGCTACCCACCCATGGAATGATGCTACCACAGTGGGGTCCCATACCTCAATTATTAATCAAGAGAAACAGATATGCCCACAGGCCTTCTGATCCAAGCAACCCTTCTATTGAGCCTCCCTTTCCCGGATGAGTCCAGTATGTGTCAAGTTGACAGCTAACCCTAACTCCTGCACACAGCTCCTGAACTGGTATTTCAAAGTGTGACTGTACCTGAAGCCTAGAGAACAGTTCATGGGTGACATGACAGCCTGATGCTTGGTCAATTCCAGTTCCTGGGGCCTCTCCTATAGTCTTCAGACTGCAGTACATGGCCATGTCCTTTCTCCCCTCCCTCTCTGGGAGAATTCAGTCTTTCTGGGAGAGTCACAGCTATTAAGGACCTAGAAGTCAGTAATTTGTCTTCAAAAGCAGAGCATGATGTCTTTAGATCAAATCCTGAATGAGGAGATGGTTGTGGAAACCCACTGAGAGGCTTTAATAGTCTTTCCATCAAAACGGAATCAAATCACGCCTCTTGAATGTAGGATGGGTCCACTCAGACTGTGGATCAGACACCTGACTCAAGACTTCCATTCTGGGACAGCCCCCTGGAAGTACCCTGTTGACAGAGCTGAACCCAGCCTGTCCCCAAGAAACATCTGCTCTGAGGCAGTCATCTGGGAACACCTGATGAGTGTAGCCACTCCCAGCTCTCCCCAACAGCCTTCACCAGATGAGTAACTTCAGTGGGTACCACAAGAGTGGAATTGTCAACCTGAGTCCTATCAAGTAATGACCCATAAAATGTGGGTTATAATAAAACATTGGAGTTTTAAGTCTCTGGAGTTTCGGGGCAATGTTTTGCTCTTTGATAAAGAAATGAGCCTGATCACTTGGGCCACGACACACATAAAAAAGCCTTCGTGAGCCAGAGCATTTGTGTTGACATGTCAGGGACAATATTTTCTTGAGAGACATAAGGTTTCTTATTGGTGTGCAAGATGATGGATGATAAGGAATATGAGGAGCTGAAGTGGATAAAAGGAACCCTCAAGTTGACCCAAAAAGATGAAGAAGACTTGCTGTTTAGCACAGTCCCTAAAAGAGAAGGGGAAGGGAAAAGGGGCTCAAGGAAAATGTCTTAGGCTTCTATTGCTGTGATGAAACACCATGACCCAAAGCAACTTGGAGAAGAAAGGGTTTAGTTGGATTGTATTTCCATATCACTATTCATCATCAAAGAAAGTCAGGACAAGAACTCAAGCAGAGCAGGAACCTAGTGGCAGGAGCTGATACAGAGGTCATGGAGCAGTGCTGGTTAGTGGCTTGTTCCTCATTGCTTTCTCAATCTGCTTTCTTATAGAACCCAAGACTACCAGCCCAGGAATGACACCAAACACAATGGGCTGGACTTTCCCCCATCAGTCACTAATTAAGAAAATGCCTTACAGGCCTGCCTACAGCCAGGCATTTTCTTAATTGAGGTTTCTTATTCTCAGATGACTTTGTGTCAAGTTGACACAGAACTATCCAGTACAGTTACCTTTCTGTTGATGAGATAAAATAACTAGACAAAAGCAGTTTAGAGAGGGAAGGATTTGTTACTGTTCACAGTCTGAAGTACAGTCAGTCTGTCACGGTGGGAAAGTCAAGCCTGCAGGAACTAGAAGCACCTGACTACATTGTATACAATCAAGAAGAAGAACAATATCTCCTTGGGTTCATCTCACTTTCCCCACACTCCTGATTTCAGCCTAGGGAATGGTGCTACCCATGGTGGGTGGATCTTCCCACCTCAATCTAATCAGGATAATTCTCCTGAGGTGTGTCCAGAGAGTTGGTCTTAATGAGTTGATGACTGAAACTAAACATCGCAGAAGAGAACCAGGAAGAGGCAAAAGGACATGGACCCCAAGAGCCTTTGTATGGTTCTGGGGTACCCAACTCTCTGTGCCTCTCTGCTTGAGCCAGGCAAGGAGATGTGATGTCTTCACTTGTAGGAAAACCCACCCAAGGGCCAAGAGTGGCAGTCAGGGTCTTTCGGGGCTCTTCTGCCCTCTGTAGGCAAAGGAAAAGAAATTCAGGCTTCCAGGAAAACCAAGGCTTGAAGAAAACCAGACAATGCGATTCAACCATCTAGGGGTGGAGTTGGTGTGCTGAGGCTGTTGGATTTCTACTCAATTCCATTCTTCCCTAACTAACCAACTCAGGGAAGGAACAAAGGGAGGGAAAACCAGGAAAAGATTGGTGGCTCCTGTGGAAGTTAAAGCTGGTTTCCAGCAGGGCCATGGCTGTGTAACTGTTATTCATAAGGCAAGGAGGGAACTTATCCCAGCTCTCTCTCTCTCTCTCTCTCTCTCTCTCTCTCTCTCTCTCTCTCTCTCTCTCTCTCTCTCTCTCTCTCTCTCTCTCTCTGTGTGTGTGTGTGTGTGTGTGTGTGTGTGTGTGTGTGTGTGTGTGTGTAGGACTTACAACCCATATACCATGTTCTCCACTAGAGAAAGGTGGACTGTGAAGAAACTTCTAGACCATGTGAGTACTGAGACCCACGCAGCAGGATTCCACACTGAGCCCTCTCTTCATCAACCATAACCAGTAAGAATTACTGAAGGAAGGAAGAACCCTAGATGGATTCTAGCTTGATAATCCTCCTCTAATGGCTACTCTCTTGTTTGGACCATGTGTGGAGTTAGACAGTTGCAGATCATTTAGAAGAAAATGTGGATGAGCCTCAGACCTGAGAGCAGGTCTTCATCCTTCACTCCAGCTACTCAGCTTAGGACTGACAGGCAGGGTGTGTGCATACACTCAGCTTAGGACTGACAGGGTTAGGGTGTGCACATACACTCAGCTTAAGACTGACAGGCAGGGTGTGCACATACACTCTAGGGCTCCAGGGTCTACTTGCTTCTCTGAGGCTTGCTTTTCATTCCCCTGAAAACCCAAGTGACTCAGATCTGTGGGGTTCCCAGATCATCCTCCTGTAACTCAGATGACAGACCTGAATCATCAGAGGGACTTCGAGGGTCACAGCCCCAAATTCTCAGCCCTTGGGTTGTTTTGGAGGCCAGAAGAAAGGTCCTGGTTATAAAGTACCCTCTTTTTTAGAGCCTCCAAGGTCTGTGCATACCAGTACTCCCACCCCATACCCTAGAGCAAGCAGTTATATCCTGTCTCTCTCCTCTGCCCCTCCTCAGCCTTTCTTGGTCTCTATCTTGGCCAGCTGGCCTCCACACCCCTTAGGATTCTGGGAAAATCAGAGAGGAATGGAACAATGGCCTAAAATTAGAACCCACAACAGAAGCATAGAGGGCTGAGTCATGCATTGTTCTGCCACTCACCAGGCTGCTGGTAACCACAGTAATCACACTGATTCTGGCCCCAAGGAGTGATGACATCAGGGTCACAGCCAGATGGGCCTCAAGACAGAAGGGCTGTGGAATGGTAGCCTCTAGGGTTTGGGCTTCTGGGTTTTGAAAATGGTGCCAGGATATAAAGTCCAGAGGCTCAACCAGGCACTCTCCCGCCATCCATCTTTTCCCTGCCTGTGACTGACAGCTTTCCCTCAACTGTCCACAGCGTGGAGTGTGGGTGAACAAAGATACAGCTTCGTGGGAAATAATGGTGGGAGGACAACATCCATGGTCACTGCTGCTTTAGAAACTGCTGAGCAGTTGGTCTTTCACCCAGGAGTCATGTGAGTGCCTCTTTCCAGAAGACAGCTGATTCTCATATGAACCCCTGGGAAGTAGGGGGCATGCTGTTTCCTCGGAGTGAGGCTCCCTCAGGGACAAATTCCACCCAGACCTCCTGTCTGCTGCTTGCTGCCTGAAGACTTCATTTAAGGGAAAGCCGCAGGATTGGTGGGGAGTTCAGCATCCCACACCTGCAAGCAGGCCATCTCATGGTGGGCATGGCCTGGGGAAGAACACAGCTTCCTTTGTGATCACTGAGCTTTGCAGGGATGGGGCAGGAGAGACAACAGCCACCAGTTAGTTATCTTCATATAGCTCAAGGCTCCCAAAGTCAGTACATTCCAGAATCCACGGCTCAAACAGCTGCTTCAGTGCTAACTGCTAACTTCTCGTTTTCAGAGAGTCTGGGGCCATAGGTCTAGAGAATTCCTCTGCTGTGGCTTTCTGAGAGGCAGGTGGAAAAAGACAGCCAGCTCAGAAACACGGCTGAGACCCACACTTGAACAATTTGTGGTGGACACACCATCACAGTTGCTGGGGACAGTGGATGTCGACCAGGAGGTTCCATGGGACTTGGAGGGTGTGATGGTTAATATTGTCAATTTGACAAAACAAAATCACCAAAGGGTCACCTCTGGGCATGCCTGTGAGGAATTTTCTAGATAGGTCCCCTGAGGAGAGAAGACCCATTCTCAATATGGGCAGCACTGTTCCATGGGTCTGGGTCCTGGACAGACTGCAAAGGAGCAAGTGAGCTGAGCATTAGCTTTCCACCGTTTCTTGATTACAGACGCGAGGTGGCCAGCCACCCCGGGCTCACACTGCCGTGACTTCCCCACATGATGAGCTGTACTCTCCAATCACGAGCTGAAATAAAGCCTGCCTGCCTTCCTTAAGCTGCTTTATCACGACAGAGTAACTAATGCAGAAGCTGGTCAGATGTACAGAGGCAGGAAGCAGGGGTAAAGCTGTGATGGGCTGCCTCTTGCCAGAGAGTCATTTTCGCCATTGGCAGAGGAGAGAGGGGTAGGGACAGACACAGGCTGGGAGCTGCTCAGCCTAGAGCTGGGAATACCAAGACAGCCTGGGGGGCACAGAGGAAGAGAAGAGCATATGTGCCAGCCCAAACCCTGCCGAGACTGACAGACCCAGAACTCCCTATGTTTGCTTTTCCACTGACTGTTGGGCTCAGGAGCAACCAATAACACTGTTGGTCAAGAGAATTGCAGCCTGGGAGGGATCCACTCAGCTGGGTCAGGCCAGAGAAGTGAGGGGAGGAGGAACTCGTGCTGAGAAGGTAGAGGTGAGGCCAAGGGAGCCCCAGCCACGCTGTTCTGGCCAGTGGGAGGTAGAGAGAGAAGAACAAAGACTAGAAATGGGTACCTCAAAGGGCTTGAGTTGGGTCCAAAGATGAGATTCCAGCTGCCTCTCTGAGATGACCTCTGCCCAAGACTGGGGGAGAGGCAAAGGGAGGAACATAGAATGCTGGGCCTCACCTAGAAGCTGCACACGTGTGCCCTGTCAGCTGGAGTTCTCGGGGTTCTTGCCACAGTGTGCCTCAACTCACACACAAAGTCACGTGTCCTGGATCTAGGGGGAAATGGACCTACTAAACTCTGACTTTCTCAATGGCCAAGAGCATGTCCTCCCCCACAACTCACAGTCAGTCAGTTGGCATCTCAAAAGAAGTTTCTAGCAGCTGGAAGAATTCCACACAGCTGGAGATTGCCGGCACGTGGCAGACGCAGCCACCAGCATCCAGGTCTGGAGGAGAGTCTGGGCGCTGGAGTCGGGAGGGAAAGGCTCTGTTTAGATTGAAAGAAAATCGTCAGAAAACCCAGAGCTCCGGTTCCAGTTCAGGCGGGCTCACTAGTTTGTTCTCTTTTTATCACACTGCCTTTGTTTATAAAGCCTATTCATGTATTTCCATCTGGGACTGAGCAGATGAGCCAGTGCATTCCAGGGTCTGCTTCACGGATCAACTCAGCTTCAATACACACACATTCCGCCTTCCCTGCCTGGAGGCGGGGAATCCAGGGGTGTGCTGTCTCCTGTCTGCCTGGTCCCACACAGACCCAGGATGGAGGATGTTCTGAGTAGACAGGAGCCAGGGGCTGTCTGCCAGAAGGAACAAGGGCTCAAACACTACACGGGAACATTGGGGAGGCTTCTAATGTGCCCACCCGTTGATCAACTCATTTAAACTCTTTTTTGGTAGCATGCATCATCAGAAAGGGTACAAACAAAAGTGGAAGTTTAGATATTTAAAAAGTGTGCCCAAAGTTGCTCTGCTGGTACAGAGAACTCAGATTTGAACCCAGGAGCCTACCTGGGCAGTCAAACACCAGCCTTTGTTATTGTCCTCATGAGTGCTGTCTCCTCTTCCTCGAGGAGCCAAATGAGAGGTAGCAGAGGTCAGTATCCCCAGAGCTGCGTGCGTCATCTTGCCCACTCACGATTATCTCTCAAGCAGATACCTATGAGATTGGAGTGGCCAAGACTAAGGGAAATCACCTTCTTGCAAAGCCAGGTCTCCCGTGGAGGTGTGGGATCCAGAGCCATCTTAGGCTGCAAGGACAGAAGCCAGGAACAGAGAGGATGTTGTACCTTACAGAGTCTTTCTCCCTAGACACTTTCTGGCAAAGATCCTATCCTCGGAACTCCAGAAAACACTGGGAGGTCACTCACACCTGCTGTCTTTTAAGTGTGTTTCTGCCAAATGGACATGGCGGGGCGGGGGGAGGTGTGTGTTTGGTTGTGGTGAGAAGGTAGCTATTCTCATCTGCTCCAGAAATGCCAAGGTCAAAGTGAGCAGTGAGGACTATCCACCAATAGCAAGGGTTGACACAAGGCTCAAAAGTGGGGAGGCAGGACTGGGTCCCCAGTGCGTGGTCCCTTAGGAAGTCAGAGAGTGTGTGAGAATCCTTCAGCTCCCCCACACCTGGAAAGGACACAAGAAAGATATTTATATTGTTGCATTTTAGAAAAAGGACATGCCAGGGCATGCATGAGGAAGTCAGAGGATACCCTCATGGGGTCTATTCTCTCCTTCCAGATTAACCTGGGTCCTGAGATCCAACTCCAGTCACCAGGCTTCATAAAAAGCACTTTACCCACTGAGCATTCTCAGTCTCACACTGTGTGTGTGTGTGTGTGTGTGTGTGTGTGTGTGTGTGTGATGTTGTAGTTCATGCATGTTCATTTTGTGTATATATGTGAATAGGTACATGTTTCCACCCATGTGTGAAGACCAGGGGTAGATATCGGAGTATTTCTCCTCTGCTTCTCTCCATCTTATGACTTTTGAGACAGCTGGAACCTGAATTCTACCATTTTAGTTAGACTGACAGGCCATCAAGTCCCGTCCCCCCCCCCCCCCGCCAGGAACCTCCTGTATCTGCTCCCCACCCCCTACACACACCCAAGCCATGAGGTTACATGTGTTCACCACTGTGCCAGACTTTTCCTGCGTTCTGAGGATCCAAAACAGGTCTTCAGGGTTACACAGCAAGTTTATCCACTGAACCATCTCCTCAGCCTGGAAGCCACTTTCTGAGAACTGCTGGGGCTCCATTTCCAGAGGTCTTGGCTCCTGAGAATACCCTTGGCTAGCCGGTACCCAAAAACCCTTGGAACTCATGTTGCTAGAGGCATTGAGAAAAGAGTGAGGGAAGTTCTTGCATGGGGAAGAGTGAGGGCCTTGGCCCTGTCCAGCAAAGCCACCGGCAGACCTTCAGTTCTGTGTTGCCCTCCCCGAGCACGTCCCTCTAGGCCTCAGCCAGATCTCAGACCAGACCCCACAGCCCCTGCTCCTTTCTGGCCCCCAAGTTGCCCCACACCGCTCACCTGGCCAGCGATTTGATTCCCTCTCCTTCCTCCTTCCCTGCTCCTGGCTCCCTTGCCAGGACTGCCACATCCTCAGACATCCTGGAGGTGAGGTGCTCTCTCCTTCTCTAATTCTACCCCCACCTAGAACCTGCTGACTTTCTCTCTGACAGTGTGGAAGATGGCCCACCCTGGGCCTTCACATCAGGCTTCCCCAGCTCCCCGCCCACTCCTCCATCCATCTGCTCAGAAGCTGCCAGGAACCAAATAGTGTTCACGTCCCTGATCACTGTACATCCATCAAATCCATCAGAGCTCTCCCGAATTGTATCCCTGGACCCCTCCGTCTCCTCGGTGCCCTCACCTTCTGGGCACTTCTAGGAAGTTGGCTGCTTCCTGGAGCCCCCAGTTAGACCTTCTTGTTTTCCACCAGGCCTGGGTCATTCTGCTAACTGCCTGACCATAGCTTCCAGTTAATACGAGCAGTTCCCAGTTCTCAGACTCCAGTCTGTCCCCCACACAAGAGCTTCCAAGAGTTCACAGACTGCTGGTACCATATGACACCACTGAGCAAGCCCTCAACCTGATCCAAAGCACACTCAACTCCTTCCAGAGACTTCTCTTTCCCTGTCACCCCTTAGCCCTACCACTCAGTCACCACCCTTGGCCCCTTGGCTGCTTCCTCGATCATACTGCTCAGGGCCAGGGGCACCAAGACCAAATCAGCCCCTGCCTTGGCCATCTGTGTCCTTCTCCTGTTCTGGAACCATCTCACTTCAAGGCATGCACATCTTCCTCCCAGGCCACAGCAGCAGCCTGCTCTGGGTCAGGGTACCCTGAGCTGTCTGCTCCCCACCCCACCCCCCTGCTAGAGGGATGCTACACACCAGTTATCTCACTTGTAGGTACTCAGACATGGTCAGGACCTGAGTCTCCTCCATTCTCTGTGAAGCATAGATAAAACGAGCTTGAAACGAATTTATCCACTCAAGGAGTGCGTGGCCATTGAGACTGTGATGCAGGCATTGTGTGTACAGATAAAGCATGGCTGAGTCTCTAATGTTTCGCTGTCCCTCCTGAGGTTGGATCGGCACTATGCCAGGTCATTCTCGACTGCAAGGAGCAGGGCTGAGAACCCAGGCTTTTTAACTCAGCCCTGGTGGTGTTAAGAGCCTAGCTCCGCCTCACTTTGATTCCCTGGGCTTTCTGTGGAGTGCTCCAGACTGTCTCAGCACCGCACTCCCCCAGGCAGTGGAATGAAGACGGTTCACGCCTCTGTGCCCCTTTAGTGTGGAGGTTACCTCTCATACAAATGTAGTGTGGTAGGATGCAATTGGGTGGAGGGAAGGTACATTCCCGTGTGTCCGCCTCAAGAGTCATCTGATGTAATTTGGCCCCATCTTTCTAGTCTGACCAGGTTATTTTGACCTTTAACCTTGTTAATCACTAATTCTTTTCAGTCCTGGGTCATTACCCCAATTTGATAAACATATATCATCTAAGCCTTTGTCTCCATAGCTACCAGAGTCATTAACTGGGCCAAGACATTCTGAGGAAATCTCTTTCCATCTGACCTGGATCTTTCCATCCAACTCCCTTTGGGTGCAGGCATTCACCCTGAAGACGAACAAAGCCATTCTTAGGTAACCTCGGAAATCCAGGCCTGTGGAGATGAAGGTGATATAGACTGACCTAAGATACCTACGGAGGCTCCATGTGGTCAAGGAGCTGTGTTCTGCTGGTTACAAATCAGGCATGCCTGTGCCCCTTGAGTTCTGACTGTTAATCAAATGTAACCAAAGGATCAGGGTCCAAGATTAGAGCCCCACAGACTAGCACTTTAGTGGCCAGGCTATGAAAACAGGCCCTTGGGGACTTGGAGGTGGTGGTTACGCTGGGATTTGGAATTAGACACAATTCTGGAGCAGCTGTGCACCGAGGGCACCACCAGTTGTTATCATGAGCAATGGCATGCAATTCAGCTGGCAGAAAGATGGCAATCCACAGGATTCTTTCCCAGCAGGGCCAGGCTGGCGACACCCAGTGAGAGAAGAACACATCAGTGGGTATCTATGAGCATCCCAGCAAGCCAGCCAAGGAGCCAGACACGGCAAAACCACAGAGTGGGGTTCACTTGGAAGAGGGGTTACAAAGGACAAGTGAGGGCAAGAAACTGACCAACACCTGAGTGGACTTGGAACCCTGAAAGCAACCAGACACACTACAGGCCAGAAACCCCGTGGACCCCCACATTAGTCTGGGCTTGAGAGAAGCCCCTGTCCCTGGAGCTACTGGGTTCCAGAAAAGCTTCAAATAGTAATTTTATATCCATCACAGACCTAGCTCCTCCCACTCTCTATAGCCCTCCCTATCTGTGATTTATCCCTGATCCAAACCTCCTATAAATGGACTGGCACCCAGCCTCCACTTTGGGGAGGAAGGAAGGAAGGAAGGAGGGAAGGGAGGGAGAGAGGGAGGGAGGGAGGGAGGGAGGGAGGGAGGGAGGGAGGGAGGGAGGGAGGGAGGGAGGGAGGGAGGGAGGGAGGAAGGAAGGTCAGATAACTGCCAGACCTTCCCAGCTCCCGGGTGTCCATGGACCCCATCGGGGTGACTCCAGAGATGGACCCACACTCCACCCTTCCCTCCTACCTCCTACTGTGTAGCCCGATGGGAATGAACATGAAAGCAGTCCTGGGTCTGTTCCTAGCGGTGAACATTTTCATTACAGCTTCTCACACTATTTTACTCTCACAGTCTAAGACTCTATGGGTTCCATACCTTCCATCACAATCCAGATTCTTTCAAGGACTTTCTGTTCATTTATTTATTGTGTGCAAATGTGTGTGTGCATGCCACAGCACATGTATGGAGGCAGGAGGGCAACTTCCGGGGGCTCCGTTCTCTTCCTCTACCACATGTATTCAGTCATCTTGCCAGCCTTTTTGTTGTTGCCACCTCTAAAGAGTCGATCTCTTAATTTTTAATATACTTATTTATTATGTGAGTGTGTATATGTGCATATGCACACACACACACACACATGTCATGGTGCACATGGGAGATCAGAGGACCACGTTTGGGAGCTGGCTTTTCTTCCACCATGTGGATCCTGGGCCTCCAACTTTGTTTGTCAATCTTGGAGGCAAGTACTTTTACCCTCTAAGCCTTCTTACCAGCTCTTCTCTCTAATTTTTAGATATCTTTTTTGTTTGAACATGTGTGCACATGTATGTGCACATGTGTGTGGTGCATGGATACATGTGTGAATTTGTGTGGAGGCCAGAGGTCAACTTCATATGTCCTACCTCCGGACTCAGCCTACCTTGGTTTTCAAAATGATCTTTCATACTTACATGGTGTTCACCTTTTCCACAAGACTAACTGGCCACCCCAGGGGTCCACTTGTCTCTGTCGCTGGGGCCCTGGGATTATAAATTCATGCTAGTTACAATGCCTGGTTTTTTAACGTGCACTTTGAGAGCTCAGGTCCTCATGTTTGTCCAGTGAGCCATCTCCCCAGCCCGTCTCTCTAGCTTTTAAACCCAGATCATGCCTCCCCTAAGTTCCACAAAGACTTGGCATTATAGAACTGGGCAGATCTCCTCAAGCTCACCAGGTAGTACCTGTGAGACTCCTCAGCTGTTGTCAGAAGAGGCATCAAGCACCCCAGGGCCATCACGGAGTCCCTCTTGAGTCATGGGAAGGGCACTGCGGGGAACTACACCTCTGCTTTGCTCATTCACCCCTGGAAAGGTTAGCTTCAGCCCCAGGCAGTGGGTGGAGTCCCTTTGCAGTAAAGGAAGGCTCCTGGGGGGTGGCAGGACAAAGCCAATTCCTCCCGTACTTTGTAAGGTCAAGTCTGAATGCCTCAGCGTCTGCGAGGAAATGACTATGTGGACCGCAGTTTCTCAACATAGCACTGTTGTGTGTTCTGAAACCAGTAATGATAAGATCCGGGAAAATTATTACACTCAAAAGGCCAGAGGGGAATACTAGAGTGTGAGAAAGGGGGGTAAGTTCAGTGGCAAAGGGCTTGCTCACCACCACCACCACCACCACCACCCCCCACCCCCCCAACCCCCCACCCCCGTCTTCATCGTCCTTCTCCCCGAAATGTGCTGGATCTTTGGAAGCAGATCTGTAAGTGCCCTGGAAGGCCATAACCGTGAAGCAGAAGTCTCCCTCTCCCTGACCACTGAGCCTCTCTCTCTCTCTCTCTCTCTCTCTCTCTCTCTCTCTCTCTCTCTCTCTCTCTCTCTCTCTCTCATATATGAGTTTTAATGAACAAAAAGAGCTTAACCAGTTAGGAAAGGGTTAAGAACATTATAGAAATCATTTGCCATTGATTACTATGCATTGAATTATCAATAAGTAATTGAATCAGTGGAAAATAGCTGTATTCTGCAGTAATTACTTGAGTTTAACGCTGCTTTATGTTCCTTTTATAAGAAGAAAATTTCAGCATTGCTCAATCAAAGGCCAAAAAAATGTATGTTCCAAAGCATTCACTCCCAACACTTTCATGAACACTCCTCATTTCAATTCTTAGAAGTCTGTTGTCAATGTTGTCGCCAGCTTTTCTGAGAATTGGGGCTTTAGTTAATGGAAGTCACCATCAGTTCCCTCTAAATCTCGGATCCATCCAGTTCTCTCTTCCCTCTGCCTCATCTCTTCCTGGTCCTCTTCCTAGGCTACATCTCCACAGGAGAGCCCAGCTTACTGCCTCTTCCTCCAGATTCACCCTCTCCCCAGCACTAGCAAGCAGACCCTGTCTATTACAGGAAGACTGTTGAAGGTTGCCAGCAGCCTCTAAGTGATCATTCGACCCATGTGTCAGACCTGATGTTTCACACTTTTCTTCTCCACCCCCCCCCCATCTTCTCTTTTGTTTCCCTCACAGCTCTTCTTTAGGCACCGCCTCCTACCTGTCCTAAGAGGGCAACTTTCTGTTCTCTCAGGGACACCCTTTCTTGTTCCCTACTATAGGTTCAGTGTCATCAACTAACTCATAACCCCGTGAGCTCCAGATCCAACCAATTTCCTCTCCCATTTGTCACCTTTCCTACCACCTGTCCTGGTTCAGCTACCAGGCACCCAACCGCAAGGCCAAACTGTGGGGAGCGTAACTGGGACACATACCCCATGCCTTTCTTTATTTTCCCATTCAACCCATCTCCAGATCTTGTAACTGTCTCCTCCTTAGTGGCACCCAGACCGATTCCCTCTAGTTTCTCCTGAGATTTTGTCTTGTTGCACCAGGCCCTATGGAGTCTTCTCATCTCCTCCTGCCCACCCTCCTCTTCCACACAGACGTAAGTTTATAAAATTCAAATCTGGTGCTGTCTCTCCTTTGTGAAATCCTACCACTTCCAAAAGCAAGCTCCATCACCAGCCAGGCCTGCAGCTCAAGGATGCTCATCTCGGCAGCACCCACCCTGCCCCAGGACTCAGCCCCCATCCGTACACCTGAAATCTTTGACTCCTTAGCAGGCAATGGTACTACAAACCAGCAGGCCTAATTCCCAGATCTTTACAATTGTGATGGGTTGGCCAAGACCTCATCAGGCTCTGGGAACAAATAGGACTGGTCACTCTGTTGATGCTAATAACCTGGATTTCTCTGGTCCAAATCATGCAATCTCCACTACAAGTATGTCTAGGAGTCCCCTAAGTATATCAGCTACATTCACACAATATTCCCATTGCCACCTAGTGGTCTGCTGAACACTTATCAAGGACACAATATCACCTTCCCAGAATCCATTTCTTCCTCACTCACTGTGTGCCAGCCAAGCACTCTAAATGGCCCTTACCCCCACCCCATCTTAGCTCTAAAGTGAATCTTAATTGGTATAAGCCATTCTTAGTCTCAGCACTGTAGGCTTTGAGGCTAGTTGGAGCGATGTGGGGCTGTTCTGTGAATGGAATGTTTAGCAGAATTGCTGGCCCTTAGCAATTAGATGCTCATCACATACATACCTACATTATGACAGAACGTTTCAGACATTGCTAAATGTCCCCTTGGTGTGGAATTACCCCTAGTTTAGTGCAACTGGTTCAGCTAATGTTGTCAGTGCCATTCTTATCCATGAATACTGGCCAGACTTGGATATGTTACCTAGATTGTTTTAATTTAAATAAAGCTGAAGGATTGTGTTCCATGTTTGACAGATTTTCTCCTTACCTACTCTGTGTGTCAACCTAGAAACTAGAAAGAGCCATCTTGCAAACCTAATGCCATGTGTAGGAAGAGGCAGTTACCATGGTAACTAAATAAAAAGATGGGGGAAAGTCCAGTCATGAGTGGTACTAGAAGACTTCTAGGTGGAGCTGTCCTCACCTTTTCTCACAGCTGGGCTTTCCACCCTTGATCTCCCTACTACCAGTGGTATTGATAGAAGCCAACACAGCCTCACCCTCTGCTACATGTGCCATGGGTAGACCTGGAGGTGTGGTTCCTGTGTGGGATGTTTCCCAGTGGGCATAGTCACTGACAGCCAGCACTGTTCAAGACAAAGCCAACAGAGTCCAGGGCCATGTGGCAAAGAGAACCATCCTCTACCCTGTTAGGCTTTGAGACAGGGTGTCAGTGGCCATTGCTCTGGTGGAGATACTATTCAGAGTTTGGGGTGGGGAGATGGCTCAGGGACCTTAGCTTGTTTTCCTAACATCCATGTAAACAAAGTCATGAGTGTTTGCATACACCTATAGTCCTAGAACAGGATGGTGTGGATGGACACAGATGGAATCCCAGAGCTTGATTTGCCACCAGTCTAGTCAATTGGTGAGCTCCAGGTTCAGCTAAAGACCCTGTGTCAAAGACTAAGATAGGAGGAGATAGCTGAAAACTCCCAATGTCCACTTCTGGCCCCAAATGCACACATGCATACACATACATGCACTACACTACACATAAAATATTACTCAGAGTTTTAGTAAAACAATAATTTGAGTTTACCTACATACAGCACTTTCTTCCTCAAAGACAGGATCTGAGTTCTCGGAACATGACCAAAAGCTGTATTTAAGTTTTAGAAAAAAATGACACCCTGCCTTAGATTCCTTTAACCTCTCTCAGACAGTCAGACCACACATTGTTCAATCTTACAGCATAATCTCTTCCAGAAGGCTCCTCACTCTGTCACACAGACAGAGTCTGGTTTTCCAGAGTATCATATATAGCAAAGAAACCAGTATAGCAAAATATTTTTCTATACAAAGAATCAGTGCACATAATTAAGAAAATGTGAACTAGTTCAGCATAGCAGTGAGCTTGTACTGGTGTGGGCTGTAGGAAGAAGGAATGCTTTTCCAGCGTGGACATTATACCATCAAGGTAATGGTTCCATGTGTAAATTTAGTCATGCTCATCACTAATTCTTGAGTGTGCTGGTGTCTCCATTCCAGAGTTCTTTATTTAGCGTAATTTCTGGATTGACTGGATTCCATTATCAGGTAGTTTTTCCAGAAGGATTTATGAGTGCAATAGTCTCGGCATATTTCCGTGTTTGTGGGTGACTACTGCCTTTCCACTTGAGTGACAGCTTGGCTGAGGGAAAACTTGTTGGGTAACGTGTCTCTCAGCACTCTGCAGAACTTGCAATTGAGTGTTGCTGGGGACCTGCCTGTGCTGGCTGATACTGTTTGCTTGCTTGCTTTATTCTTTTTTGTTTAACTTATTTTTAACAAAAATATAATTATATAGTTTTCCCTTTCCTTTCTTCTCTCCAGCCCCTCCTTTGTCCTCCCCCTTGAAAAAATCTCAAGTTGATGACCTCTTTTTCTTTAGTTGTTACTGATACTTCCAGATATATAAACAAGAAAATGTGTAAACATAACCTGTTGAGTTTGTTTAGTGTGTCTTGTTTGTGTATGCGTTCCGAGCTGGCCACCTGGTATTGGGTAACCAGTTAAGGGGCTCATTCTGAAGGGGCACTAATTCTCCTGCTCTCAGCACTCCTTTGTAGTCTGTAGTTCTTTGTCTAAGGATGGGATCCCTGAGGTTTCCCCCTGACCACCATGTTAGCGTGCCTATTGGTGCTGTACTTCTTCAGGCCTTGTTTAGGCAGCAGTATGGTAAGGGTATCATGGACAAAGGCTACACTTCTCTGTGGGTGTAAGTGTTTAGAATGCATTTAGGAATTGTTCTGGCCTAATAAAGTGGGTGTAGTAGATTCTCCTCTAAGATCCATAACATAATTAGTCCCAGATAGTTGGCTAGGTTTCCAGTATCAGACATGATTCCCCTCCTGTTGAGTGGACTCCAAGTCCAATTATGTATAGTTGTTGGCTACTGTCGAGATGTGAGCGCCACCATTGCATCCTCAGGGATATTTTGCCGTGCCAGTCGTGTTGTGGTTCATAGGCATCACGGAGAGGCAGGACTATTGACTGCTTCCCTCCCTGTTGCACATCATCTTTGGATACTGTGAAACCTAGTCCTTAGGGAAGAAGCTTTCAGGTCAGATCCAACTTGGATCCTCTGGGTTCTGTGTCTGAAGGGCATGGTTTCTTCAGCAATAGGAACTTACTTTCAACTTCTGAAAGACCAATACTTTGATTTATGACTGGCTCGTTTTCTGGTTGGCTGGCCTCATGAGTCTTTCTATTTAATGACCTCCCAGCTCGATCTGTAAGACAACTGTATCGTTCCAAGCTCCACTAGTAGAGCAGTTCTACTTTAATTTTTTTCTATTCATTTATGCTATCTACTACTGAAATAGCAATTAGGTTTATGCTGGACTTTGTGGATGCACATACCCATGTATGCATGATCGTCTGTGTATATCAGGGGGCGGCGGGAGGGTACACATGCATATATGTGTCTGCATGCAAAGAACCTAAACATTAACCTTGGGTGTTGTTCTTCAGGCCTTATCCACCTTGTTTTTGGGAAACAGTGTCTCTCATTGGCCAAGTAGGATAGGCTGCGGCCAGTGAGCCCCAAGGATCTGCTCGTTTCTGCCTCCCAGGACCAAGATTGCAGGCTTGTGCCTCCACACCTGGCTTTTTCACTTGGGCTCTGGGGATTGAACTCTGGTTCTTGTGCTTACAAGGCAAGCACTCCACTGTCTGAGCTGTTTCCTCAGCACTCTGCCAGCCTCTTTGTATCTCTTTTGGGCATTGGCTTACTTCTTGCCTCTTCTCTTCTTTATCTCATCTTACCAGATTTCCCCCCTGGCAGCTGCTATACATCTTACTCTACTTGCAAAAGTCTATCTCACTCTTGAGACTACCAACAGGACTTGGGTCTTCCAGGCACATTTCTTATATATTAAAGTTCTCTAGTTTACCAGTTTGCCTCTAGGCTCTAGCTGGCTTCCAACTTGCTTTATAACTAAGACTGCCCTTGAGCTTCTGGTCATCCTGCCTCCACCTCCCAAGCGCTGGGATTACAGGCCTGCACCACCATCCTGGTTCATCTCTCCCATCTGTTCTCTGAGTTCTTCCTCTTCGCTGTAAGGAGTCGTGTTCTCATGCATTCCTTTGAGGCGATGGACAGATATTTTCTGAAATGTCTGTCTTCTAAAGTGCTTCTTTCACTGACATCCACTTGCCATCGGTGTTACTCATGAGGCTACATCTCCGGTCTCTGTTGAAATAGTTTTGTGGTGGCTCCCTCTGTTTCTTACTCATCTTTCAGTGGGGAAAGTTCTGCCTCAAGGCAGAATCTCTCTTAAGATTCAGGGGACCAGTGAGGTGGATCACTGGGTAAAGGCTCTTGCTGCCAAGTCTGACGACCTGAATTCAATCCCCGGAACCCACACCCTGAAAGGAAAGAACCAATTCCTTCAAGTTGTTCCCCAGCCACACATACATACGCATGTACACACAAATACGACCAATTTTTTTTTAAGATTTATGGGGACCAGAGCTGCTGACAGTATCAACCGAGGCAATGCTCTAGAATTTCTTTCTCCACAAAAGCCTTATGATCCTGGTCAGGGCACTTGGGTGCTATGCTTCCTTCCCATCGTTAGCTCTGAGACTGAGTGTGCTATCTTCCCTGTAGTCTTCTCAAACTTCAGTGTTCTTCCTATTTTTTACATTTCCCTCTTCATTTGAGAAATCAGATTTATTGGGAGTTCAATATAGACACATTAAAAATCATTTATTCTGAATGTAGTTTGAGAAGTTGTGTAACTCTACACAACCATCAATCCACATCCACCTTGAAGACACAAGGCATTTCCACGTCCCTAAAACAACCCCCCTGTGGTTTTCTGCTCAAGTCTTCTCTGGTGGCTCCCACCCAGGCAACCCCTGACTCTGCTGTCACTGTAAAGGGGTGTAAAAGGGATTGTAAAAGGCCTGCTCTGTCCGTCATGAAGCTCCAGGCTTTCCCTGCATGCACCCGTGTTTCACTCTTTGCCGCAGCATAACAGCCCAGAGCGTGCCTCGCTTTCTTGGCCCACTTGTTGGTTGCTAGGCATCTGAGTTATTTCTAGTTTGGGCCATTTAGGAATAAAGTGGCTATGAGAAATCACTTGTAAGCGCCTGCATAGAGATACCGTTTTCCTCTTGGGTAAACACGGGGAGGAGCTTGCTGAGCTCTAGATTAGAAGTGAGCCACACTGCCTTGGACAGTGAGTGTCTTGTCGTAAGTTCCCAAACAGCTTGTCCTCAGTGATGTTTAACATTCTGGCCTACCCCTGCAATCAATAATCAGTCTCACACACAATTGTATCAAGCGCCCTGCCTTCTGGAACTTTCTGCCCTGTAAGTCTGTTCTTATTGTGTGTGTGAGGGGTCTTTAATTGTGTTTGCTGTCTGTAGAGCAAGACTCTCCCCTTTGCTCTTACTCAAAAATGTTCACACAGCCGCTCTTCCTGAGAAACGTGCAGTCAAGATATTCGTAGCAAAAGAAGCTCACTCAGAAGCTGATTAGAATTTTATCTAACACAGGTAATTAGAACTGTATGTAATAGATTCTTCCTAAAAATGAAACCTCGGAATCTGTCCCTCTGTCCCCACCCTTTGTCTCTCTCTGTCTCTTTCTACCCCACACAGGGGTATGTGTGAAGACACGGAGGTGCAGTACATGCAAATCAAAGGTCAACCTTAGGTGTCTTCTTCTATTTTTTAGACAGGGTCTGTCATTGTGCCTGGAGCTCACCATTTTGGTTCCACTGGCCACCCAGCCAGCCTTCAACTATGTCCATCCCTTCACCCCATGCCCAATGCCAGGGTTACAGATAGGCATATTCTCTCCTGACTTTTACATGGGTGCTGGGGATCTGAATGCAGCTCTCCATGCTTGTGCGGCAGGCCCCCACCCCCCAGCCATCCCCCCAGCCCGAAACATGTATGCTTCTCTTCTGTAAGTTTTGTTTGGAGTTCTGCAAAGTCTTCTTTTTTCTTTACATAAATCTCACATATCTCCTGGTGAGTTTATTCCCATAAATTCTGTTGTTGTAGTGACTGCAATATATTCCTGCAGTATGTGCTAACAGTTGCTCATTGTCAAAGGTGTTAGGTTTTATGGCCACACGCCTCAGCTTCCCGTTTGTTAGCTCTGTGACATTTTTAGTTGATATTCTCTTTCAGATGCTCAAATTAAAAAACCGTACCCTCTGAAAATGATGGCAATAATATTTTCCCTTTGGGAATATTTATAGCCCTTATTTTATCTTCTTCTTTAATTGCTTTGCTAAGCTTGCAGAGTTAGCAGATGTGAGCAGAATGGGAGCATGTTTGTCTGGGCCTGCGGCTGCTGCTTCTCTAACTGGAGAGAGTCCTTCCTCTCTGCGATGTGGAAGGAGCATTCTTCATGCCTGTTGTTTACAGAGACATCACTAGGGACAGCTAGCTACACCACAGAACTTTCTAAAATGCTGGCCTACCAAGTCTGGGTTTGTGATTAGTTTTGTGTCAAGAGGTTTTTGTTTATTATTACTATTATTATTTATTATTATTTTATTTCCGTCTTCATGAGTCCCTAACCTCGAGACATCTTCCAAATGTATAAGTTTATGTGTTTGAGTGGTATCTGGCTACCTGTCTCACTCATGGGTCTGTGCCTGTGTTTGTCCATGGATCTTTGTGTCAATTTGTGTAATGTGTGTGTGTGTGAGAGAGAGATTTGTTTGTGTGCGTGCGTGTGTTGTCTGTGTGTATGTGTGTGTGTTGTGTGTGTGCTGTCAGTGTGGATGTGAGTGGGTGTGTGTCATCTGTGTGTATGTGTATGTGTGTGTTGTGTGTGCTGTCTGTGTGTGTGTCGTCTGTGTGTATGTGTGTGTTGTGTGTGTTGTCTGTGTGTGTATGTTGTCAGTGTGAGCATCGTCTGTGTGTATGTGTATGTGTTGTCTAGGTACACACTTCTGTGAGATGCAGAGATTAGAGGCGGGCATCAAGTGTCATCCTTGACCATGCTCCAGCTCCCCGCTGTTGAGAGTTTTTGTCTAGGCTGGCAGCCAGAAAGTCCCTCCAATCCTCCTGTCTCCACCCCACATTGGTGCTGAGCCATGTCTCCAGGCCAGAAAGTCTGATTAAACCCTGACCATTTTCACTTCCCTACTGTGGACCACTGACTATACTCTCTATTGTAAAACGTGGAAAGGGAGGCAGAGGAAATAGTTCAGTGGGTAAAGTGCTTGTTGTGCAAGCATGTGGACCTGAGCTTGAGTTCCCAGCATCCACATAAAAAACAAACAAAAATATATACTCAAACAAAACAAAATAAAGCAAAAGATGGTTTAACCCTCAGAAACAGCTGACCTGACAAGGGTTAGCTCTTGAATCCCAGACTAATGGCTGGGATTCCAGCATTGGACTGATCAAGACCCCCAACGTGGGTGTCAGAGAGGAGGCCTAGGTAATCTATTGGGCCTTGGGTAGTAGATCAGTATTTATCCCGGTATACAAATGAACTTTGGGCACCCATCCAACAATGAGAGATGCACTCTCACCCTGGACTCCCAGGGGAGGGTCTAGGCCCTGCCCTGGATGAAATGACAGACTATGGACAACCCCATGGAGGGGCTCACCCTCCCTGGGGAAATGAGGGGATATTGGAGGGGTTGGTGGGAAGGCATGGGAGAAGGGGTGGGAAATGGAGAGGGACCTGGAATTGATATGTGAAGCAACCTTGTTTCTAATTTAAATTTAAAAGTAAAAATTAAAAAATAAAAAAGAAACACACAGAAAACACATACATACAGACAACACACACACAACATAAACACTCATATACACACACTCATATGCATACATAACACACACACGCATATATATACATACTCACATGCATACACACTCACATGGACACGCAACACACACACATACATACATACTCACATGCACACACACACTCACATGCACACACAACACATACACATTCATACATACTCAGATGCACACACACATGCACACACAGCATGCACACATACATACGTACTCACATGCACACACATGTTGCACATACAACACACACACAATAAATACATAAATATATAAATAAATAAATAAATAATAAACTCAGGCAGTTTTCAGAATCTAAGGTCTCTCTGTAACAGAGCTGATGTGACATGTTGATCCAAAACATAGTTGTTCAATGTAAGCGAGGCCTCTGCATTCAATATTGCCTGGCTAGACTCAGCCCTGCTGCCTACGTGTGGGGCACTGCAGTTTGAAACACATGTCGAGTCAGTTTTCCAGTCATTTGAGCCTGAAGATTTTTCCAATCTTTCTGCCATTGACCTGGGTTTCTCCTGCCCATCTGGCTGGCTTTGCACTGGGCTCTGCCAACTCAGGAAGGTGCTGATCAGAGCTGCCCTCTGTACCCAAGCCTCACCCCATCTACACAGCACAAGGCCATGTGCCCATCCATACAGCCTTGAAACTACGCTGACATGGTCTGGGTTAATTTTTTCACCCCTTTTTTCAGCCTTCCCCCAGATTATTAGTCTATCCCACCACGTGGCCACTTCTGCAGTCTAAGTTAGTCATTTATATTTCCTAGAAAAAAAATCTCCCCTTCATTGGGATTTTCAGGTTTATTAGCAGGGAGATGAAAGCTATTTCTGCTTTTTTTTTTATTTTACTCGCTCCCATTTCTCATTTTACATGCTCATATTTTCTCTCCCCCTTGATTGGGCATGCTGATGGTTCCTGAAATTCATTGGTCCTCCTAAAGAATCAGACCCTGCTTTTATTCATCAATTCATGTTCTATTTTCTAACCCATTAGTTTCATCATCTGCTTCTCTCATTTCCTTGGGTGGCAGTGGCTGTTTGTTTCTCTCTCTCTCTCTCTCTCTGCAAAAAAAAAGTGTTTGGCTCATTTATTTTTCTTGTTGCCCTCACTACTTATCATTCTGTTCTAGACAGCTGTCACTGAGTCAGTGAGGTATACACTTCCTCTTAGAAATGGAAGTCACTTAGCAAAGGAATCTAACTGCCCATGTGGTTTTGAATTTCCCATTTTCTGAAGTTCTGGCTAGAAAAGGTACACCATCCCATGTGACATCCCAGAGGTCTCTGATGACATCTCTGTGACCTTGTACCAGCACAGTTTCTGAGCATGTCCTCAGCAGTGACTGTGGAGAACTTGCTTTCTCAGATGGCCCCAGAGCCGAAAGTGTGTGAGTGTGTGCATGTGTGTGCATGCATGTACCTGTGTGTGTGCTCATGCTTCAGTGTGAGACAACAGGCTGTTTCCTCCTCGACTCCCGGAGCAGACATCCCAACCACAGGACCCAGTCTACCACTCTTAGGAATCAGCCTTGTGTCCTTTTGTTCCCTCTCCCGTCTTCTCCTCTTCTTCCTCTCTTCTCCCCTCCCCTCCGTTCCCCTTCCCTCCTGTCTCCCTCTGTGATGGTGTATCTTCATTGTCCACTGGGTTTGGAATCACCTGGGAGACACACCTCTGGGCGTGTCTGCAAGGAAGCTGATGGGGAGGTTCAATGGAGCAGGAGCAGGGAAGACTATGCTGAATGTGGGTGGCACCATCTCCTGGTCTAGCACCATCTCGTGGTCTGGGGACCAGGACTTCGTAAAGAGGAAGAAAGGGAGCCGGGCGGTGGTGGCACACGCCTTTAATCCCAGCACTCGGGAGGTAGAGGCAGGCGGATCTTTGTGCATTCGAGGCCAGGCTGGACCGATAGCCTCCGAAACAATACAGAGAAACCCTGTCTCGTAAAAACAAAAAAACAAAAAAAAAAAAAAAAAAAAAGAGGGAGAAAGGGGAAAGCCAGCATTCCCTGATCTCCAATTCCTGGTCTGACAAAGTGTGTGAGGTCCCAGACCTGTACTCTGGCCACTACAAGCTGCCTATGCCTTCTCACCCTCTCAGATCTCAGATGGTGAGCCAAAGTCTGCCTTTTCCCCTAAGGAGCTTTCTGGGCATCTTGTCACCATGAGAAAGGTAGAGAAACACACACTGTTATCCAAGAAGCAGACAGCTTGAAAGGACAAAGGGGGATCCCATACCTCAGGAAGTTCCAGGTCTTTCTCACCTCAACAAGGAGGATTCCAGGGATGTCATCAGAAACACTGTCTCAGAACAAATTACCTCAGGTGAGATGTTTTATAGACCATGGACACTTGGTCTACAAAACCCCTCAGGAGGCTTAGGGGTCCAAGATCCAAGGACCAGCAGCTGTGGGCTCTCAGAGGGCTCCCTGTCTGCTCTGAAGAAGGGCAAAGGACTACTAGATTCCTCAGCCCTATTGCAAGGCACTAACCCCACTGATGTAATAGCGCTGTGCTAGGGACTGAGTCTGAACAGTTTTCCTACACTCAGGTGCAAGCACTCACGACCTAAGCTTGGTGTGGTGACAGTTTCACTGTTGGCTGAACACTGACATGGGCTTTTCTTTTCTCTCTCACTTGTATGTAATAAGTCCCAAACAACAGCGTTCAGTGATTCTGTCTCAGGGTCCTTGTGATGATTGAGGCTTCAAAGGTGGTTTTTATTTTTATTTTATCTTTGTGGGGGTTTGCACGAGGTTGGTGCATAGGGACAGTTAGGCAGGGGTTGCCATTTATTGACCTCTTTCTGCCCAGTAACTGTGACCTGTAAAACCACCACCACCACCAAGGTTGGGACACAGTGGAGGAGGAGAGGGACAGGTCACCTGAGGTTCTGGCCTCAGAGGGCTTTGATCTGCTCAACACAGATGAGAGCCCATGGCCTGGCGAGGACCTGTGGAGAATGCCAGGCTGCACCCAGCAGCACCTGCCTTGAAGAGGGAGGGGCTGCAACTTCTTCCACGACTCTGGTCTGCAGCATTGTCTGTCACCAGCTGCCCCTCCCCAACCCCCGCCGCCCTTCAAATGTTCTCTGGGAAGTAGACAGGCACTCCAGATCAGTTCACCGCTGTCGTTCTGTCACACAAGGAGCCGGTGAATCCATGCCTGCCTCACTGGAAGCTGGCTCTCTCTGCCTTGCACAGAAACCTAAAGGCCACAGCCTCTGCCCCACCGGTGTCAGACACAAGTCCTCCTGAACCTTGAGCTCAAGTGGGCTTCCCTCAGGGGAGACGTGGAATCTGAGTCACTGGCTTTCATAAGAATGTCCCGGCTCAGGTGACCGGAAATATCTCCCCCAGCTTCACCTGTGCTGGCACAGCAACCCCAGTGTGTCCAGACATCTCCAAATGCCCCCTGTAGTCAGAACCCATCCCTGCCCCGACCCGAGAACTGAAGGGGAGCCACACAGACTGGCATTTAAATGGTTCACGGGTTAAGTGTCAGTTCACGGGTCACCTGCTGAGTGCGTTTCCGGCGATGAGAAACTTAGCAAAGGGTGTCATGGGGGAGAAGGAGCAGGGCGAATGCTCCCGATGACTTACCATCAAGTCGCAGCTAATGCTTGTATAAATAAATAAGCAGAGAAAAATAAGGGGAGGCAGTGGCTGGCCAAGGCGGGAACCAGCAGGGAAAGTCCCAGCCCAGGGAGGCACGGAAGGCTCTTTGGGAAGGTGACTTTTGAGCAGGAAATCTCAGTGCAGGTGAGTCAGAGAAACACGGGGTCAGGGTGGAGGGCAGGCAGCTGACAGCTGAGTGAGCAAGGCCCTGTGGTGGGAGCGTGGGCTGCGCGCAGCAGGGGTATCTTCTCCTCTCTAGTAACACAGGAAAGACATCCTGCGGGCTTGCGATCCCACTCCACCCTGTCCAGACAGAGCCCGGCGTCTCCACCATCCTCACGCCGGTCCACTTCTTAATTACCTTTGTCTTCAGATACAGAGAGTCGCATGCTCAGACTTCCGAGTTTCTTCTGTTTACGACAGTTTTGATTTTCTGGTTTTTTTTTTTTAATGGTAGTTTAGGATGTGTCTTTATTTTTTTATTTTTTTATTTTTTATTTTCTTTGGTTTTTACGAGACAGGGTTTCTCTGTATTGTTTCGGAGGCTATCGGTCCAGCCCGGCCTCGAACTCACAGAGATCCGCCTGCCTCTGCCTCCCGAGTGCTGGGATTAAAGGCGTGCGCCACCACCGCCCGACTAGGATGTGTCTTTATTACAGATTAATGTTTTAAGAATGAAAATAACAGTTTTCTTTTGTCTTAGTTGTTTTTATTTGTTTTATATTATGTTATGAGTGATTCGCCTTCATGTATGTTGGTGCACTGTGTGCACACGGTGCCTGGGGAAGCCAGAAGAGGGCACTGAATCCTTTGGATCTGCAGTTACATTTGTTTGAGAGCTGTGCTGGGACCCAGACCTGGGTCCCCTGGGAGGGAAGAAACTGCTCTATATCTTTGAGCCATCTCTCCAGCCCCAATGATCTTAATTCCTTTCCATTTCACCCCCATACACTGCTAATTTTTATTTTTTTATATTTTTTGGTTTTTCAAGACGGGGTTTCTCTGTTTTGCTCTGGAACTTGTCCTGGAAATTGCTCTGTAGACAAGACTGGCCTCAAACTCACAGAGATCTGACTGTCGGCCTGTGCCACCAATGCCTGGCTACACTACTAATATTTTATATCTGCTTTCTCTGGTTTGCGTTTTTTTTTTTTTTTTACTTTTTTTCATTTCTTTCTTATTTTTTTCCTTTTTTTTTTTTTTTTTTTTTTTTTGAGACAAAGTTTTACTATGTAGCCCTGGTTGCCCTAAAACTCATTATGTAGACCAGATTAGTCTTGAATTTACAGAGATTCATCTGCCTTTGCCTCCCAAGAGCTGGTATTAAAGTCTAGTGCCACCACCAGGCTCATTTAAGTTCTCTGACACAGAGTCTCAGGTAGCCTCGGTGTAAACTCACTCTGTAGCCCCCAGATCTCCCTGAACTCCTGATTCTTCTGCCTCCACCTCCTGAGCCTTGGGTTTGAACCCAGGGCCTTGTGAATGCTAGACAAGCATTTTAGTAGCTGAGCCGTGTCCCCGCCCCTCATCCTATATTTTTTATACTTGCATGTCATTTTGTGTTCTGGAAAGCAGTTTATATTTTGGTGATTTTTTTGTTTGTTGGGTTGGTTGGTTGCTGCATCTGAGCATTTTCACCTGCTCAAAGCACTTTATGTGTTTATGCTTGTTATGAAACTGACGAGCTTGGTGCAGTTTCTAGAACAACCCAGGCTTTCCATTTGCTTGCTTACTTTTATGAGTTTTCAGTCAGTCGTTTCTCCTCAGCTCCCCTGCGAAGGTTTGTAAGGTCTGTGGCGGGGGAAGGAGACACAACACCACAAGCCAATAGTCTCCTTCGCGGTCCAAGCATGGTGCTGGAGTGATGCTCACAGATTAGGAGCACCTGTGGGGCTCCCAGCGCACACAGAGACACGAGAAATGGTACACGCGTATCTAAGCTTACAGCAAGGGCCTGAGCGGAGGCGCTCAGGGTTCATCTACTCCGTACATTTCCTCAGAATAATCACAGGCATGGAGTCTGCCCCTCTTTTCCTTCAAGAATTCCTTTTGTTTGCCTGTGGTTTCCCAACCAGGGCTCTGAAGAGTGGTTTAGACCTCAGCCTCCTCCCCCAGCCCCATTACTCACACCTCTGCCCTTGTCCCACCTCTACAATCCCGGGTTTGACTCACTTCTCAGCTCACTAGAGGTTCCTTGAGACCATTGTTTTTCGGGAGTTTACGTAAGTCCTTACATGTCTAAGAATATCTCTTTCTTGACCTATATATGAGCGATGCCATAGCTATGCGCAGAATTCTTTAGGATCATGTTGATTACCCAAATCTGGCCCATGTTGATTCATGGTTAAGTTTATGGTTGTGTAAAGTGGAGCCCTGGTGAGGCCAGGAGTCTCTGTGGCAAAGCTCTTCCCCTCCCGCTGAAAATGGCTTCCTTTAGACTTGAGCAAGAGGGTTTAGTTGAGACCCCTCGCATCAGTTTTAGTGCTTTGACTCTGACGGCTTTTCCTTTCCTTCCCATCAGAGAAACTGCTTTCTATGATTTCCTTTTGTTTGTTTTTATTTTATGTTCTTATTATAGAAGTAGAAAACAATAGCCAGGCATGGTGGTGTCCACCTTTAATCCCAACACTCAGGCCTCTCAGGGGCAGGCAAATTTCTCAGTTTAAGGACAGCCTGATGGACATAGCAAGTTCCAGTCCATCCAGGGTTACAAATGAGACTGTCTCTAAAACAAGAGAGGGAGTGAGAGGGGGAAGAAGAGAAGATTTTTAAATATTTATTTACTTATTTGTATCATTTTCAATTATGTGGACGTGTAAGCATATGTAGAGGCCAGAGGCGTCAGATCCCCTGGAGCTGGGATTACAGGAGGCTGTGAGTTGCTAGACATGAATTTGGGTGCAAAGTGCCGAGTCATCTCTAGCTCCTACGAAAGTATTTAAATATAGTTTCAAGTAGAAACTTTAAATTAAAAATTGGAAAACTCCATTGGTATTTGACTTACAATGAGCTCAGTAAATGCATGATGTGTTGGCCTCCTCCATGTCCTGTCCCTCTTCCCCCTCCTCCATGTCCTGTCCCTCTTCCCCCTCCTCCATGTCCTGTCCCTCTTCCCCCTCCTCCATGTCCTGTCCCTCTTCCCCCTCCTCGGCCTGTGCGTCCTCTTCTTTCTTCCCCTTGTCATTTTCCTCCTTTGCAGTGCTGGGACGGAACCCATGGCCCCACACAAGCTGAGTGAAGGCTCCGTGTTGAGTGGCGCCCGCTCTCCATCAGTGTGTTTCCACAAATGCAGGGTGCTCAATTCCCCCTTTTCCTCATTCTCCCTGCTGTACAAACCGGCTGCCCAGGTTCTCCCTCTTTTCATTTTCCTTGGAAAGCCTAAAACTCGGTTTCCTACTCATTCGGTGTCCTGCTGTTCACATCTTGCCTTTTAAAATTTGCTAGTAGTGGATTTTTCACATTAAAAACAACTTTTCTAATTTAGGAATCATAGCGCTTTCTTTTATTTCCTTCTCTCGTGACTCTCTTCTGGGGAGGGGTCTTTTCCATTCCTTATATTCACTCTGTTGTGGTCATCCTCCGAAGTGTGTCCCTAGGGCCTCCGCTCTGGTGTCCTTGCTGTGTGGCCATGCTCTGGTGAACCCATGACACCCCTGGATGCAGAGTGATGACCTTCAACTTCTGAGGCTAGGATCTGCCTCCTAAATTCTCACTTGGAAAGTTAGCTTTGAGTTCTCAGGATGCCCTGTAGCTAATCCAGCTCCCTGGAGGAGGTCCCTCTTGAAGACAGGAACAAGCCCTCCTGTCAACATCAAGCCTTGTGGCAGGACCACCTGGGAGGTCCTCCTGGTCCCTCCAGCCTTCTGGTGACAGCCAGCCCTGGCAGCCGATTGGAAGACCTTAGCTCCAAATGGGCTCTCGGGCCAGAGCTACCCTACTAGTAGTCCCCAAATCCTTGACCCACTGTATTACCAGAAGTCAGTGTTTGCTGTTGTTTAGCTCACCGAGCACTGGGGTCAAAGTGAACACAGACATCTTCTCAGGCAAACCCACCATTTGAGTAATTATTACTTTCTCTGCTTCCACACCATTTCACAGATTCTGAAAGTGACAGCAAAACTTCAGATTTCCTATTCCTTGGGGAGGGAGGGAGAGAAGGGGCTGCCATGGCTTCCATCACCCACCCACAGGCATGAGTGTCCAGGTGAGCAAAGGCTCCTATGGCTTACAAAGTCTGGCTCTGGGTGCCTTGTCACAGTGTGGAAGGGCTTTCCCATGGGAGTGGGAGTTGTCAGAGCACAAGAGCTCCCTGGGATCCCCACAGTGTCCTCCCCGCAATTGCTGCTGATGGTCCATTTCAGCCACTTCAGTCCCTACTTGGCACCTGCACCAACCAGCCAGGGGCCTGAAGGCTCCCGAGTCCTCTTTCACTGAACCCATGCAGCTCCGATGAACTGACTAGAGACGTGCCGGGTCCTGGGGGCTACTGTTAAACAGTTAGGCAAACTCAGAGAAAAAGCTTGACATCTTTTGAGTAGTCACACCCTCTCACAGACTCTTTTACCTACTCATGTGGAACCTGGCTCCCTCGGGCATCACCATTCCTCCCCTGGACTCAGTTGTCCCATCTGTTGAGTGGGCAGTGTGAACCAATGCAGCTCACACCCACTGTCTCTAGTCTTTACAGTTAGAGTGTGAGGATCCCAGAGGAGGATTACTATCCCTGACAGCAGTGGAGGCCACACAGCAGAAGACATATATTGGAATGGGACAACTCAAGAACCAAAGGACCCTGTCCAGAGCCAGGCTTAGAAGGAGGTCACCTACAGAGACTGCACCTAACTTGATAGAGAATTGGGGTGGGGGCAGGTGTGTCTTCAGGAGCTGTGGTCTTACAGTGTGGAATCTAGCCACAGGCTGAGGCCCAGTGGGAGCCATGGCCAACGTAATAGGACAGGGGACACTTCATTGTTCTGCTGTGGAAAGTCACAGTCAGATGAAGCTAGCAACAGTATAGGGGGAAGAAAGAATCTGAAGGAACCATGGGTGCAGGATCCTGGAGAACCTTCTGGAAGTGTTGTGCTCTCCCCAAGTGAGGCCCTGAAATTGAGTTAGAGTCACTACTGGACTCTCCCAAGATGCTGACTACTCAGTCTGTACAGTTTGGGAATATCCTACTACCAGTTCTGTTAGCTCCAGAAGATGTACGGGTCTTCCCAGATAAGGAAGGCAGTCCGCTGTGTCCCAGCCTGACTCCATCTCACCCTGGGTGGGATATTTATGTGACTGCTGGTGCAAGGTGAACAGTCTGTGGCTGAACCAAGACAAGGGAACGAGAACCAAAGACTGACTTTTCTAAAACTGGATCCCTTCTGGGCTTCCTTCTCCAGGGCTCACCTAAAACTAGTCCAGTGCCCAGGAGACCGGGGTAATGGCTCCTGGCCGGAGGAGGGCAGTCTGCTGAGAAAGACAGTCACCTTTCACCAGTTCTCCGTAGCCTTGGCCGTCCTCCCACACTGATCCCTGCCCCTTCTGGGTCCTTCCGAGCTATTCCAGCAGCACCATCTCTGGATCCTCTCTGGTTTTTTTCCTTCTTTTTAAAATTATAATTTGGTAAAGTTTTTCCTTTTTATCTAAATCGGAAACAATCTTATTTTATGTATCAATCCCAGTTCCATTTCCCTCCCATCCTCCCAGGCCCCCCACCAACCTCCATCCCATCCCTCTTCTGCTCCATAGAAAGGGTGAGGCCTTCCATGGGGAATCAAAGTCTGTCACATTATTTGAGGCAGGGCCTAGGCCCTCCCCCGTGTATCTAGGCTGAGAGTGTAGCCCTCTATGGGGAATGGGCTCCCAAATTCCATTTGTGCATTAGGGATTAATACTGGTTCCATTGTCAGAGGTCCCATAGACTGCCCAGGCCTCCTAACTGACACCCACATTCAGGAGGCTTGGTTCAGTCCCATGCTGGTTCCCCAGCTTTAGGACTGGGGTCCGTGTGCTCCCACTTGGTCAGGCCAGCTGTTTCTGTGGGCTTCTCCAGCATGGTCTTGACCCCTTTGTTCATCCCTCCTCCTTCTCTACAGCTGAATTCCAGGAGTTCAGCTCAGTGGTTAGCCGTGGAAGTCTGCTTCTGTTTCCATCAGCTGCTGGATGAAGGCTCTAGGATGGCATTTAAGATGGGGTGGGGGGCTGGGGGAGCTGGTGGAGGGACAAGGGAGGAGGGGTGGGAGAGGGAGCTGGGATTGATATGTGAAGCATTCATGTTTCTAATTTAAATAAAAACATACATTGAGGGGAAAAAAGATACTCATTAATCTCATTATAGGGGAAGGACTTTTAAAGTAGCCTCTCCACTATTGCTTAGATTCTTAGTTATGATCATCCTTGTGGATCTCTGCACATTTCCCTAGTACCAGATTTCTCTTTACGCCTATAATAGCTCCTTCTATTAAGGTATCTCTTTTCTTGCTCTCCTCTATTCTTCCCCTGACTCAATGTTCCTGGTCCCTCATGTCTTCCTCCCCACTCCTCTTCTCCCCTTTTCTTTCTCCTAACTCTCTCTCCACGCCCCCCATGCTCCCAGTTTCAGATCCTCTCTTATGGAGACGCCGTTTCTACCACCATCTCCCTCTCAAAGGGTCTCCTACTCCCTTTAAGCCACAGCCCTTCCATGCAGCTTCCAGTCTTCCCTCCCTTGACAATAGTGACCCCAAGGAAGATTCTGATAGGTTGTGGAAAGGGATTAGGCTTTGTGATTGGCTACTGGGTACTATGTCCTGCCCTGTAGTCCAGAGAAAGGGGACCATACTTGGTACTTGGAATGGGGGAGGAAGACAGGAAGGTATTGAGCTGGGCCTGACCCTCTTGAGCTCCTAGGATCCCTCTGAGCTGTAGCCTGGGTCTAGCTGAGTGACAGGAAATCTTTGACCCTTGACATGGATCTCCAGCCAGTGGGATGTTGGGAGGTGGATTCCCCACCATGGGATATTGAGAGGTTAGCGGAGCATGATGGAGGATGGGAAGGAATAAGGAGATGCATTGGACACCTGGGGCACCAGGGCGGGCCACCCTCAGTGCCACCCTTTCCCAGCACTTTCACTGTGGGTCCACAGCCTGTCAGTCAGTAGCTGAGTCACAGACGCCCTGGGCTAGGGGCTGTCTGCCAGAAGCCTGACTCACCGTGGGTGACTGGTTTGGCTAGCCTATACCTCTCCCTGTCACAACACGCCAAGGGGCTGCTGGAGCTCCCTCCTGGGGCACCCCTCTCCTAGAAGCATGTCCTGCTGGGGAACCTCTCTCCCAGAACCACCCCCTTCTGGAGCCCCTTCCTTCGGGACAGTTCCTTGCCCTGAACCTGGTCTTTAGACCATGACTACCCATTCCACAGCAAGCTTCTCCCTGTTGCCAGTGTGTACAAGACCCGTGCAGTTATAGAGAGAACTCAAGACCCGTGCAGTTATAGAGAGAACTCAAGACCCGTGCAGTTATAGAGAGAACTCAAGACCCGTGCAGTTATAGAGAGAATCAGTCCCTTGAAGTTGCCTGGGTGTACACGAGGCTCTCCTCCACCTGTACAGAACCCCAGCCTCTCCAACTCTTTAGGAAGATGAAAGCTGCACTCTGGTCTGGTAGCGCTTCAAAGAGGAATTTTCTCAGCACCCCGCTCAGTCCCACCCCTGGTCCTGAGGTGACGTTTTCTGTTAATAAACAGCACACACTTTTAGGCTAAAGAAGTAACATGCCAGTCTAGGAGCTGAGAGTGAGGCCAGAAGACTGAAAAGCAGGTACTGAACCTCCACCTCCAAGGTGGGCATCGCCCTGTCCCTCAGAGGCGGGGCCCTCAATGATGGGAGTGGCATTAAGAGCCATAGAGATCACTTCCTGCCCCCCAGCCTTCCCACACCCTGGTGCCATCATTTCTATGCACTGCTCAAAGCCAGCCCAGAGCCAGCCCTGACCCCCAGGTCTTTAGTCAGGCCTCCCCACCCTATATTCATGCTTCCAGCCGGCCCCTCGGGACACACCTTATGCTTAGTCCTTTGGTTGCAGCCCACACATGCCCTGACTTTTCTCTGCACTCAAGTCACCCCTCCCAACCTCCCAGGCACGGCTCCTTGCTTACCATGCTAAGGCTCTAGCCCTAGCCCAGGGGTCACCAAAAAGCCAGAGTGGGGAATGCTGACACTAGTTAACCCCCACCCCTGATGCCATCCACTCTCTCAGAGCCCTGTCCCTGAGACCTTTCCCTGCTGACCATCCTTTAGGAGGATCATGGGATCCTTCCAAACCAGAAGATAATGCCAATGCCCCAGGTCCACCTGAAGCCACTCCACAGCCAGGCTATATAGTCTCCAAGCCAGGAGAGGCCTCCTCATTTTTCCCAACCCCAGATAATACCCCTGAGAGAGTCTACAGTGAAGAAATCTTATCTTCCAGATAAGATATCTTGCTTATACAACTAAAGTTTGTCTCTGGGGGTCAGAGAATGGAGCTTGCCACTAGCTAACCATAGAGGTTTTGAGGTCTGTACAGACAGAAAGGAAGTAAGGTAGCTGGGTAGAAACAGGATGTAAGCAGGGAGAAACAGGAAATTGTTCTCTTGTCTGCTGAGATGCTAAGGAGGTAAGGTGTGCTGTGACTTGCTCCTTCTCTCAGATCTCTCAGCATCTCCCTCTATATCTGACTCTGGCTTTTTATTATCTAGACCAATTAAAAACTCCATTTACATTTTGGTGCCCAACATGTGACATGGCACTCAGCATCATCTCTGTAAAAGGGGACATTAAACACAGGAAAATGAAGAATAAAAACCGATCCCAAGGAGTAGGGAGGCTATGCCCATAGCAGGCTGAGGACTTGAAGCTAAATCCTCAGAATCCAAATTTTAAAAGGCTTATAATTCCGGCACTGGATAGACAGAGACGGGAGGATTCCTGATACTTGATGGCCAGCCAGCCAGCCTGCCGTTTTGGGGAGTTCCAGGCAAGCGAGGGGGTGTGTCAAAAACACAAGGCCCCACTAGAGAAGTGGCTCAGCCTCTAAGAGGGCTTGCTGCTCTTGCAGAGGACTTAAGTTTGGTGCCCAGCACCCACATTAAGAGGTTCACAACTGCCCATAACTCAGGGGGTCTGACGATCTTTTCTGCCCTCCATTGGTGCTTGCACACACATGTATAACATACACATGCATGCATAAGTGAAAATAAAATGTCTAAAAACAAAAGTGAGTAGGACACAAAGATCTTTAATCTCAGCATTTGAAAGCAGAGGTAGACTGGGCAGCCATCCCTCTGTCACCTTCTCTTTATTCCCCTGTGGCCTTTGGAGGGTCACCAACACTGCAGGCTCCGCTTTTATGGAAAAGGGGGTCCCCCTGCCTTTTCCACACTGAGGAAGGAGGAAGGTTGGAGACGAGCAAACCCAGGGGTGGGAAGCGGTGTGAATGCACGGGACATGCAGAAGAACAGGTGGCCAGGACCTGTGACTGTCTTGCCTTAGTGTCGCTATCAGTTGCCTAGGTAGCCAGTCTTTGTGATCTAGACAAATAAGGGCCTAGGCAGAGCCTTCATCAGACTATTAGAAAGAACTAAGACGACTGCACAGTGACTTTTGTCAGGCCAGACTGGCAGTGGCCACCCCAGGATATGAGAAGAAGACCAAGTGTGACACCAATAGAGTTTCCTGGCTCCTAGAGTCCCTCACCACATCCACATCCCTGGGCCTTAGAACCCCCGTGGACACTGCTTGTCCCAGCCCTGTGGGTAGGCTGTGCCTTTCCACAGTGCCGCCACCTCAAAGGCCTCTGGAACAGTCTGGCTGTGGAATAGCTTCGAAAATGGACATTTCGGCTATCAAAGTGGCTCGCAGACCACTGTAGTCCCGTGGCATACTGACCCCTATGACCATCCTGAGGCTCAGGATTTGCAATATAGGAACCTAGTTAATTTCGTTCAGTGCATTTTCTAAGCACATATGATTGTGGGGTGTACTTGATCCCGTGATAGCCATGGAACAGATTTGGAAAATCACCTTTCCAGGCAAGAGGCTGAAGTCAAAACAGGGACCCCACTCCTGTACCTGCCATGGCTGTGGATTTCAGCCATCCTTGCTCAAACTGACGGGTAAGCCCTGGGTCATTGCTTCCAGTGCATACCTGGTCTTAGTCACACTTGGCAAGGGTGTGGCCTCCCAGCTGCCAGTTTGGCCATCAGGTCCTGGACCTTGCCACAGCCTTTCCTGTGTGTGGGAATGTGGGGAAGGACTCCATAACACATTCTAGAACTTCTTGCCAGGTTAGTTTGCTGATGAGGTATGGATAACCCTGGGAGCCTTCTAAAAAGTCTGAAGGGCAAGAGACCAGACAGCAGACAGACACGAGGGTGAATCCCCACAGTTTATTATGGAAGCCAATAAAAGAGCCACATTAAGTATTTCACAAAATGCATGACATTCATTGTTGTAATATGCAACATGGAATATTATATACACATCAAAACCACACGACAGCCAAAACACACACACGGCACCAGCTCATACCAAAACGAAACACACAAGTGCTTTCTCAATATTAAAAACAACTGTGATAAAAACATATTAATATTTTGAACCATGTTTACAATAAAGAACAATTCATATTTTACTAAATAACAAATATTTAACAGCAAAAACTTTATACCAAATATCTATTTTGAATTATAACAAAATAGTACTTATAATAGTTTATAAAGACAGACACAAAATTATAACATTTATGAAAAAAAAGTTTTGTGTATAAAATAATAGAAATCTGGGCAGGATCAAAATGGTTGCCCAGAACGCACACGCCAGCGCCTAACTTTGAAAGTGCTTCAATCTGCAAGCCTGTGGCAGGAAGTTTTGTGGGGTTTACTTTTTTAATGTCAAGTTACAATAGTTAGGAATGTGAGAATACATCACCCATTAATGCTACCACAATGAAACACACGAACACAGAACAGACACATCTACAGGGGTGAGAAAGGAGTCACCCCACGGGTGCCTGGGCGAGGCCCCTTTTGCCTGTTCCCTTTGAGACCCATCCAGGCAGATCATCTTTCTTCCTCCCACCCTCACTGGGATCCCCCTCAGCCTTTCCTTCTCCACAGCCCCTGCACTGGCCCCTCCCCAGGGAGGGCCCCTGGATCCTGTTGGGCCCTCCAGTGCCCCTGCCCCTCACCAAGGCCAGAGTTACTACCTGCCACATCTGCAGTCTCAAACAGATGGCTGCAGGCAAGGAGGGTTAGCGTGCAGGAAATGAACCTTCCAGACACCGAGGGTTGTGGGGCTGCATGCACCTATTCCATAAGCCTTGAAGAGTCTTTGCACATCTTGGTCTGTTTCAGAACTGGGAAGGAAAATCCAGGAATACACTTATTTTTAATTTCACATTAATTTTGCTGCTAACCCCTCTTCCAATGCTCTTGCTTGACTTGGTTCTGTCAGGAAAATGCAGGAGACCAGTGAGAAGTTTGGGAAGCTGACATAGGACATTCTCCTGTGTGGCTAGTGAGATGTGGCTGAACTTCCGTGACAGTGACCACTGAGGGTCAGGTGGATGTGGGCTGTCATTCTGTGTTTTTGTGAAGAGAATCCAATGCCTCCCTAACATGAAAAAGCAAATGGATGGAAAACAAAAGCAAACCGGAATCTGAAACAGACAAAACTGCCTACAGACTCTCCAGAGCCTTACACTCTTCCCAGGAGGGGTCCCCAGTGGCCAGCCCTCAAAATGCCAGGGACAGGAGCCCCTCCCGTTCTGCCCAGCCTGCCCCTTGGCCCTTCTGCACCTGAACAACTCTGACAAATCTCACTTATATCTGTCCTTTCTCCTTCCCCCTCTCCTTCTCCACAGCTTTCCAGCGGCAGCCTCCCCCCTCCCCCGCAGTGGCTCCCGACCCCACAGGGCCTGAGGCACCTCAGGGGGAGGGCTCTCTCCGTCTAGTCTCTCGGCTTTCATCTCCGCCCCACACCCTGAGCTGGGCTTAGCAGACAGTGGCTGGGGGTGGGGTGGGGGTGGGGTGGGTGCAGGATGGGGGCAGGGTGGGGGACTCTCCCAAGAGCAAGGGGGCGGAGAGTGGGGGTTAAGGAAGGGAAGAAAGAAGTTCCTTCAGAAGAACCCGTATCCTAACACATCCTCACTAGGGGAGTGACTGGCGCTGGGGCAGTCAGTGAGGGAACAGGAAGTGGTGGACCCCAGATGCTCAAGCCCAGGACTTTGACAGATGGGGGGGAGGTGACAAAAACACCTGGCCGCGACGCTGGGTGTCTGACTCTGAGGTGAAACTGAACCTTTGCCTGGAGCTGAGGAGGGCTGCTAACCCTCCCCAGGGAGCTGGGTTAAGCCAGACACAAGTCTTCTTGCCTCATACAAGCCCTGGAAAGGATAGCTAGGACAGAGGCTGGCAGGTGTGTGGGGGCTTGTGCTCCAGACCTCAGTGTAGCCAAGGTCGGTGAATAAATATGGGCTAGGGGGCAGGGGCGGGCAGCTGGGCGTCCAGCTATAGCCAAAAACCACCTGGCTCAGCGGGTCCCACCGGGGAGGAGTGCCAGTGTGCCTGCCCAGGGCCGCCACCAAGGAAGATGCTGGGGAGTAAGCCTAAAGGCTCCTGTACCCCAAGGTCAGGAGGCAGAACAAATAGCAGCAATAGGTAATTTCCAATGTCCAAACTGGTTAGGCTGGTACAGGGCACCCTCAAGGGTGGCAGCAGTTCCTGCCCTGCCCAGGCTGGCTTAGGTGAGGATCCCCAGGACGCTGGCTGTTCTGGACACCAACTGAGCAGTGACAGGAGGTGGGGGCGCGAAGTACAGGGTGCCAAAGCATGCTCCCCCCTCTTTTCTTCCCTCCTGCCTTCACCACCATCAGACCACGAACGAAAACACAAGGGGGTAAGGGGAGGGAGGGTTCAGAAGGTAATAAGCACATTCTGCAGCTCAGCCAACTGGCGCTAACACTGTCATGGGCACACAGAGCCCGGCCCTGGCCCTGGCCCTGGCGAAGCTAGGGGGCAGTGGAGATCCAAGAGAACGGGAGTCAGGAGGGGGGCGGGGCCCTTTTGTATTGGGGGAGGGGTTGCTGGAAAAGAGGCCAGAGGACAACACAGGCGGGCTGCTGGCCTCCCACCCAGCCCCTCCCCACCCCACAGGTTTCTGTCTCCGTCCCCCACCCCTCGGCTGGGCTGGGCTGAGACCAGAGTGAGGCTACACTGTAGCACTCAGCATGGCCTCTGTCTCAGGCAGAATCTCATTCTGATTGGAGTCCAGACCGAAGAACTTGACACTGAGGCCATCCACAGGGTGCAAGACGGGGACTAGAGTGATGCGAGGGAAGGTCCGGGTGGCCAGCTCGAAGCGACTGGAGCTGGCCAGCTCCACCGCCAGCACCTTCAGGAACAGCTTGGCCAGGTGCTTGCCCAGGCAGGTCCGCACGCCACCACCAAATGGGAGGTAATGGAAGCGGCCATCCTTGTCCTCACTGCGTGCCTGGCTGAAGCGGTCAGGGTCAAACACGTTCACATCCTTGAACACAGGTGCTGTGTCGTGGGTGTCTCGGATGCTATACATGACACTCCAGCCTTTAGGGATCTGGAAACCCTGGAGGGAGATGGAGCAGGGGGTAGAGATGTTCAAGGACTGTCCCACCAAAGACACTCCCCCAGCACACTAGTTCAAGTCTCCATATGGGTCACACAGGTTGGCTTCATTGAGTTCGACATTTGGAGTAAGTCTCCCCCACAAGACCGAAAGCTACTAGAATCAGGCACTGCTTTCTGCCTCCCGCCTCCCCAAGACCCCAAGACAGCTGTCTTTTCCTGGCGTTTAGCCAAAGCCTCAGTCACCCACTACCACCAACCAGCACTGGAGCCCAGCCTCACATCCAGTTCGAAGGTCTGCAGCACGGTACGGTAGCCACCGGAGATGGGCGTGAAGAGCCTCATGACTTCCTTGATAATGCAGTCCAGGTAGCGCAGGCCGCTAAGTGTGTCCAGGCGCAAGGTGCCCTCACAGGGACAGCCACCACCATGCAGCAGGCCCTGGGATCGAAGTTCCTCCCTCAGCTTCTCCAGCACAGCAGGGTGTTTCAGCAGCTGCATAATCAAGGATGTACTGGCACTGGCTGTGGTGGCATAGGCTGCGAAGATCAGCTCCAGGGTACCATCCTACAGCAGTAGGGAGACGGGCGTTTTGGGTTATTTGCAGCAGCCGCATAGGGTGGACCTACAAAGCTAGCTTTCCCCAGAGCCCATCTGCCCTGGGACCTGCCTCCTGGCAACCACCAGTACTTCTGCTCTGAGTTTCGTTCTTAAAAGGCTCGTGGAGGTCACAGCCTGACCTCCAGCCTAGTGGAAACGCACTGCTGTGACTCGGCAGAAGCACAGGCCTGCGGGCTCCAGAGCTTAAGGTCGCTTCTTGCTTGGTGCTGGCCAAGCACTGAGTGAACCTGCTCAAAGCAATAAGCTCATAGAAGAGAAATGACATGCAGCGTGTGCGTGCGTGCGTGTGTGTGTGTGTGTGTGTGTGTGTGTGTGTGTGTGTGTGTGTGAGAGAGAGAGAGAGAGAGAGAGAGAGAGAGAGGTAACTAGGTATCCATGCCCCCAGCTTCTTCCTCCATCCCCAGAAGAGGGATGCCTTAAAGGTGGTCAGATGGGCAGGCACACATAATAGAAGCAGCATAATGCAACATCCAGGAGGACCTAAGAGGGGACTGCAGTGAAACCCAGAGGTCCCCTCATCCCAATGCTTGGGTACTGGGTAATGAGGTTACAGCAGCTTCTCCCCAGTTTCTTAGGGAAGTCTGTAGATATCAGGTAATGGGGTGCAGAATGGGGGTGCAGGTGGGGTGGTGAACAAGTCCTCTCAAATGGAAGAGACGCCCCCACCACCAGACAGGAACTCCTGCAGAGCCAAGGGACTGAGGCCCAGCCATGTTCAGGTGGTGGGACAGTGCAGGACTGGAGAAGCTGTAAGAGGAAGGAGTCCATATACAATCAAAGCTCTCTGGAGTCTGGAGCTGGCCTCCAGTGCATGGCTCTGGGCATGCGTCTTCTCGGGATCATGCAATGAACTGAGAGAATAACCCAGGGATAGGCTCAATGGGAGGCATCAACAGGCCTCTGAGAGCTGGTTTGTAGATCTAAGGGTCATTGCTCAAAACCCTCTTAAGAACAACAGAGATGGATATGAGTAGGGATAGAACTTATGGGGCCTGGTCACTCCAGGACATGGTACACACAACCCCAAGCCCGGAAGAGTCCCAGGTGTCCTTCAGAGCAAGGGCACAGATGCCACTCTGCTTTTGCCTCAGCACCGCGGGGCCAGGGGCAGTTACTGCCACTACTGCTCAGGGAGCTGACTGCAGTGAAGGCAGCCAGGCCGACTCTTGCTCTGGAGAGGGAAGTGAGTAAAGAGTTCATGGTGGGCGTGGAATGCACACCTACCTTCAGCTCCTGCATGGTCATCTCCTTGCCATGCTCCTTGCTGCTCTCAATGAGAATGTCCAGGGCGTCTGAGTAGTCCTTGCCCTGGGTACACTGCAGCTTCTCACGGATAGCCTTTTCGAGGCCCTTCTGAAGGATCTGCCGAGCTTGGATGCCCTAGGGGAGAATGGACCATCAGCTCCTCTTTCTAAGCCTCTGGAATATAGGAAAGGCTCCAGGCCCATCCTGTTGCCATCCCTGATCTCATCTGTCTGTTCCCAAGCCCTGTGCTCCCTGCCCCCCGCCCCAGCACCTGTCCGGCGGTGCATTTCCCTATCTTCCCAGACAGCGGGTACTCACCCTTCGGTAGCCACTGAAGGGAAGGTCCACAGGAAGAGAGAAGACATTCTCCACAAACTGCTGGTACACCTCAAAGAGGTGGCCCAGGTCCTCCTCGGGGATGCTGAAACCCAGCAGTACACGCACGGCCATCCGGAAGGTAAGTCGCTGGGCCTCCTGATACACATTGATGGCCTCAGGCTGGCTGCTCCAGGCCCGGAGTGTGTCCTGGATTACCAACTGAATCTTGGGCAGGTAGCTCTCTAGTGCCTCATGACTGAAGATCTTGGAGAAGACCTGAAGTGGGAGTCAGGTGGTAAGGAACCTGCAGCCAGGCGAAATGCTGTCCACACCCCTCCCACTAAGCTCCCTGGGGTGGCTCTAACCCAGCTCCCTTGTGCAGTCCCCTGTACTGAGCCTTCACTGTCCGCCTGTGTCTGTGAGAGAGTGGGAGGCTCTCTAAGCCTTGGGGCACCACAGGGGCTAGGGTGGGGCCACACAAAGGACTCTGCACTCCTGTCCAGGGACTGTCCGAGTCCCTGGACCTTGGGTAGAAGCGTCAGGAGAGGAGGGACGCAGGTGTCTGGTCACAGAACACATGGGAAATAAGTATACGGCTCCCTCTGCTCCACTGGCAGGCAGGATCGAGAACCTATAGCTAGACAGAAAGCAGGACTTTCTGGGGACCCAAATTGCCAGAAGCTGTATCATCCAAACATCTACTGTGTGCCCAGGCCTAGAGGCAATAGCATTCTATCCCAGGAGGTTGCAAAGGCACAAGAACCTTTAATTCTAGCATCTTCTAGGACCATCAAGGTTCCCATTTCCTGGCCTTGCACCCATCCTCATGATTGGCTGGGAAGTGGTCTGCCTCCACCCCAACATGAGCATGTTTTCACACAGCTACCCTCTGACCAAGAGAGGGAGGGTGTCTGTTTATTTACACACAGCCTGTGGGTCTACTTATATCCCTAGTACAAGTCCAGAGTAGGAGGTACCCCTAGAGCTTAGAAAAGAGGGAGAGTGAAGGGGAGGAAACCCACCCGCCCGTGTGTGCGAAACCACACAAGCACACTGCCCTCCCGTCTGCCCCCCAAACACAACCACCGCACAAACTGTAAATGTGAGAATTTCCCCTGCAGTCAGCTCATGGAGGAAAAGGTAACATTTTCCTGGCGTGCGCCCTGCATGGCTAATGGGAGGGCTGGTTTGCAGAAATAACAGTGCTGGCCCTTCAGTGGCCCAGCCACTTCGCACAATAGCACTTTCATTCCCCAATTCCCAGTGGGCAGAGGGAGGGGAGGGAGGCCAGTGAGGGGCAGAGGACTGCACTGCCCAGGCCAGATCCACTGCCAAGGGACAGCCTAGAGGAACAAGGGTGGCGGGAGGTCTTCCAGGTCACTCACACCTTGCCCAGTTTGGGGGGGTTCTGGGGGATTTCCTAGCAGGGGCCCTCAGCCGCTACTTCTGGTCAGAGGGTTGTAGAGGAAGAGTGTATTGGGTGTCTGTGCCCTTGTCCTGGTGTTCTTAGAAGCAGGTCCAGCCTTTAGCCAAGGTGTCTTAAAGGGGAGTGGAAAAGTGCGCACTCACCCTCAGGAGTCCAATCAGTGACTACCGATCACCAGAGGGCTCTACAGGGAACAGAGCTCTAGGGGTTCGCCAGGAAACCGTGTGGAGGCCGGGGGATACCTTACTGTGAGAGCACACTGAAGAAGCTGGCTATGGGGGGAGAGGGGATAACGAGGCCACACTGGCTGAAAACCAGTAAACTGGAAAAGGGAGAGAGTAGGAAATGACCCAGTGCCCAAAGGTGGCATGTGCTGCAGGGACAGCGTGGAGGCCACTATCACCAGAACCAGACAAGGCCAAGCAAGCCATCGGGATACTACAGCAAAAAATGGCCAGGAAGGTCCAACTGGATGTCCAGAGGCCTAACTTACAATGAGGGATTTGTCCCCCATCTCAGTGTGTGCCTGTGGTCATGATGCTTACTCCAAGGCTTTGGTTTCTCATCCATAAGATGGTGAGACCTATCCAAGAGACCTCTGGGATATTTTCAAGACACACAGCATCTTAGCACCTATTTCTGCGTTCCCAAGAAGAAGCCCTTCCCAGCAGCACAGCTCCATGACACCCCAGCCCTGTGGAGACAGCCTGGCACCCCATACTCACACCACCCAAGGCCCTAGGAAGCCTACACAGGCTACCCCAGTGGCTGATAGAGAAGCTTCCTGAGAGGGCCCACTGGGATCATGAACAAGCCCCTTGTGCCCCTTAGGTTACATTCCCTGCGCCATCTAGCGACAGCTAACTGAATCACTTCTCTGGCCTGAGGGGCCCAGGAGGGCAGGGACAGCCCAGAAAGACATGGAGGGTCTGGAGTTAAGTAAGGAACTCCATGGCAGGGGGTCCAAACTTGCCCTCAAGAGGAGAAGGGGTCCTGAGAAAGGTCAAGAACCATGGCCACTCTCCCCCTGGAGCTGTGAGGAGAGTAGTGAAAGACCAGACCCTGTCTCTTGGCTTGCTGCTCCTCTGGGTCTGGTTCCCCCATCGGTTTTATGAAGAGTCCACTTAGCTGTCTCAAAGTCCATTCCCACCCAGATATTCCCCGTTTCTCCTTGGAGGCTCTCCTCCTGCTCCCTTACGAAAGGTGGAGAAAGCACAGGCACGGGAACCAAGCAAAGGCTGGTAGCAGGCATTTCATGGCCCTGTCTCTGGTTCAGCTGCTCTAGAGACACAGGGGCCTCCCAGGCAGACTCTGGGAGGATGCCAAGTTCACATCTCTGGGTCTGTGCCCAGGGCTAACAAGGCAGGCACTTCCCAAAGCCAGGCAGCCCAGAAACCACCAGCCACCACGGAGGACAGGCAGAGGTGCCTGCCAGGGCAGGGAGAGGCCTGGGCCCCATCAGTTTGTTGGATCTGAGGCTGCTGGCCACTGGGGTCAGGCCTGGGGCACAGGGGGCGGTGCCTGGGAGCAGCTCCCTAAGAAGACAGTTCTGGCCCAGGAGCACTGGCCCTGACCACAGGCAACACAGTGGCCAGGTTGTTTTGTCTTTCATGGGGTCTTCCCTGGGAATTCCCAGAATGAAGCCAAGAATGCCACACAAAGATCCATGGGAATCAGCCAGGCCCCAACAGAGCTCTGCCGATCAAGCAGCAGGTATGGATTTTACAAGGGATGGCTGCTGGGAGGGCAAGGACAGAGGGTCCTAGGACACCCCAGGCACCCACCTCAGGGTACCTATAGAATCACAAGAAGGCCCGGAGGGAGGATGGTTGCTATATTCTAAATGTCCTTGGAGAATATTCCCTGGCCCTTTCTGTCTCCTCAATAACATATTTACCTTCCGTGTCTGCCTATCTCCCTGTGGATAGAACCTGGTTGTATGAGGCCTAGAATGTTCATCTGAGCTTGTCAAAGTCTAAATCCCCTCTAATTGTCTTTACAGATACCTTCTCTCTCAGCCAGACTTCCTCTTGCCTCTAATCTGGTGTCCCTGGGATGAGCGGGCACTTTGTAAAATCCCACAGCCTCACAGGAGCAGTACCCGCCTGGTCAGTGAGCAGTTGAGGGTGGATGTACAAGTCGGTGGGCAGCCACAGCGGTGGGCAGGGCCTTAGAGGGAGCCCACTGCCCAGCCAGTGACTCAGCTGAGGAGGAATGGAAGCGGCTGCCCAGGAGGGGTGGGGGCCAGGCAGGCCACCCAGCCAAGCCACCGGAGCCTCAGCCTGTCCAGTGGAAAGAATAGCAGAAGGCGGGCAGCGGTCTGCATAGGGGCGACGCCAAGGTGTGTACTTTATACTCCAGTGAGGAGGGGGACCAAAGAGGGTGTCATTCTCTAGCTGCCTGCAATGCCACCTGGCTTCCCCTTCACCTAGGGCTGGCCTCACTCATCCCTTCTGGTCATACAGGGTTGGCCAAGCGTCCCCCTTCCCTATCTGCACACGTCCCCCTCCCCATGTGTGTACCCCTCCTACCTAAACTCTTCCACAGACTCCCAACCAAAGTATTGGAAGAGTAGGGGTCAACTGGCTGCCCAGTTGCTTACCATCTTCCAGCCCCGAAAACCCCCTTGGAAATCTGAGAGCCATAGGAGAAGGACTTCTCAAGGTCATAGAGCAGAGTAACTGTCTATACCCTGTGGTAGGATCCTCCATCCCCCTCCCCCCATCAATCTTTTGGGCCAGGGGAGCCCAGGATGACTACAATGATTGGCATCAGGGCTCAGGGCCAGAAAAGACTCCAGCTGAGCCTCCCCTCGCCCACCAAGGCCACATTTGCTTTCCAAAGCTAGCAGGGTGAGGGGTCATCAGTGGGACCGCAAGGAGACATCAGGAGAAGGCCACAGAAAGGAAGGGATACAGGAAGCAGAGGCCCCCACACTCACCCTGCCTGCTTCCTTGTAGCAAGGGCAAGCAGAGGGAGGAATGGGCACCCAGACACTCTGGCAGCTAGCCTGGGCTTCCTCCCCCGCTGACCTTCAAAGAGATCCACTCCTGCCACTGCCTCCTCCCCTGAGCCTACTTGCTACAGCTACCTTAATTTCTGGATGAAGGACTTCATCTGGCAGGACAAAGGCTTTGTTCCCCTAGGGCTGGGCTGTCTGGCTATGCTCCCTACCTACCCATGGACATCGAATTAGCTTGGAGCTTCTGCCCTGAGCCACGCCTGGGTCCATTGGGCATGTCTGTGGCTCCCTGTGTAAGGAGACAGAGGCATCCAGAGCCTAGTGGGGTGCAGCTGGCCTCCCCCATGATTCTACTACCAAGGACCACTCTGGGCTCTGCTCACCTACTGGGCAGGAAACCTACTCTTGCATCTTTCTGACTGTAGGGGGTCTTGGGATCCCTGTTTGGCACACCGAAGTCTCTCAGTGCTGAGACCCAGCTCCATCTACAAACGCACAGAGAAAATGGGGCTGCAGAGCTGAGGTTTCCAGATGTGCTGCCTTCTTTTTGTCTCTTACAACTTCTTGTCCTTACCTCTTCAACCAGACTCCACCCATCCTTCCTGGGCAGTAAGCCAGCCACTCTGTACAATCTGTCAGATAGGACCCTCCGCCCCAGCTTGGGAGGGGTTCCAAAGGAAGAGACAGGGAGGGAATGTGAGGCCTGGCTTCCACAGGTGATGAAATCAAACTAGGGGATACTCTGGACTCCTCCAGGCAACCCCACCCCTGCTAGTCCTAGACCACCAGGGCAGCGGGGGCCAACATGTGGAGTGCATGCTGCAATCCCTGTGAGGAGCCCTTTCCCCACACATCTGGTTAGACCTCCCAGAGAAGCAGTAGTCACCCACCTTAATGGAAACAGTGACTTTTCTAGTTCTCAGCCAGCCATGCCCCAGCACACCTGGGCCCCACTTCCCGCACCGTCATCCCAACCAGGCCGGAGCCGCACTGGCCTCGTCCTGGCCATGAGGTGCCCTCCAGGCTTTTGCATCCTCAAAACTGACCTATCTCTTCAGGGCAACTTGGACATTCAGGAACATGGCCCCTGAGTATTCAAGTCTTGTCCTTCCTATCAAGTTCTACTTCCTGGGGTCAAGGACCAAGCTCCCTCCTACTTAGTACCTATGAACTCCGCAAACAGCACCACGGATGGATCACGCTTTAGCGTGACTAGAGAGGAATCCTACCCATGCAACCACTACAAACCATGCACACATTAGCAGATATCCCTTCTGGGTTTTGTCTCTGGAGCCTGGGTCAATATGTTCAGGCCTCTGACCTTCTCTATCCCCAAGAGCAAGGAAGCCTGGAACTCAGGAGAGAGGGACTGCAGAGTCCCAGCGCATGTCCTGTTTCCCACCTCATCAGAATGCTCTCTTCCTGTCCCATGCCTCCCCTGGCACTGTTCATCTGTCCTGTCCCCTTGCCCGCTGGTAGACAATGTGGACTCAAACCTTGGCCTTTCCCACTTGGCTCCTGGAAGTCAGAGGGCAACCCAGGGGGAGGCAGGTGGAGAATGTGAGCTTCCCAGGCACTCGCCAAGCTCGGAGGCCAGTGTGCTACCCTGGGCCTGACACCCTGGTCCTGGTCAAACCTTCTTCTTTCTTCTCAGCACCGTGCCCCTACCCCAGCTTCCTGCTGCCCCAGCAGGCTGAGTCCATGACCTTGGGGGTTCAAATCTCAGTCTAAATCTGAGATCCCTCTGCATTGAGCCTCTGAAGGAAGTGAGGAAACAGTAGCTTGGAGCTGGGTTCCCGAAGGTCTCAGCTCTCTGTCTCTTAGCTCTTTAACAAAGAAACAAGCAAAGAAGCTGTGATGGAGTCTAAAGGGGGGTATCGCTGCCCCAGCCCCTCCCCCATTTGCCAGCAAACTGTGTTAACCGCTTCCAGCATCCATTCAGGCCTTCAGAAGCCCTTCCTTGGAATTCTTGAAAAACCTGCACGTCTTCCTTTGATTTTTTTTCTCTTGTGCCTGCCAAGGAGAACGACCCTTACAGGACGGTTCAGAGAACATTAAAACCCAGAAGCTGTATCAATGATTACCCCCACTACTCCTCAGACCACCTAACAGTAGGGTTGCTGGCAAGAGGCATGGTCCCCATGGTCCCCTCTCTTCCCCATCCCTTGTTCCACAGCTCCTCCCCGAGGCAAGAGGCCCCTTTTCTTCTTTTAAGGTTCCAAACCTGAGCGAATCCTCTGACCCAATGGAAAAAACAGTGAAGGAGCCTTGCAGCCTTCCTTCTGGCGGCTTCCAGCCCAAGGCCGGCGCCCCGCCCGCCTGCCCGCCCGCCGGCAGGCTCAGCCTTCGGGTTACTGCAGTTCAAACAGCACGTGCCGCCCGCGCTCCCAGCCCAGCGGTGGCGGCGGCGCAGCTGGAGGGGGCGGGGAGGCGTGCAGCTTGCGCGCTGGCTCGCCTGCTGCGCGTCTCTGCTCTAGCTCGGGAAATCCACCGGATAAACACCCACTTTCTCTTCCTCTTTCTGGAAGCTGGGTGCGCTTTGAAACTTAGCGCACCTAGCCTGCGCTTCCACCCCTTGTCCTCACCACCACTGGTCCGCGTGCCTGCCAGGGCAGGGGTTCCAAGCCCACCCAACCGATTCCCCTGGCTAGACCAGGACACCGCTGCCCACAACACACACGACAGAGACGCCTTCCAGGCAACCTGTGGCTGCTAGGCCAGGTTTGGTTTTAGCACGATCTGTCTTTGGGGCTTTCCTGGAGGAAACTTTGAGAAATGGGGGTTGGGGAGTGTGTGTGTGTGGGGGGGGTGGAACCGCCCGGCCCGCCCCCTTCCTTTTCCAGTAGAGTGGTGCACTGAGCAACCGCATCTGTCACCGCAGACCCCACACGTTCAAGCTTTGTCCAGACCATATCCAGACAGGCCCCATTGACCCTAGTGATGCCCACCGCGCAGTGGGCCAGCAAAGGGGGCCCGATTCTAGCCCGGATTCGAGCTGGAAACGTCTATGCAGAGGAGCTCAGATTTCTGTGCGCCTTGCCCTTGGAAGGTAGTCCTAATGCAAGGTCTGAGCTCTTACCTTGCGCTTGTTGCGGTGGATGTCGCCAATGGAATTGGCCACCGTGTTGGGGCCCAGCAGCACGCGTGCGCTCCGCGGCCATTCAGTGCTCACTAGCTGGTGTTCTCCCAGGAGGATCTTGCGCACGTTCTCCGCACCGGTCACGCGGATTAGCGGCCGCCCCAGCAAGTGTGTCTTGAAAACATTGCCGTACTTCTCCCGGCGCGACGACTGGAAGCCAGAACCCTGCAGGAATACACCAGAAGCCTCTCAGGGCTCACAGAGGACCTTGCATCCAGCCCCACCCTAGGCACCCTTCCTTGGGTTCCTGTCATTCTCTCTCTCTCTCTCTCTCTCTCTCTCTCTCTCTCTCTCTCTCTCTCTCTCTCTCTCTCTCTCTCTCTCTCTCTCTCTCTCTCTCTCTCTCTCTCTCTCTCTCTCGGGTTTTATTTTTCACGGCGTGCATTAGGACTGGGAAGTGGGGCCTGGAGGATAATAAATAATGTGGGAGCACGAAGATGCAGGGGCACCCACGGAAGGCTGCTTTTAGTAATGGCTTTGCGGCAGCGCGGGGGGGGGGGCTATCCCCGACGGCTGGACCTGAAGTTGGAGCCTGATCCCCTACCCCTGCGCGGCGGAGCCTCTCGGAATAAATATTTCCAGGCTCCAGGCCACGGGCTGGCGAGACCCCGCGGGGTGGCCGCAGGCCAAAGATTATTTATAGCGGCGAGTTGTGCGTGCCCGGAGGCTGTCCCCAGAGATGGGGGTTGGAGTTTCCTCTCTGCTCCGGTGTGGCCCTCCGTGGGCTCCGCAGGGTGGAGTCTTGGGCCCAGAGCCACGACTCTCCTGAAACATTTGTCCAGGGAATAACTGGGACGAACTTTCGTCACCGCCCTGAAATTCGGAACTGGAGCACCAGGAAGGTGCTTATGAACGGCGGTGGGATGGGGCGCGGTGACCCGCGCAGGTAACCGGATCTCGGGGGCCCCTGGGCGAGCCCTGTGCTCCACAGTTAGCGGCCTGTGGTGCCGGAAACCTTCATCGCATTCGCCACCCAGTCTGCCTTAACCCTTCTCCCGCCAGGGTGCACCGAGTGCAAAGTGGCGGAGAGCCACCTGTCCGCCCCTCCGGACTGCAGAACTGTGGCCGGGCTCCCGCCTTCGCGTCGTGGTCTCCCAAGGACACGTCTGCTCCCTCCACCGAGAGATAGAAAGCTCCCCTTTCCTAGGTTGACACCACCCCCTTTACTTTCCTTTCTCCCAGGGAAACTATACTCCAGTTAGAAGTGAACACGCCCCAGATGCGAAAAGTGACTACAGAACCCAGATTCTTAATGGCTTTTCCACATGCTTCTGGGCCCGGCGCGCGACAGGGAGCGAGGCGGGATCCCCCGCGCCACCTGGAGGAGCCGAGTCGGGGACGCCCCCATCCAGACGCCGTTTTAGACGGCGCCGGCTCCTTTAAGAGAAGTCGGGCGGAGGTGGGGTGCGGCAGAGGGGGGCTCAGAGCGGGGATCCCGTCCTCGTCTGCCGCGCAGTCTCCCTCGGTCGGTCTCACTCCGTCTCTCCTCTCCCGTCTTTGCCTCTGTTTTTCTTTTCTTTCGACACAAAAGTTGGGTTGTGAATTTTCCGAGGTCGCCGCCGCCTCGCCCCTCGCCCCCGCCTCTGATCTGCCTAACTATAATTAAAGTGCGTTTTTTGTGGCTTTAATAAAGAGTTATTTGTCCGCCGTTTCCACGGCCTTCACAAAGAGGACTTTCATAGGGGCGGCCGTTCGGGCCGCGAGTCCAATTTATACAAAAATGTATTTTTAGCCCTGGGCTCTGTTTAGATGGTGCTTAGTGGAAACCGAGAGCCCTTGGAGGTCCCCCGTAAAATCTGATAAATTACTCAGAAAAAAACACCGGATTCGGAGGGTTCACTTTAACCCCTTAAGCAACCTGGGTCCCTCCTCTCCGGGGATCTGACCCCCAGGGGCGCGGATGCTCGGCCGAACGGTACCTCTCTAACTTCTGGGCTGGCTGCACCACACCCGCAAGGGCCCTGGTGAGATTGAGAAAAAGGACAAGGGACATGGGGGAGGGGCAATCAGGAAACAGGATGGGGACGATGATTCTGAGGCTTTGCCTTAAACAGGCGGGAACCGTTGCCCACTTGAGTTATTTTGTTTTCTAAATTCCCGGCTAAAGCCGGGACCACCGCCACAGTTAACCCTTTAAATGTGGAGACAACAGGCAAAAGAGATTTTGTCTCTAAGGATCGTCCGATTTGTTGAAGTGAATCCCACCGATTGGACAAGCACCCCACCCCCAAAGAAATGGTCCCACTATGAGTCATGGAGAATCCTGGGGAATATCTCAAGCCCCTCCATACTGGCCCCTCTCCTGTCACTTGGTCCCCAACTACTGGGTGCGGTGGTTTTGTGTGTGTGTGTTTTTGTGTGTGTGTGTGTGTGTGTGTGTGTGTGCGCGCGCGCGCGCGCTCACTCGCACTGACTGCACGCGTCTATTAATTTCAAGCCAAGCTTTCGCACGTCTAAACCCATAGGTCGGCGCGCGTGCGCTCATCTTTCATTTCTCTTTTTGAGGAGTTGGGGTTGTCTGTTTAGGGATATTCCGGCTGCTTCTAATGTCTGTGATCACCCGCCTGACAAACTCACCTCCCGCTGTCACCCCAGAGGTACACCCCCTCCAAAAAAAACCTGGGGTGTATCAAATTGCAAAAGCGATTGTCTAGCACTGGACGAGGTTAACTCCAGGTTAATCTGCCTGCTACTTACCTGGGTCTGGTCCTCAACGGGCCTGGCCCCAATTGTCGTCAGAGTGGAGTTATGAGGCGTCCAGTTGCATAGGCACAATCTGGATTTCTTACATACCTCTCCCAGTTTCCCTCTGCTAAACTGTCCCCACCCAATAAGCAAACAGACCCTTTTCCCCGAAAGCTGAGAGCTCTAGGCTCTCTTGCCTCGAATTTTCCTTAGGTTACCTTTTTTCCTCTCTCACCACATCATACAGACACACACTTGCGCGTGCGCGCGTGTACACACACACACACACACATACACACGAGTTGTGAGTAGCACCTTGTATCAGTCCAGTTGTACCTGAGCAGGATACATTGCAGGATCCTGGTCTTACCATTCCAAGCTGCCACCGGCCCTCTCCTTTACCTCTCAGCGTCTAGGCAGATACCCAGGACGCTAACACAGACAGAGGCAAAAAGACGCCCCTCCAGACTTGCTCTGCAGACCTAGCTGCACCCCTGCTTGGGAGCCCGAAATCCAGGCGCTTCATATTTGGGAGCCCTCTCTGCTCACCCACCCCACACCGTCATCAGCCCTCTGAACTAGCTCACCGGGAGCCTGAGGACTCCGAGCCGAGCTGCAGGCGAGCTGGGGAAACCCAGGCGGCGCCGATTGAGGCAGAGAAGGGGCGGGGCGGGAACCGGCGCGTCCGAGTGTCCGAGCTACCGGCGCCCCCTGGCCGGGCACCCGCGGCTAGCGGACTCTAGGAGCAGCTGGGCGAGAGTGCGCTTACCTGTAGCAACCAGTGGCCGGTCTCTCCGATGAGCGGGAATCCCATGGAGCCCTTGGGGATGGGCAGCTTGCAGCTCTTGTCTCGGGTAGCAGCCCATCGTAGCTGCCACAGCTGCTGCGACACCGCCAACAGCAGCGTCACGGACACCAGGCACGCGGCGAGGGTGGCCAGCGCCGACACCAGCTCCAAGCCCTCAAAAAGCATGTTGGCGGCCGCTCGGGGGATTGGCTGCGAGAACCGCGAAGGGGGAGGGGAGGGCCGGACCAGAGTGACGAGGGAGGGGAGGCTGAAGCCTGGGGTCCTGGCACCCCTCGGCGAAACCCAGGAGATGGGGCCGAGAGAAGGGGTCTGGAGGCTGCGAGGTGGTCGAAGAGAGGGAGGAAAAAGATTTCCTGGAAGAAGAGAGAAGACACGAGGCGACTCTAGGTGTAACTTTGTTTGTTTGTTTGTTTGTTTGTCCCTTTATGCGGGCTTAGGGCTGTTCTGGGAAGGTGAGATGGAGCTCAGTCAAGCTGGTGAGCTTGCTCTCCCCCTCAACCATCACACTAGAAAAACGTTGGAAAACTTTATCCACCAGGAGCCTCTCGGAACCCCCTTCCCTGCTCAAAGCGAGGTGGGAAAAAAATAAGGGGAACCGAGAGCTAGCGGAAATTGCGATCAATTTATCAAAAGTATTCCTCCAAAATTCCTAGGTGCATAAAAAGGAAAAAATCGGAACCCCAAATTCCAACGAACCCAGAAACTTTGGGGGCTTGGGAAAAGACTCCCCAGATGAGGCGAGTGCGGAGGCTGGAGCGGCCACGGCACCCAGAGGCGGGCGAGGCGGGCGCGTTGGTCTGAGCGCGAGTGCGGAGTCGGCGGGGCCGCAGCCGGGAAGGGACGCAGCCGGCGACAGAGCCCCGGGCGGGCGCTGGGGCGGCGGCAGCGGGAGGGAGGGGTGAGGCGGGGTGGGGTTGGGGGGAGGAGGTGGAAAACCCGAGCCCGGCTATCTATCAATTAAGAAAAGGCAGTCTGTCCCGGGACGCAGTCTCTCGGCTCTGGAGTTGCTGTTGGGGAAAAGAAAAGAGAGGAGGGGGAAAAAAAGAAAGAAAGAACGGCAAAAGGGGATGAAAGAGGGGGAAAGCAGAAGGCAGGACTTCAGGGCTGGTGGTTTGAAAAGCGTCTCTCAATCTGATTTGATCCAAGGCAAGGCGATGCGTGTGTTTATATAGAGGCGGGAGGCGCGCCGTGGGCACACAGCCAGCACCCCCCCCCTGGGCGCGCTCACAAAGCGGGAGGCGTGGTGAGAGGCCGGCCGGCTGCCGAGCGTGTGAGCTCCCGCCGGCCTCCCGCCCAGCTGCCCCGCCCGCCGCCCGCCGGGGACCCACTTGTAGGCGCCTCAGGATCAAACTCAGTTCACCTCGCGCCTTCTTTTCCTTCTCGCCCGCGTCTCGCCGAGTCCAGCACCTACAGACAGATGAGATGAGACACACGCCCCAGCGCGCGTGCACACACATTCGCGCTCGCGCGAACACACACACACACACATACACACCACATCACACACACACACACACACACACACACACACACACGAGCGAGCGCGCAGTGCGCACTGTCTTGGTGCCCATTTGGCTACTAAACTATTTCGCTCCCGCTTTTTCTCCCTCCTAGGTTCTCGAACCCGTCCTCCAGTTTTCAGCAGTCCCCTTGAGAAAGGTCCTTGTCCGACTGCCTCCTTGGCTGGGGGTTTCCAGAAGTCTCTACTGGTACCCCATCCCGCGGATTCAGCGGGACCCCCGCAGATGCAGACAGCAAGTACCACATGTGCCTCATTCCCTTCCTATTGCCTCTAGCAGGGTCCTCATTCTTAATCTCCGTGTCTCCAAACCTCAGTTGTCAAGGTCCACTTGTTTCTTACCCTACAAGGCCTGGAGGGTCATCAGTCGGCTGTGTTTGTCCCGGGCTGCTGACGCTGAACTCCTCTCCAACGCCTCCGAGGACACACACACACACACACACACACACACACACACACACACACACAGTAGATACAAGTCGGCAGCCTGCATTGTCCTAACTAACTGCAATACTGGTCCCGGAAAATGTCCAGCGCCCGAGACAAATGCCGTGGCCCCTGCAACTAGGAGGCCTGCACGTTTGAATACATAAACATGTCTGTGAGAGCGGCCACCTTCTCAGAACCCAGACTGTGTGCCTGTGTGAGGTGTGATTGTGACTCCAGGCCGCACCTGCGTGTGCTCCCGCCTGGCATCGACCCGACCTTGGTGGAGAGAAATGGCTTTAGGAGTCTCTCCATAGCTGCATGTGTCTGGGCATCCATGGATCTGCCTGTCCCATGGCCTCTCCTCAGAGCCTGGGACCGAGCTGTGCACACCAGCCCCGACATCCGCCTGAGCAGTGCCTGGCTCTCCCTGTCCGGTGCTTCCGGTTTTCCCCCAGTTCTCTTGTCCCCTTGTTCCACTCCCACACCCCCGGAGCAAATAATAATAATAAATCATTCTAGACACCCCAACTGTAGTTTAGGGTGCTGAGCTTGTAAAGGAAATTAACCCACCCTACCCTGTTAATCGTGCCCTGCATCAACAGTGCTGGATCTGTTTTAGAGTTCGCTCGCAGAAAAGGCGCGAGAGTGTCTATGATGCGTGCCTGTGTGCTGCTTGGAGAGCGCTGCCGACTGACACAGTCACAGACTGTGCAGAGCTCTTCCAGCCCGGCTCAGACGGCAAGCACAAGGTCAGCTCAGGCTCACTCTCTGCCCTGGAACCCCACCTGGTGGACAGTTCTAGTACTACATCCGCAGGGGACACTATCTCAGCTTCCCTTCCCTAATTGTCTTTTCCAGTGAACACCAGCTCTAAACAGCCAATTTGAAGGCATTCCTAGGGTTTCAGTTTAAGAACCCTTGGGCTGCCCATCCCCACAGAACAGTTGGAACTTGGACACTAGGTTAGTTCTGTCAGAACCACTATGGCTCCAGAAATAAAGAGCTGGGGAGTGTCCACCTAGGGGACATTTCACTTTATAGGACTGCTTGGCCAAGTTGGTTGGGGAAATAGTGTTTGGGGCCTTCTGTCTTGAGGTACCCTAAGAATATGGCCAGGTTCCCAGAAGTACCACCTTCTGTTTTTCCTGATGAAACAGGCAAAGTGACTTTAGGGTAAACCCACCACAGGGCCATCAACCCGTGGGCGGAGGGACACAAGCACAGCAGATACAGGTACACAGTGAGGCTGCATGAAAGCAGGTACTGAACCTGTACAAAGACACACACATGAGACCCTGTCCACGGTCTTTTTAAGCCACCAAACCAAAACTATAGGACCTTCCCACTCTGGGGTCAAAAGTCCGTCCTTCCCAGCATGTCCGCCCACTCTTTGGTTTTGGAGACTTTTCTGCTCCTCTCTGCCGGGCCTTTCTTTCCTCAAGTGTGAAGTAGGGAGGGAACATGGAGGGAATTCTAACTCCTTATTGCTGAGCTGCCAAGTGAGGTCCTGGAGAGTGTCCACAGGGACACATAGCCCCACAGCAACAGCTGCAGTATCTCCTAATGGGAAGTGTCTCTCTTCAAGTCCCAGTGAGCACTGAGGAGCAGAGAGGCAGAAATGCAAGCAGTAACGTACAAGGCTTCTTGGAGGTGCTGCAGGCCGATCAGCTTGCTGTGTCTGAGAGCTTGCAAAGAGGCTAGCTGTACAGAGGGAGGCCACGAGGCACCTTTTCTGGCCACAGAAGTGTGCCCTCAGTGGGCTGCTGAAGTGCATGCAACCCTGCCCTAAAACAAACCTCTGAGCATATTAACCTGAATCCTGGTCTCTGAACACACAAGCATTTCCAGCTCCACCTTAGGCCACAGAGTATAGCCATTGCCTTCCGGACTGTTCCTAAGCTAGGACTCAACCCAGTCTCCCGGGGCAGGTCAGGGCTCTCGGTCAGAATACTTCTGTCATCTGGAACTTGAAATGAACCGCTTGTCTCCAAATGAGTACCCCTCCCCTTCCAGGCCAGTGCTGCTAATCTCAGCGACACTAACAAAACCCTTTCCACAGCCCAGGTAATCTAGGGCCTCCAACTCTTACCTGCAGTGCAGGGAAGCCTGGATTCAGGGAGTGTCCCCAGAGCACTCCAGGCACCTTGCAATCAGCCAGAGCAGACTAGGAGCTCAGTCAGGAGACACTGGGAAGTTTTACCTAGGTGACATTTGCAAGGCTTGGTAGACAGGCCTGACAGAATATGAGGGTAGGCCTCAGGAACCATCGGAGTCTGAAGAGAAGGCACAAGCAAGCTCCTCGAGGGCTCAAGGAACCCCTGCGCAGGCACAGGTCTGTCTCAAGGCCTCCTCCTCAGGACACAACCAGGGTGGCTGTGTGTCCCCAGCCTCTCGCGCACAAAGTAGTGAGGACAGTGCCCCTTCCACACCCTTCTCCGTGTACACTGCTGGTTATCCAGCAGCTCGCCTCCAAACATTACACACAGCACTTAAGGCAACACTGCTTTCAGAGGGATTTGTATGTTTGTTTGATGAGAAAACTGCCCACTGTTTTGTTCTACGTCCTTTCCCAATAAGGAACTTATCCCCTGAGTTGGGACACTCTCTATTGAATAGAGGAAATACTCCATTTTATATTCAATTTGCATAATTCAGGCCCTGATTTTTTTTCTGGCTGATGCTTCAATTTCTTCACCTCCAAACTTCTCATCTCTCTAACCAGAGGTGAGTAAAAATGGGAACAAAAGGAGATTGGGGACAAAGAGACCAGGCAATGGTGTGTGGGAGGCATGCCTGGGCACTTAGGGACCAGCTGGGATTGCCTAGTGTCTTCCAGCTGTCTGAGGACAGCTTAGCTGGAAGGTAAAACTGGTAATTCCACCCCAGAGTTCTCCCTGCCAGGCCTGCTAGGTCCATGGGCCCTTGGGAAGCTCCCCTTTCTCCAATCCAGGGTCTTAGGCTGGCTCTGTTCCTGCTCCAAGGTCCCTGGACACCCTGCTTAAAAGGACCCTGGTCCCTTGCCTGGGAAAGCAGGTCTTGCCCGGACCCTTTGCAAAGCTTGGGTGGGAACCACAACCCCTGGAGATAAGAAGTGGCCCCCGTCGCCCTAGATTCCTGCTCCGGCCCCATTGTTCCTCTCTGCGCTTTTGCCCACCTTCCTGCCTCTCTGTGCCCTCCCTGAGAATAGGCGCCTCAAGGGCAGTGGTAGCCCTCTGGTGCCCAGAAACTCAAGGGCAGGTTAGAGGACACTCCATGAGTGTGCCCTAGCTCTTGAAGGAAGGGCTGGACCCCTGTTGTCCAAACTACTACAAAAATCTTCCCCAGTACTACAGACTGTCTCCCTCCCGAGAGCCTGAAGAACTGTTTCATTCCCCAGTACGGCTTTGGGCTGTCTGGCTATGCAGAGAACTCAACGACCCCTGTAAAACTACCACCCGCCTGAACCCCGCCAGCGCCCAGACTCTTTGGAGGTGCCATCCTGCTGATCACTGCTACCAAGCCTGAGGGTGCTTTCCGTTTCTGCCGATTTACCCCTCGGGCTTCTCTTCTCTGTCCCTTACGGACACTTGCCTCCACCCCGCACCCACACTCAGGTGCCTTCAGCTATTTTTTTTTTAATTTTTTAAAAAATAAGTAACAATCCATGTGCAAAAGGTTCAACCTGGAAGAGGCCTGACTCTTCACTTCCAACCCCACTACAGGCTTGGCTAGGAGGAGCCCCTCACCCACCCATCTATATCCCTCTGGGAAAGAACTTTCTCTTTTCCCTGGTAGGCAGCAAAGTCCCACCACACTCCTCACTTGGGGAGGCCTCGGCTCCAGACACTTTGGTCAGAAGGAATTATTTTACAGAAGTGGAAATCTTCCCACCCTCTTCCATCAAAGCCCCTAAATCCAGAACTCCTTCTGCCCCACACCCAATCCAGTCCAAAGCAATCTGAAAATGGACTTGCCGATAGAAGGTTCAAGGAGCACAGCTGACAGCTGTGTCCAAAAGAAGAGCCTGCCCGATGGCGATGGGCTATGGGCAGTGCCCCAGGCTGGCTGTGGCTGGCAGGGACACTGTCGCAGAGATGGCGCTCCCTCAGACCGAGGGAGCCAAGAGCCCTTTATAGCCTGAAACCTGCCCTGGCACCGCCCACTGGGAGGCTGCAAGAAGGGCCTGCAGTGAGGGGAGTCGCTGGGAGCTGGGAGGGCATCCATCCCAGGACTTCAGGGCCAGGGCCCATGCACAAAAGTCTGGGATTCCATTTCCTCCCACCCCAGGCAACTCTATGTTCTGGTATGCATGAGTCCCCTCCTCTGTGAGTGTGTGTGTGTGTGTGTGTGCACGCGCGCGAATGCGCGCACTCCTGCTTAAACGTCCATTCAAAGACATCAGATCTCTTTCCCTTGTGCTCTTTCTCTGGCAGCAGGTTTCTGAAAGGATGGGGACAGCAGTGTGTTTCTGCTCAGTTTATCAGGTTACACGTGGTGACAAAGGACTGAAGGACAATCAGGATCCAAGGAGAAAAAAAGCGTGACAGGGAACCCATGGCTTTTGTGGAAGGTAAAACACCAAAAAAAAAAAGGAAAAAAAGAAAAAAAAAGCCAGACAGAGCATGAAGTGAACCGGCCTGCACATTACTTGGTGTTACAAACTGCTTCCTCCACCCTCCTCTGGAGCTTAAGAAATCCCAGGGATCCCAGAAATACTAGCGTGCTGATTTGTAAACAGAGCACTGTTCATTGGACATGGACCGAATCAGACAAGCTAGAGTGAAATTTTCAACTTCTCTTTAGGGACACAGTGGGGACAGAGATGGGGTGGATTCTCCCTGCTAATCCAGATTCCATCTTTTACTAGGACGGACAGGGATGGACTGGCAGGGTTGGTTTGTGGCAGAAGGAGGGTAAATAGGAGCACTGAACTGCTTTTCACTAGGGACAGAAGACAGAGTGACAACCAGATGCAGTCTGGAGAAAAGTAACAGAAAGAAGTAAGGCCCCCTGCTTTCCCCAGGCTGCTGGGTGTTGTTCCAAAGCTGTTGCTCCAAGCTAACTCATTGGATAGTCCCCTTGCCCCCAGCTAAGCTAGAGATCCTCACCTTAAAAATGCCACAGGTTACTTCTTGCCTGTTGCCTCTGTTCCTGCAAATTCTGTCTTTCAGAAGGGCATGGGAAACAGAATCCCAGACTCTGTGGTAACGCAAGCTCTCCCACCCCAGCTCCAAGCTCTCCCACCCCAGCTCCAAGCTCTCCCACCCCAGCTCCAAGCTCTCCCACCCCAGCTCCAAGCTCACTTGAGTTCCCAAGGCTGCAACTTTACCTAATCCTCCCCAGATGATGATGTGGTGGCCAAAGACACTAGGAGTCATGCTTAGTAAATCTCCTCATTACCCTACTCTTGCTGCATCTGAACCATTTTAATAATGCCTGTGATTCCTCCAAGGTCCCATTCAGCAGTCCCCCAAAAGGTCTTGGAGGCCTCCAACCTTTCTACCCCCTTATCTCCACCAACATCTTCTCCAAACTCCATGTTTCCTGTTCAACTCACCCCCTACTTCCTGTAACATTGCCAAACAACACCTTTTCTCTGCAGGCATCTGGGGCCTCTTGGGCATTCTCATTAATTTCTCACTCCTACCAGGTGGTGGTGGCACACTCCTGTAATGTTAGCACTCAGGAGGCAGAGGCAGGCAGATTTCTGTGAGTTCGAGGCCAGCCTGGCCTGTAGAGTTAGTGCCAGGACAGCCAAACCCTGTCTCAACCTCCCTGCCCCAAATTCTCATTCTGTTGGCTTCATTCCTTCTTCACTGTCCTGCTATTCTATGTCCATTCATTCTTCATGCTTGTTTGAGAACAAGAACTCCAGAGCCATTTAGACCTAGGCTCAAAACCCACTCTGTCTTTTAGCAGCCTGAGCAATGTAGACAGTCTATCTGATCTGCGGGTGAGATGAGAGGAGACAACAGTAGTAAACACGATAACAACAATAACTTCATCCCAGGACACACAACAAAAGGCTCGCCTGTGTGCCATGCGTGCCGTGTGCCATGCGTGCCGTGTGCCATGTGTGCCGTGTGCCATGCGTGCCTGCATAGACTCTCACAGCAGCCTGGAGCCAGACACTGTCAACCCCACCTAACAGGGAGGACCCAGGGTAACTCTAGCTGCACACTTGGACTGAAACCTGGGTCTCTGGACCAGAAGGCGGGCCTTGAATCCAGAACATCGAACCTGAGGACCAGTCACGGTGAGGACAGAGGAGCAGACACAGGTTCCAGAAGGACTCCCTCTGGGAACACATCCGGCAACTGTGGAGCAGACGGCAGAGTCCTTGTTGGAGAGCTGGGTGCCTGGTGGCAATGAGATGTCCTGAGCTAGGGAACGTAGGGTGAGACTTGAGGGCAAAGTCATGAGTTTGGTTCGAATCAAGGTTAGGTTCTCAGTGGCTTCAGGCTATTCCAGAGGTGCTGTTGGAGGGCTGTGGAGAAGACAGATGGGGAAACCCGTGCATACTTGGTTGCTAGCGGGAGACACTGGAAAAGGAGCCTGAGCAGAAAGAGCAAGCAGCCTAGGCTAGAGTCTTCACAGAGTACCCACATCAAAGGCCCTGGAGAGGGACGAGGCTGAAAGGGAGGGCGCTGGCTTTGCCTCAAACATACTCTAATTAATCTTGCTTGAGATGACCGCTTTGTCTGTTTCCCCTAGCAAGTATAATCTCTGAGTTACCCCAGGGACTCCAAAGTTAGCAATCACAGCCCCTTTCCAACCCAGGAATCCTGAAAATGCACTTGAGCATCACACACACACACACAGAGAGAGAGAGAGAGAGAGAGAGAGAGAGAGAGAGAGAGAGAGAGAGAGGGGGGTGGTGTGGGGGATGCTTGGACACAGCTTCCTGACCCACAGACTGCTATTTCACTGGGGCTTTTGTTGATGGCACACACATACACTTCGGGAAGATGTGGGTGTGGATCTTGTTCAGCCCCAGCTGACTGGGTCCAGGCTGCACAACTTTCTTTAGGTGGGGCTTGTGCTGTGCAGGCTATGTGACCCGGGGCACACACTCTTACCCTTGTGCTCAGGAATGGGGCAGCAGAGTTGATGAAGGAGGCAGGAGTGTGAGGATCTGGTTAGGTAGAAAGAAGGACCAAGCTGCAAACTGAATAGATGAGGCGGTCACCCGTAAGCCATATGTGGGATGGGGATGAAGAAAGCCAGACAATGAGTGGTTGGTCCCTGTGTGGAGGAGGATACAGCTCTGAAACAGGCCCATCATTGATCCCCATCTCTGTCTTGCAAAGGTTCTTCTACCATGTAGAAACCCCTTCACCATTTAGAGAGCAGAGGCCCAGGAAGAGAAGGGCAGGAGCCCCATCAGGGAAAGGAAATGAGAAGTGATTCTTCAACAAGGCTTCTACACGATGGTACTGACTCCGACGTCCTAGCCCCAGGCTGGGTAAGTCCTGTGAGAGAGACAAGGCATAGATTGTCTCAGGGCAGCTGCCAACCATGGGGAAGATATCTGGGCCCCTGGAAGAGTCTGCCCTGCTTCTCTACTGGGTACCTTGTGCTCAGAGGTTTCCCTGCAGTTGCTTACAGATATCCCTGGATTTCCGAGCAAGCTGTGATGGCTCAGCTCAGCTCCTCGTCTCTGCATGAACTGGTTCAGGGGCTGAGCTTCGTGGTCCCGCGACTCTTTCCTGGCAGTAGGGCCCAGGTCAGCGAGATGAGCCTACGGACCTGGTCCCATCAGCATCTGTTACTTACAGGCTGCATAGTCCTGGACAAGTCACGTTCTTTTCTTTCCTTCCTTCCTTCTCTTTATTTCCTTCCTTTCTTCGTTCTTTCCTCCCTTTCTTTTCTTTTTTTTTTTTTTTTTGAGATAAGGTCTCATATAGTCCTGGCTAACTTCAAACTTGCTATGCACTTGAAGATGATGTTCCATTCCTAACCCTTCCGCCTCAGGTTCCAAGTGTTAGAATGACAGATGTGTGCTGCAGTGCCTACTTTCATTTTCTCATAAAATAGGGAAGATAAGCCTTGTCTCCTGAGGCAATTGGCTTTTGTGAGGATTTTTTTTAAAGATAAAGAGTGCAAACCATTTGGCTCAGAGTTAATGAGCCTGAAGTTTTAGGGACCCTTACCTGAACAGGATCCTTCCATGGCCCAAAAAGCCTTCCTAGTATATCATAATTCTGCGTGATTTTCTTAAGTAGTGTCTTTCAAATCAAACAAGCTTCAGGGTCCATGAATCCTAGTGCCTGAAAGGGAGTGATCACCCTTGACATCCACCCCCTTCTTTACCTCCTTAAGGCCTCCTGTTTGCAAGAGTGGCTTGGCTGCCCAGCATAAGTTACAATGAACCTTCTGCACAACTGCACAACCTTCGCCTGGTAAGGCCAGAACAAGATGTCTTCAACGGCCCAAGCCTGGTCTCATTCCTGAGTGGGGCTCACTGCCTCTACCTCCCATCTTCTGCTTGCTGCAGTTCACCTCACCAAACCCGAGAACTCTGTTCAGTGCACGCTCTTTGGGGTCCCCAGAATCTAAATAGCACTGGTTGTTTGCTGGTCCTGGAAGGGACTTTGCTTCAGAACAGAACTGCGAGAGAAGCTACTTCCAGGGCTGTGCTAGGCCACTCTGGGCCTTCAGGAAACAAAGGCAATGTGACTGGCTTCCCTATTAGCTCCATTGCCCTGTCCCTCTATGGAGCACTGGAGGGAGTGGGACCAGGGCTCCCTCTTTGGTGTCTGAGAGATGGATGGGGCTGATTTTTTCCCCAGGATTCCTCCTCATAAATCTGATTTGGCCCCTCATCCGTCTGGACCAGTCTCCATGGAGGTGTGTTGTAGTGATGAATGGGCTGACTCACTAATGTGACTTGGGTGGCAGGGACTTGGGGAGGGCCTCTCATCTGATGGATGGTCCCCACGAGAACATATTGCATTAGGACCCCTTAATGTAATCAGCAGGGCCATTACCATTCCAATTTGTGGCTCCTCCTCTCCAGGGTGGGGTCACAGAGCTGGAAGATTAAGGAGGATGTCAGGATTTTGAAGACACCTGGGGGTTTGAGGAGGGGGTCAAAATTTCCTTCCTGGGGGCCATTACTAGGGAAATACAGCAACATGGAGCCAAAGAAAGTACAGACCGGAAAGGGAAGAGGAAAGCATCAAGGTATAGCTTGGCCAAGGTCACTTCTGGAGCCAAGGGAAGAGTCAGGGTTAGAACCAGAGTCCCACGTGTCTGTGCCAGGGTCCCAAGTCTGGAGAAGGGATGGTACTGGGGTGGAGCACCATCTCACTAGGGCTGCTGTGTTGTTGGAAGCCTTCATAGCCCTTGAGTTCATCAAAATGGCGAATGTCACTAACCTCTTCATTTCTAACAGGAAGTGAATTTCTGTGGGTTCCGGCACTGGCTTTAGAGGGTGTCCACTCGTGGGTCCCCACCCAAAGTACTCTGACTGCTTTATCTTCTGTATCTTTGGTGGTCATTTTACTGCAGGCCCTTAAGTACTTGGCCATCCCAGTCTTCCATGAGCCCCTAGGCCACCAGAAATCTTTGGAAACATTGTTATTCATTGTTTAGAAACCATGGGAGCTCTATGCTGATCTCAGGAACTGGATTACTCTTCTAGACTGATGTCTTCCAACCTCTCTCCTGGTCCTTTTTCTAGGCCCTGTCATCCACCCATGCAGTCTCTTCAGTAGGAGAGGAAGAATCCCTGAACTACATTCAGAATGTCCTGTTGGGACCTCACATGGGAATAGGTCTTTATGCTCCTCTGTGCATAGGTAGTTCAGCAGGACACTTCCTCTTTGTCTCCTTCAGTTGCCAACCTTAATCCTCATCCATAGCTTCCCTGCAGACAGGCTCCATTTGTTTGTGACATCCTAATGCTGGATTTGAACCTGAAAACAGTGCTGTTTGTCTTTCTGACTCACACGGTGATCTGGTACCACAAGTATCCTTTGATTCAGTTTTGAACATTCAAATTAAACAGTGGGTTTTGTTTGTGGTGGTGGGGTTTTTTTTTTCTTTTTTTTTCTAAGGCAGGGTCTCATGATGCAGCCCTGGCTGCCCTAAAACTATGTAGACCAGGCTGACCTCTAGCTCACAGAGATCAGCCTGCCCTTACCCTTGCCTCCCAAGTGTCTTAAACAGCGTTTTTGAGATCTTTCTATTCATGTTTCTCTATGTATATCTAGTTGACTACTTGTGATTATGGCACACTATTTCAAATTATACACCTGTCATATTGCACCCTGGAAACAGACACCTAGAGTCCTCTGGTGCTCGCCACTGCAGTGGATAGTAAATGGCATTTTTTCTGGGTGTTTAACCCAGAGTAAGCTCATCAGACTCTAGGATGTGCACATCTCCAAATTAGGTTTTACTATGCCAGATGACTCTTCAGAGGTAGTGCCTAGTCCACATTTCCCAGGTTTGGACAAGGGCTTCCTATTCTGAGACCTGTATGGCTTTGGGTTTTCATCTGCTCATCAAGTACTATTGCTTTGGAAGCCTTGCTTCACATCCCTTTACTATCTTTTCATTTTAAATTTCCTTCCTTCACCTGTTTGTAAACTCTCACTTCACAAATCCAGTGTGGCTATCCTAGTTGCTCTTGGTATTCTAGAACATTCTGCACAGACAAGTCTGGCATTTTTATCTTCTCCATTCATGCAATGACCTACCTTGGTGACTAAGGCATGGATGAACTATTGGGGAAGGGTAGGGAGAGAGAAGAGAGGAACATGGTGGGTTGAGGAGGTGGGAGCTGTGAAGTCAGGCCATTCATTTTATGATCTTGTCTAGTGATGGGCTCAAAAGACTTTGGGTAAATAAATGACTTCCCTCTGAGGTCCCAGTGTCTATGGTCATGACATGTGCTATTCTGTCTCTTGGGTGCTCCAGGACCCCACTCACTTCTACTTAAGTAACTTTATTCTACTTCTCAATAGGTTTTTCCTTCAGTCTTTAAGTAAGCCTGTTAGCTTGAAAATACTTCCTCTAATGCCTGGACCCACAGCTTGTATGTATATGTGCGTGTTGGGGGGGTTTACATGTGTGTTCATTTGTGATGTGCAGGCCAGAGGACAATCTCATGTGTCATTTTTGAGACAGGGTCTCTCATTGGCTTGGAAATTGCCAAGTATGCTGGGAATCTGTCTTTGCTGCCCTAACACTGGTATTACAAGCATCTGCTACCATGGCCCTTTGCCTTTTAATGTGGGTCTGGATATCAAACTCTGTTTCTCATGCTTGCAAAGCAAGCACTTTACCAGTTGAGTATCTCCCCAGGCCTGGATTGACAAAGAACAGGATGTGTAGGAAGAGGATGGCAGTTAGAACAACTGATGGGAACTACTGTTTCTGGGCTTTGGGTTTTTCTATCTGTACAACAGGGACAGATAACTGGACAGAGTAGTAGAGTAGTCTCAGCAATGTGACCATATTCTGTCACACCCGTTCTTGCTCTCTAGCCTAGGCAAGCTTTAAAACTCTGATTCTCTGCCTTCAGCCTCCCAAGTAACTGGGATTACAGGCCAATGTCACCAGACCACCCCTTCACCAAGCCAAACATCTTTGACATGTTCAAAAGTAATGCTTCCTTGAAATTAACATAACTTTATCATTTTCCTGCTGTCTGGGTATTTAGTTAATTGCAAACTTCCATGTTTATTCTTGTGGTGCTCAGAATTGAGCCAGGGCCTTCGGTATGGTAGAAGAGTACTCGACCTTTGCCTTAAGCCATAGTCTTCATGCTGCTTTTGGAATGTAACCTTTATCCTCGTTCCTATTGCCATGGATCCTCAGGCATCTTCACACTGTGTAAGAGTTTGTTTAGGGACAGCATACACTTAGTTCTTTTGTCTTCTGTTTGCCTAGGTTACATTATCCCACTCCAACTGCTTCTCCTCCCTCCCTTCATCTTACAGGAATCACAGTCCCTCCCCATCAGCCCTCACAAAGAGAAGTTAGCTTCACACATTTTGTCAAGAAATAGATAATTCTTGGTATGCTGAAGCAAAGGGTAAGATTTCTAAAACAACAACAACTTCCTGCACACACAGAAGCACATATGTACACACACAGAAACACATACCATGCACACGCAGAAACACATACATGCATACACAGAAACACATACAAAATTCTGTTGTTGAAGCACAGAGAATGATTCATGTGGTGGTACATGCCTTTTACCCCATTATTCTGGAGGTAGAGGCAGATGGATCTGTCAGGGTCACAAACTGAGACCTTGCCTCAAAAGAGGAGGTGGGGGAGGGCACAGATATAGCTTACCTTTTAATATTCATACAAAATTCCTATTTAATAGTACCAAATAACACCCAGAAATTCACTAAGACAACAACACCTTGACCAGGCAGGGCAAAGCCCCAAGTGAACTGAAGGTGCTTCAGCAAAGGCACCCTACTACAGGCAGAGGCTTTCACAGTGGACTCTGATGAAAGGCTGGCACAACATTGCTAACATTCAATGTAAAAGCATCAGGTACAAACTCACAATGGGCTAGGAACAGAAGAAAACCCTTGATAAACTCTAGGAAAGCCCATCATTAAAGCTAGAAGCACTTTGACTGCAGTGTGCCTTAGTGGGTCTTGTCAAGTAAGTTAGGGAAAACATTCAGAAATAAAAAGTAATCTTTAACTATTGGCTATAGCTCTGGAGCAGCGCTCTTCCTCTTTCCATTCTGATTGGCTTTGGGGTTTCCCTTTATCTTCCTGGTTCAATTTGCATCATGTATATATATCTTCCTCTATATATGTACATACATTCTATTTTGGTAGACATATTATTTTCTTTAGGTTTCAGATTTATTTCTACAAATTGTGTAAAAAAACAACCTTCATATTGTTTATATTTTAATTTATTGGCATTTCCTCAAGTCTGTGGTTATTTCCAGTTTTTTATTCCCAATTTTGTCTAGTAGTCTGAAATGTCTCCACTTTTCTGAAGGATTTTCCTCTGTAAAATGATTTGTCTTTTTGCCACCCCTACCAATAGAAAGGAATTGGGAATGGCCATTTTTGACAGACCACAAGGACAAATGAGACATTCTAGGAACCAGCTGAAATCATTTCCAGGTCTTAAAAAGGGCAGCAATCAATTTGTTTAGATATGACACAACCATATTCAGTATTTCTTTTAGAGGCTAGCAGTAACACACTCTTTGTGAATTCTGTGAATCTCCATGTGACTCCCAGGAGCAAGGCAAATTCATGAATAATATAAGACTTGCTATGAGAACAAAACATGGAACTTATGGATGCTAAAAAGGAAGAGGGACCGACCGTGCTCAGTGTCAGTGCCTACCAAAGTAAATAAATTCAATGCAATCCCCATCAAAACTCCCAGGCACCTCTCAAGTTCATTTTCACAATGAACTGTGATGTACCTCTGTAAAGCTAACCTCACAAGGAGGGCTGAGAGGAACTTAAGAGGGGTCACAGCTGGAGACTCTCTCCTGGATACCACAGCAAATTAACAGGTTCTCACACTGGCTTCGAGGCAGAGACGTCTAGAATACAAGGCTAAGAAAAAGCCCACAGGCACCCCCACAAGAAAAAGACTAGTAATAGTTGGTATCTAGGATCTTAGATAACCAACATGGAACAACAACAACAAAAATCTATACCTGCATTTTCTGTGGCTCAAAATAAAATTCAACCAGATTGAATATCTAAATATAAAGTAAAGCTAAAATCATTCCAGAATTGGGTTTGGTTGTGGTGGTGGGGGAGCCTTGTAGGCAACATATGCAACTCAAGGGGTTAAAGGAAAAGACTGACAAAACTAAATAAAATTTAAAAATTCTGTACAATGGAATCTGTGGCAAATAATAATTTAAAATGGGGCCAGTAATGGGTCAAAAATGATGACATATGGGTCAAAAACTGATTGCTGATGAAGGCCAGACAATCTGAGTCCAACCACTAGAACTCACAGTGGAAGAAAAGTGACTCCTGAAAGTAGTCTGACCGCACACACACACACACACACACACACACACACACACACACACAATCAGAGTTGGAGCGATGGCTAAGTGGTTAGGAACACTGGTTGCTCTTGCAGAGTACCAGGTTTAGATGTTGTCATACACATCAGGTGGCTCATGACCATCTGTAACTCAAACTCCAATATTTCTGACACATCTGGCCTCCTTGGTAACCCATATGCAGATAGACACCCCTGAACATAACTAAAAATAAACCTTAAAATCTAAAAATAGATGAGATCTTGCTCATTTGGGGAAGTATACTCAACCCTAATGGAAATATATACTGTTCCTCCTCCCAAGGCTCAGGAATTACTATGCAAGAAGGGGCAGACCGAGTGTAAAGCCAGAAGCAGTGGGTGACTACCACAAGGAATCATTATCTTCTGGACACAGTGGGGCAGCTGTACATATGAACTCACAGCAATTGTGACAACAAGCACAAAACATGTCCAAGCCCAAGCCTAGACCAATTCCAAGCATGGAGAGGGAGTTATGCACATAATTCCATCCCTAGCTGTAGCACTTTAGGCAATTAATAGCTCTTGGGAGAGACAATTAACCCTAAGTATAGCCTCTTGTTAAGTTGACCACACTCCAGTGGAAGGCTACATCTCCAAGGCATTTGGGCAGTGCATATTGGTCTTAAGCGATTAAAAAAGATACAAAGTTGGGTGGGTAAGGAAGTGAGGGTGGATCTGGCAAGAGTTGTGGGAGAGAGAGTGAATACAATCAAAACCCATCGTATGTCATTCTTAAAGAGCTAATAACAAATAAAAACCTAGTTGGAAGTGAAAGGTATGAATTAACAACTCTTAAAAACTGTATTACAGCTGAATAAATATGTGCATGACTAGTAGATGATGAGAGACCAGATACTTCTGGGTATGTGTTGGGGGAGACTATACTTGCCTACCATACATAAAGTTATGGGTCCCCTCCTTGTGTGGGGGCAAAAATATGTAATCCCAATACTAGGGAAGTGAAGGCAGAAAGATCAGGAGTTCAAGGTCAACCATGAATGTACAGTGAATTTGAGGATATCCAGGCGGTACATGAGACCCAGTTTCTAAATAAATGACACTTGAGTGATTGTTGTAATGGCAGATTAGAGATGGCAACACATATTTAAAAGTCATGTCACACGTATTTAAAACAGAGACTCATGCAAATGCGTACATACTTACAGATGCACACAGATAGGGATTCCACTAGAGATATCTGTGTCAGTGTGGGCTATTACATGTAACATTATATCTAGCTCTCTCTGCTGAGAGTGGAAAATCAATGACTCCCCAGTTCCCTTGTTACCTGGATCTTAGTGTGTGTGTGTGTGTGTGTGTGTGTGTGTGAGAGAGAGAGAGAGAGAGAGAGACAGACAGACAGACAGACAGACAGACAGATAGACACAGAGAGAGAGAGACAGAGAGAGAGAGTGTGTGTGTCAGACAGACAGACAGATGGTATATAACTTAAGATAGCCTTGAACTTTTCACCCTTCTGCTTCCTCTCCTAAATGCTGCGGTTATAGACATGTGACAATACTCCCAGCTCTAGATCTTGGCTTGAAGGTATCATTCTCCAATAAAAGACACCACGGATCTATGATGATGACTGGGAGATGATTGGAGGTACCAGACAGCCTCCATCATCTTGTAGCACCAGAAATCAAGAGGCTGGATATGGGGGTGCAGGCCTGGCATCCCAGTTACTGGGAAGCTGAGGCAAGAGGATCAAGTTCAAGTATTACCAGGGTTATAGTGAATTTATGGCCAGTCTGAGCAATTCAGGGAGATCAAAATAAAAAGCATAAAGAGGGTTGGAGACACAGCTCAGCTGTGGAGTGTTGGTCTTATCTAGCAAGTATCAGATCCTGGGCACAATCCAAATGCCTATTTAAAAATATCAAGAGTTTGGGGGTATTGTGGTTTGTGTTTCAAGTAACCCCCAAAGACTCATGTGCTGAAGGCTTTGTTCTAAACTTCTGAGAAGCGATGGGCCACTATGTCACTGATGGGTTAATCTTTTGATGAGTTACACTGTTAGGAGGACTAATTAGAGGAGGTAGATCTGTGTGTGTGTGTGTGTGTGTGTGTGTGCGTGTGTGTGTGTGTGTGTGTGTGTGTGTGTGTGTAACTATGAATAGCATAGATTGTCCCTCCACACATATCCTCTGCTTGTTTCCTGGACACCCTGAGGGACAGTCTCCTCTCTCACATACTCACAAAGATATGCTATTTTGCCTTGCCAAGATCCAGAGACAGTGCTGCCAGTTGACCACGCATGGGAACCCCTGAAACAATTTGCTCAGGTATTTTGTCATAGCAGCAGGACATAACTAACATAGGAACATATCAAAGACATAGGAGTCAACAGGAAAAGTGTCCCAAAGGGTCAAACCTGAAACCATTTAAATACAATCTATACAGCACAGAGTTGGATTAAAGCCCCAACAATGCAAAAAGTAGCCAAGTCTGAAGGACACATCTAGAGACCAGTGCAAGCGACTCAAGTCCAAAATCATAGAAAGGCAGAAGCAAGCAGATCTCTTTGAGTTGGAGACTAGCCAGGCCTACGTAGTAAGACCCTGTCTCAAAACAAACAAATGAACAGAAATAGACTCACTCTGTGATTTAACTTATTTTTCAATATGGATACCAATGCTACTCAATGGGAAAAGGTGTTTTCAGACAATGCTAGGACAACTTGATATCTGTGTGTAAAAGAGTAAGCAAGGAGACCTCACTTATAATACACACAAATCAATTCAAGATGATTCAGAGACCTAAGTGAAAGCAAAACCTAAAAACATTCACAAGGATTCATTGGCATAAGCCTCTATGATCTTGGTTGGCCTCTGAAACTGTTTCTTAGGTTCTTAAATATTACACTAGAACAAATGGTAAAACAGTGAATAAATTCAGACTCCATGAAAATGTACAACTGCTTAGGATGTTGTCAAAAAGCAAGCTTCATAGAACAGAAGAAAATCACAAGTGCACATCATGTGTCTGCTAAAGACCTAGTGTCCAGTACATTTAATGAAGTCTTCAGGCCAGAAGCACAAAGGCAGATAACCAAGTTTAAGGAGAAGCAAGGAGTTGATGATATGATGGTGACTCCTGCCTGTAATCCTAGCATCCAGGAGATTGAAGCAGGACTGGTCTATACAGAGAGCTCCAGTCCAGCCTGGGCTATATAGTAAGACTGTTTTCTTTTTCCTTTTTGGAAAAACTGTAAAGATTTGAAGAATAATTTCCCCAAAGTTCATACCATGCCCAGGAACCACACAGAGAAATCTCAACACCATAATATCATTAGCTGTTAGGGAAATGCAAGTCAAAACCATAGATATCACTAGGATGAACATTATTTTTAAAAACAAAACAAGACAAACATGGTATGTGCTCACTCATGTATGGATTTTAGACATGGATTAGGGGAGTGCCAGCCTATAATCCCACTGCCAGAGAGTCTGGGAAACAGGAAGGAACCTAAGCGAGATATGTATGGCACCCCAGAGAAGGTGGAATGAGGCAAGATCTCCTAAGCATATTGGGAGCATTGGCGGGGGTGGGGGGAGCCAGGAAAAAGAGAGGAGGAGAAGAGGAGGGGAGAGGAGGACATGGGGAGCAGGAATGTTGAGTTGGGGGAAGAAAAGAGGAGAGCAGGATGAGAGATACCATAATAGAGGGAGTCATTCTAGGTTTGAGGGGAGATCTGACACTAGTGAGATTTCCAGAGATCTACAAGGATGACACCAACCGGCAAACTAAGCAATAGTTTATGCCCCTCCCTGATAATGATTTTGACAATTATCTTATATACCGTCCTAGAACCTTCATCCAGTGACAGACAGAAGTAGAGGCAGACACCCACAGCTAAACACTGAACTCCTAGAACCCAGTGACAGAGAGGGAGGAGTGATGGCTGAGAGGCCAGCATGGGACTGATTCAGACCTCCTGAATGTGGGTGTCAGTGAGGAGGCCTAGGCAACCTAGGGGGCTTTGGGTAGTAGATAAGTATATATCCCTGGCACACAAATGGACTTTGGACATTCATCCCACAACGAGGGATGCTCTCTCAATCTGGACACTTGGGGAGGCCCTAGTCCCTCCCCAGAATGAAATGACAGACTCTAGAGATCCCCCGTGGAGGGTCATACCCTCCCTGGGGAACAGAGTGGGGATTGGGTGAGAGGTGGGGTTGGGGCTGGTGGGGGAGAGCGGGTGTGGAGGGAAGAGAGAGGGAGCTGGGACTGACATGTGAAGCAAGCTTGTTTCTAATTTAAATACGTAATAAAAAACTTAAAAAAAACAAAAATAAGAGGTACTGGTGAGGACATGTGGAAACCAGACCTTAGGCATTGCCAGGACATAAAATGATGCAAACATTTTGGGATGAATGGGCACAAAGTGTGGTATGGCATACTGTTAGTTACAAAGAGAACAGTGTGCTGATACATGCCACAACATGTATGAAGCTTATAATTACACTAAGTGAAAAAAGTCAGTCACATTAGTCATGTATCAATGGCTCCATGTATATGAAACAGAGGATAGGCAATGTCACTGGGAGAGTAAATAGGCGAGGGGTGAGGAAAGTGACTGGAAGTGGTTGCTAGTACTTGTAACACTTCTTTCTGGATAATGGATATGTCCTGGAGTTAGAGGGTGTTGAGGTCACAACTTTGTGACTATAATGTAAACCACTGATTGAGCATCTTGGAAAGGCAAATTTGACATTGGATGGATTACATCCCATTAAAAAGAATCACAAGAAGGAAGTTCACGTGTAGCTAATACTAACATGCCACTATTGGTTCTAAGACTTTTCAGTCATGCACATGTTAAGAGGATATTAATAATACCTTAATTAAACAGAATACCATGTGGAGGCATATCAGCTTGTACCTTCTTTGTAAATTAAGATAATTTCTAAACAGGAAGAAGAGAAAATATATTCTCATGAGTAAGTAGCGGATCTACATGTGGCATGAGTAGGACCAGAAAGTAAATGGAAACTGACCCTATTTCTTGACCACTACATCTCTTCACCATCCTTAAAGATGGAAGACTCTAAGAGTCAGTGCCTCATCTCCTGCCTGTCCCATTCTTAGCATCTTGGAATTTGCACACAGCACTGTCTGGTCACCCATTCACTAATCTTTGTGAGAAAGTCCTCCAATAACGAGGCATGGAACTGGGAACAGATAACCTGCTCTCACTGAGCTTTAGGGAAAGAAAACAGGTGTGAGGATCTTAGACCTCCTTTGGCCATGATTTGGTTTCTCAGTGGTCACACGAACCTGCACTACCAATAAAATTTAAGAGGAGATATCTAAAGAGATATCCTTACATAGTATTTTACATTTAAATAATTTTGGAAATATTTTTAAGAAACTAAACATATAAACCTAAGGATGGGAACCTTGGACTTCATGCCTTATGTTGAAAAGACAATGGCATTCTTTGTGTTGTAATTTGAGTAAGAATGGCCCCTATAGGCTCATATATTGAAAGCTTAGTCATCTGGGAGTGGCACCACTTGAAAGGATTAAAAGGATTAGTAGTTGCAGCTTGTTGGAGGAAGAATGTCACTGGGTGGGCTCTGAGGTTTCAAAAGCCCATGCCAAGCCTAGAGTCTCCCTTTCTCTGCCTATGGATAAGAATATAGCTCTTCACTACTATTCTAGCTCCTGTTTGAATGCTGCCAGTTCCCTACCAAGATCATAATGAACTAACCCTCTGAAACTATAAGCAAGCCTCTGATTAAATGTTTTCTTTATAAGAGTTGCCTTGGTCATGGTGTCTCTTCACAGCAATAGTAACCCCAAGAAACCCTGGGAACCTGAAGGCCATTCCAGCCAGAGAAGCAGGTAGGGTAACTACAGATCTTCACCTCTCTTTCTTCTCCTCTAAATCCAATTCCCCAGTGCCATCCCTGGTTCTACAGCAGACCATATGCTGTGACCTCCCCTTCCTCTCTGCCTCCATTGCCAATGGATCATTCTTCCTCTCCCCCAAACTTCCTTCCCTCCATTCAAACCTTTATCCAAGCCTCCAACTCCAGCAGGTGCTCCCCGGGAACCTGTAGGGCGTGCCAGCCATGGATGCAAGTAGGATAGCTGTACATCTTCACCTCTCTCTTCTCTTCTCCCAATCTATTCCCCCAGTCTCATCCCCAGCTCTCTAGCAGACTATCAGGTGTGGCCTCTCCTCACTCTCTGCCCCCATCCTCAGGGAGATGAGCAGATCCCAGTGCAACATTCTGCTTTCCTTCCCCCCACTACTAGCTCTTCTAGCTAGCTCATCCCCATTCCAAAGTGTCAATTCCCAATACCTAGAAACATTCTACCTAGAACTCCATTGGCAACACATGATATAATCCCAGATTTCTCCATCAATCAACACACAGCCACTACACCCTCCTAAGAGCCAGAGAAGGTAACAGAAACCAAGGAACCTGCCCCCATACACATATACAACAAAGACAAGATCATATGCCAACACTTAGAATTACAATTGTCCATAACACAGATGTATAGATGGCAGCATAAAAACATCATCAATAACAGCCAGGGCAGTATGTCTGTACAAGAGGCCAGGTATCCTGCAGTAGGTCCTGAGAAGTGCGACATAGCTGAAGCACAAGACAAGGACCTTAAAACAGCTTTTCTGAATATGAGAGGTACTTAAAGAGGAAATAAATAAACCCCTTAAAGAAATCCATGAAACACAAATGAGCAGTGGAAGGGAATGAACAAAACATTTAAGACCTGAAAGCAGCCAGGCGGTGGGGGCGCACGCCTTTAATCCCAGCACTCGGGAGGCAGAGGCAGGTGGATCTCTGTGAGTTCGAGGCCGGGCTGGACCGACAGCCTCCAAAACAGTACAGAGAAACTCTGTCTCGTAAAAAACCAAAAAAAAAAAAAGACTTGAAAACAGGAATAGAATCAATAATGAAAACCCAAGCTTGGGGAAATCTGGAAGTGAAAAATTCACGAATAGACAGCAAGAGATGAAAGAGAGAATCTCAGTCACTGACGACATGATAGAAGAAATGAATATCTCAGTCCAAGAAAATGTTAAATATAAAACAACCCCTAGGTATGAAACACCCAGAAAATCTGGGATACTATGAAAAGACCATATCTATGAATAACAGAAATAGAGGAAGGAGAAGAAACTCAGGTCAGTGGCACAGAAAATATTTTCTACAAAACAATAAAAGAACTTTTCCCTAACTCAAAGAAAGAGGGGCCTATAAAGGTAGAAGAGGCAAACAGAACACCAAAGAGAATGGACTAGAAAAAAATTCCTCTTAGCATATAGTAATCAAAACACTAAATATGTAGGACAAAGAAATACTATTAAGATCTGCAAGGGAAAAAGACCAAATAATACACAAAGGCAGAATCAGAATAACACATGACTTCTTGATGGAGACCCTAAAGACCAGAAGGGTCTGGACTGACATTCTGTGAACTCTAAGAGACCATAGATACCAACCCAGACTACTACACCCAACAAAACTTTCTCTCACAATAGATGAAAAAAATTCCATGATAAAACCCAAATAAGCAGTATAGATCTACAAATTCAGCCTTACAAAAGGTTCTAAAACACACACACACACATACACACACCAAAATAACAGGAATCAATAAGCATGGCTCAATGATAACTCAACATCAATGGTCTCAATTCCCCAATTAAAAAACATAGACTAACAGAATGGATGCAAAACAGGATCCATCCTCTGCTGCATCTAAGACACACACACTTCAACATCAAGGATGGACATCACCTCAAGGTAAAGAACACAAAAAATATTCCAAGCAATGGGCCTAAGGAACAGGCCTGTGTAGCAATTTTAATATCTGACAAAACATTACTGGTAAAGATGTGGAGTAAAGGAAATACTCATCTATTGCTGGTGGGACTACAAACCTGTATAGTTATTATGGAAACCATACCGGTTTCTCAGGAAGATGGGAATCAATCTACCTTAAGATCCAGCTATACCATTCTTGGGCATATACCCAAAGGATGTTTCATCCAAGCACAGAAACATTTGCTCAATCATGTTCACTGCTGTTACATTCCGACTAGCCAGAAATGGGAAACAGCATAGATGTTCCTCAACAGGTGAATGGATGAAGAAAATATTGTACATTTACACAATAGAATATTACTTGGCCATTAAAAGTAAAATCATAAAATCCACAGGTAAATGGATGTAACTAGAAAAAATCATTCTGAGTGGGACAACTCAGATTCAGAAAGACAAATATGGTATGTGTTTGCTTATATGAGGATATTGGCAGTTAAGTCAATGATAAGTGAGCTATAATCTGTACCACCACAAAGGTTATGTATAGAGTAAGGGACTAAATGAACAAATAGATCTCCCTAGGAAAAGACAATAGAATAGATAGTTATGGATGGATGAAGTAGGGCAGTGGGGATTGGAATAGGAGAATCAAGTGAGAAGAAAGAGGGAAGAGGAAGACAAGGGAGGGAATATGGGGAGAGATAGCTAAAATTAAGGGCCACTTGAGTAGTAGTATAGAAACCTAATACAGTAGAAGTTTTCTAAGGTATATACATATGAGGAGGCCATCTAAATGAAATCACCAAATAATGGGATAGACAGAGCCCCAGTTGAACATCTCATTACCAAATGAAACTTCCAGTACCAGGAATGGGTACTAATTGAGCTGTTGGTCAAAGGGATCTCATGGGAACCCCCAAACAACCCATGCTGTTGCCAAGACTATAGGTTGCTCTCCACAAACTGATAGCAAGGCCCTACTGCTGAATACAACACCTACATAATTCATTGAACACAGAGAAATTGAGCTGGTGCTTACCTAGAGCCTTGGATCCTTATGGGCTAGTGTTCTTGGTACCCAGAAGGTGCTTTGCATGCTACTGAAGGAAATAGGTAAACACCAATTTAGCTACAATCCTTTCAACTACAATGCTGCCTGCCTGCAAGATATGCTAGTGCAATGGTGGTACAAAGCTTGTGGGAATAACTAACCAATATCGGGTATAACTTAAGGCCCACTCCACAAGATGGAATCAATACCTTACACTGTTTGTACATTTACACAATAGAATATTACTTGGCCATTAAAAGTGAAACCATAAAATTCACAGGTAAATGGATGTAACTAAAAAACAAACAACAATAACAACAAAAAACCCAAGAACCCAGGACTAGATCAAGGACCTAGGATAAAACAAAACAAAGCAAAAAGACAAAACCAAACACTACTGTTCTACTAAAGGGGCATAGCAATAAAATGACTTCTAATGAAATTCTGCTTTACTCAAAAGATCAGTGTCTTGCTCAGCTATCACCAGGGAAGCTTCCTCCAGCAGAATATGGGAACAAACATGAAAACAATATGCAGAGAATGAGAGATCTTGAAACACTCAGTACTAAATGGATGTCTCTATCAAATACCTCCACTCAGGGCTTTAGGAAACCCTGAGGAAAAGAAGATAGGAAGAGTGGAATACCCAGAGGGCATGGGGACACCAATAAAACAAGGCCTTCTAATTACAACAGGACTGATACACATATGAACTCACAGACAGAGGTTCCGTGTACAGGCCTGCATGGGTCTGTACCAGATGGGGTCCTAGAAAGGAGAGGTGGACACGTGTCCTCATCCCTAACCTAAAGTAATCACCAATTGATAACCACTTGCAAATGAAAATTTAGTTTTCTCCAAGGGAGTCTCTTTGGGAAAACAAACTGTTAAGGGTAAGTTGCTGCTTACGGCTCTAGTTGGCAGCATGAACCTGGAAGAGCAGGCCTGAAAATGAGACGGATTAAAGTCTCATCCAATAGTCCATTTTATTCATAGCATCAGACGATTTATACTCTGAGGGTTAAGACGAGTCACCCGAGCAAAGTACAATCACAAGGACAACTTGTTTTTCCATAGAGGACCATGACTAACAACAGTTGAAGTAAACTCTTTCCTGTCCACTACACCTGGGAGGAGCACAAAAACACATTCCAAGAACAGTTCTGTTTGGAAGGAACTGAGGTCACAAGACTCTTGTTTTCTTGGAGTTTTCTCACAAGCACACTCAGAATTCTCACAGGACTCCATTCATGGACTGTGTTCCCACAGACTGTATGCCCAGAGCAGATGACCAACAGAAAACAAACTCAGTATCATCTTTGGAGGTTCCTTGTCTCAAAATGTTGTCATTGTTTTCTTTTTTTCAGATTTATCTTTTATTTTTATTTCTTTTTTCATGCCCTATAGGTCCTTCGTGTATTATTATGGCTTCCAGTTTTTACAGGATTCCTGAGTGTGTTAATGAGTGGATCTCTGCATCTATGTTTGTTTCTCATGCTTTTTAAGAAACCTCTTTTCTTCAGTTTGTTTTGTCCTATTCTGATGTGGGAGTTTTATTTATTTTATTATTATATATTTTATTATTATCCCTTAGAAGCTTGCTTGTTTTCTAAGTATTTGTTAAATGGTTGTGTATTGGTGTTTTGCTTGCATGTATTTCTATGTGAGGGTTTGGATCCCCTGGAAATGGAGTTACAAACACTTGTGAGCTGTCATGTGGGTACCAGAAGTTGAACCTATGTCCTTTGGAAGAGTAGCCAGTGCTCTTAACTGCTGAGCCGTCTCTCCAGCCCTGCTTGCTTATTTTCCAATGAAAGATAGAAAGGAGGTGAGTTCAGATGGGAGGGGAAGTAGAGAGGGAAGGAGCAGAGGGAGACCATAGTCAGAATATGTTATATGAGAGAAATCTATTTTTAATAAAAGAAAAAAATTAAAAGGAAAGATAAATGACATTTTCTATCAAAATGTAAAATGTTTTCCCTTAACTTACAGAGAGATTTATAGGCATTTAAAATAATCTCAGAGATGTTTGCTTCAGCAGTATCTGAAATCATCAGCAAGTGAAAGCAAATTAAAAAAAACTGAATAGACATGCTGGACAGTGGTGGTGCACATCTTTAATACCAGCACTTGGTATCTCTGTGAGTTCAAGGCCAGCCTGATCAACAATGAGAGTTCCATGACAGTCACAGTCAGGGCTACAGAGAAACCCTGTCTCTAAAAATCAAGGAAAAAAAAGAATGAATAGACAGAGTTTAAAATACTCTGCAGGCATTAACAGAGATATAGAATGGCAATCTGTACCTGTAAAAGCATTTAGGACTCTATAACATTCATTTCCTGTTTTACAAAGGAATTCAGAGTACATGCTCATTGCTGTGTCAATCCCTTCTCTTCAGAGACAGCCACTACCATGAATTCACTTTCAAAATCTGAAGTGTAATATGCAGTTTTCTAGCATTTTTCAGCTTCCATTTTTATTGGACAGCTCCTTTTGATTCAGCATGTCAACACATATAGCTATAGCTCATCTAACAGCTATGTAGAATTCCCTTGGGTGATTGTAACATAATGGCCTCAGTATCCCACTGATGAACATGCTTGCTTTTCATCCTAGTGAGCAGTGCTATAAAAGACATTATTGGGCTTCCTCTGTGTGTGTGTGTGTGTGTGTGTGTGTGTGTGTGTGTGTGTGTGTGTGTGTGTGTGTGATTTTTTTTTAGGAAATATTTTTAGAACTGCTGGGTCTTAATATATGCATATTTTTATTTTACTAGATTCAGGTCTACAATATGTTTTTCAAAAATCCTTGGAGCCAGGTGTGTTTAAAGACTTTTTATTTGTTTCAGAAAGACAGTATAGTAGATGGTCACATATCCTTTCAGCAGGGTTTGAGAAATAGCCTATAACCAAATAGTACCTATTTTGTTGTGTATATTGATCTGTATTAAGTGATGAATGAAAGTGATACTTGGCCTCACATCAGGTCCAGTTTTTACCAAATAGTCAAGAAAGCACTTCCAGGTTTCAGAGCTTTGTGGCTTTTGGAACTACAAACCAAACATTGAATGGCTCCCTGCAGTAGTAGCCATGTTGAGTTACTGCCTATAAGACTGGTTTTCCAAATCCTGCCAGAAACAGTAGATCTTAAGACTTTTGGCAATCTGATAGTTGTATATATTTCATTCCCACAGTCAAAACAAAAAAGAGTGCTCATGCATGTAAACCCAACACTTGGGAGGCTGAGGCAAGAGGATCACCACAATTTTGAAGTCACCCCAGGCTATACAAGTACCAGGTCATGGGCTGGAGAGATGGCTCATCCATTAAAGGCTAGGCTCACAAGTACCAGGTCATCCACGGCCATATAGCAAAACTCTCTCTCTCTCTCTCTCTCTCTCTCTCTCTCTCTCTCTCTCTCTCTCTCTCTCTCTCTCTCTCTCTCACACACACACACACACACACACGGGGGATGAATAGATGGAGGGATGGATGGAGAAATGGAGGGAGGAAGGGAGAGAGAACACAGCATGTAAGGGGAAATTTCATTTATAATATTAATGAAAAATTAGACATTATGGAGTATAATAAATAAAATAATCCAAGTGTAGAAAAAATTAAGTTATCTAGAAATTATATATTCATCCAATCTAATATTTAGTAAAAAATCACAATAGAATTTTAAGACTTGGAAAAAATATGAATTTATCCTGGAACATTTTGAAAAAGCATGGCACAGGAATCAATGACCTGATTTGGAAGCAGGTACAAAAATATGGTGCCTAAACAACACACATAAAAAACAGAATGAGTGGGAACTGTGTAGAAAACCCATAGATAGATCCAGAATCAAATGGGAATTATATGCACCGTAAAGATGGTGATGCTGTGAGACCACTGAGCAGCCACATGAAAGAAAGATCCAAAGGCAGGTTTCTGTCATATTCTTCATCACACAGCAAAATTAAAACTGTTAAATGAGTAATGTATTGAAAAGCGAGGCATCGGAAGAAAATGTGGCTTAGCATTTTTATGATCTGAGGGTGAAATTAGTCATGAAATCCAATCATTGTAAAGCTGATGTTTCAACAGGAAACCCCACTCAACCCTCACAAGCAGAGGGAGGTGCTGATCCTCAGGGCTCCCTCTGCTGCCATCTTGTGAGGGGCTACTGTTCAGAGTGGGTCTTGACTGTGACTTCAGTACCTTCAGTGGGGCCTGACTGCTTCAGCCTGGTCGAAATCTTGCTCTCCCTGTAGATACTGGTTGCTAGACTGGTCAGAGCAGTCAGTCCATGGAACATTCCCGATCAAACCCAATGACATGGCTTCTGATTGAGAGCTCTGGATGCTGGGGGGTAAGGGACTTGGTGACCCTCTTTCCTAAGAAGGCCACGGAAGTCAGGTTTTGCAGAACAGCCTGGAACCTGAAAGCCAGTGGGTTAGCCACTGCGAGAGAAGTGAGATTTTTGATGGTCTTGTTACAAGGAAAGGTAGGGTGACAGGAGAAAATGGATTGACGGTGGTTAGTCATAACCAGCTTTAGACTTTCAGTCTCTAAATCTCCCTTTCTGGGTTGCTTTTTGTTATTTACAAAATAAAGTCCTAACTGCTATGCATCATGGACAAATTCAGAGACAGACAATAGGAAGCATGTGAAGCAAACAAGTAGTTGAAATCTCCAACCAAGAGTGACAGAGCAGCATGGAAAAGAAGAGCCCAATAAAATCTAGGCCAAGCATTATGGCCAGCAACTGACAGATGTCCAGCTCACTGAAAATCAAAGGATGTAAATGAGAACAAAGAAAGATCATTTATTATTTCTTTTTACTTAAAAGGTTGACAAGAATGAAAAAAGTTGATATTATTTTGTTCTGACGACAGAGACATAGAGTTAGACCCTTCAGAGAATATAAATGTGATTTAAAAAGTTATACTAGCATTAACAACTTTAAACCAACCAATCAATACATCCTACTTAAATTTTATGCTAGAAAAATACCTGAGATACATACAAATACCTTTATATAATACTTTTCAGTAGTCACATGCTGGGGATATTCTGAATTTTGATCAATTCAGAAATGGTAAATAAAAGTGTGGTATATCCATGACATAAGGGTGCTATGGGCTTCATAAGCGTGAAGAGACTTTAGCTGCACTGGTGATAAAAACTGTAATACAACGTACTAGCGTCATCTCTTTTGGGGGTGGTCAGCACATACATGGTCTAGTCATTTGAAAAAAATCTCATCTTACTGTTAATAGTCATTATATGTAGGAAATAAGATTAGGATTCAGTGGAGGAAGCCTCAGTTTTGCTAGCTACACACACACACACACACACACACACACACACACACACACACACACACACACACACAAAGATGAGTGCACATCTCCAGGACTTTTCCTTATCAGGAACTAAACTGTCACTTGCCACTTGCTTTTTCTCCTGACTCAATCTGCCTGCAACCTGCTCCTCTGCCCATGGGATAAATAAAGTGGGACAGGACATGTTTACTGAGAATTTTAAAATAATAATAAAATGAACTTAAAGGCTGGTTTGCTTGTCAATTATCTACCACAAAGTGGCAGTTCCAAAGAATGCTAGTGGCAGGTTCTCCTTAGAATCCATTGTCCTTGCCTTTTCCTCCAGTTCTTAGCCAGCTCCAATACTGTGACTTATGGGTCATGTATGTTCATGTACCATTTACTGTGCTGGGTGCACATGGGCTTTGGGTAGGAATGGTGTTCCTGTCTTTGCAAAATTCATTATCTCAGAAACACCACACAAGGTTGGGCATGGTGCACACCTTTAACCTCAGCACTAAGGATCACTGTAAACTTGAAGCCAGCCTAGTCTACATTGCAATTCCAAGCCAGTCAGGACTATACAGCAAGATCTTCTCTCAAAAACAAACAAACAAACAAAAAATCAATCAATCAATCAATTAAGCAACAACAATATAAGTCCACGGTAACTAGAATGACTAGTCAGACTCAGCTCCCTGCTGAGGTGGACCACCTACCCATATGATCTGCCTCTCCATCAGCCTGGTGTCCAGCTGGTCCTGTCCTTATCTTTTCACCTGTTGCTGCCCTGCACCTGAAGTTTTCCTGTTTCTAAGAAACACTGATTATGAGGTCTTTGTCTTTCATGTATCTACACATCTGTGCTCAGTACCTACAACCCCCGCAATCTGCCCTCAGTAGCCAGAGCCCATGTAGCTTTCCACTTTGCACCTTAGTCTTGCTCCTGAAAACCATAAAACCTTGGAAAACACCTGTGTGACCTGGTAGTTCAGAACTGGCAACTTGAAAAGCCTTAGAGGTGCTGTCATGGGCACCCTTCCAGTGCCTGTGGAAGTAGTTTTCCCAGCAGGCTCTCTAGGGAAGGGGCACGCTGGGGAAGCAGCACCTTCCTCCACTAGCTTTAGAAATAAGCGCCCCATGGAATAGAAAGGAAGAGAAAGGCAACCACCTAGTTTTATCTAAGCCTGGTAACAGAGAGGGGAATGTGAGGGAGAACAAGAGGGAGATGCAGTTAATTACCCTTCCAAGCAAAGGTGAACGCTGGAGATGGCGAGACCCATTTACAGGAGGGAATAGACCCATCATTGAGACTAGAGAAAGGGAGGATTGTTCAGGGCCAGGAAAGCGTCTCGATGTTCAGATTCCGTTCCCTTTCTGGAGCTCTGGAGGGAGAAAGGTCATGACTTGGGTTGGGAAGGTACACTTAACAGACTGGGAGGGGGCTGCTATCTTGGGTCCAGTTCTGCGCTTGCAACCTGCCCCATCCCAAGGGAATGGGCTTCATTCCTTTCTGGAAGCTGGTATGGGCTGGCAGAGGAATGGGTATCCTGGGAGAGGCCCCCATTACCATCACAAGGGCTGTCAGACCCCACAATGCAGTGGGGCCCCAAATGCAAGGTAACCTTAACCCTGCAGTGATTGAAACAGATAGAGGGGGAGCTCTCCCACACAATGCCGGTCCTGGCCCCTCTCCTCCTCCTCCTCGCACTTCCTCAAGAGCCTTTGTCTTCTGGTCCCTTGGGCTTGGAGGCTCTCTCATTCCCCACAAATGCTGCCCATTAACCTCAGAATGAGGCCTCCAGGGGAAGGCCTGGCCCCTTCTCTCGCTTCATCTCTCAGAAGCTCTTCTGGTTCTCTCCTGCTTGCTACGCAAAAAAGATGCCCAGCTGTGAAAAAAAAAATCCCTGGGTTTGAATTGGTCCCACAGGAGTTAGTGGTCTTTCCTGGGCTGGGCATTTCCAGCTAGTGCTCTGTGGTTGAAGGTGCTCTGGGGTGAGTACCCTGGGACAGCTCAATGACCACACCAGACCCTTTGCCATCTTCTTGTGCACCAAAGTGCAGAGTCCTCCAGACCCTCAGCATACATCCTGGTATGACTGTCTAAAACAAAGCTGATCTGAGCTTTTGGGGTTCCTGAAAAGGGTGAGCACTAGTCTTCAAACTATGCCAGCACTTGGGGAGGCAAGGAGAGAAGGTGATGGCTCAGAGCCTCCAACTTCACTCACAGGGAGATCTTCTCTCAAGGATTTTGTATCACTCATAGTATTTAGTTATGCCTTTTTCTTAGACACTGATGAAAGCCACAAACAGGCTTTCCCAAAGAAAGCAGCATGGGTGGGTGAAAGCCCAAAACCCGTGTGTACACCACACTCACATCCACAGATCAAGGAATCTGGACTTCTGGGTCCAAACTACATGCTATCAGGAGGAGGCATATGTGTGTGTGTATGTGTGTGTGTGTGTGTGTGTGTGTGTGTGTATACGTTTTGGCACTGAAATGAGAGCAGAGTAGGCTTCAGGTAGGACTGAGGGCAGGCTTCTCTTGGAAGGCTGTCTTTACTCAAGCCAGGCAGCTGGTGGTCCTGGTTCCTGCACAGGGCTGTGAGGTACGTATTTCCCACCAGCTTTGTGCTGGGCTTCGGAAGGAAGCCAGAGACAAGGCAAGGCAGCTTTGGAAACATCTGTGAGGGCAAGCTGTACACTGGAGAGAGGAGATGACAAGGCCTTCAACAGTGCATGGTTATGTCAGGCCTCACAATTTACAATGCCCTTATAATAGGAACCACTCTCATGTCACCAGTGAGCTAGCAAATGAATTGTTCAAGATGATCCTGCTAGAGAGCTGCATTGCAGGAATAAAAGCCCAGGTCTTCGGTCAGGCTGGTGGTTTGATGTTCCTTCCAGCCTCTTCTGAGGGTAAGCAGGCTGGTCTTCTTGCATGGACATTTCTACTCACCATAGTTGCAGAGTGCCCAAGGTTCATTTACTGTCTCCCAGCATACAATAGGCTAGGGGCAACTTCAAGCTTTAATGTAATCTGCATCTCAAGCACTCCTGTGGTGTCCTACAGTTAAATCATAAGATCATGCTCATGAGCACCTGTTCTCTCTCCTGTCTTTCTTTCAGACCCTTCTTCACTCTGCTGCTGCTCAGCTTCCCCTCTGCCAGGCTAGCTTGCTCTGGATAATTTTGTATCACTCCTGATTGGCTGGAGCCTGTCCCCACAGCACAGGTGAATAGCTCACCCCAGCATCCCACATAAACTAGGCACTTCAACCTACTTCTACTGGTGGCTGTGCGCCAGTGTCCTTTATTCATCTTAACAACACCTGAGGTCACAATATGGCCTCTCCATACCAGGTTCTTTCTAGTTCTGTTCCTCAGTCAGCTCAGTGGAGACACTGCCTGCCATCCAGTATTTGTCACAAATCACAGACACATTGTACAAAAGGAATAAAAACAAAAAACTCACAAGAAACACAGTGGCTATTGGAACAGGTATGTAGGATCTCATATTTAATAGCAGTTAAAAGAGGAACATGTACAGGGGAATGTGATCTACATGCTCTTTCCACTGAGGAGCTCCCTTATGCGGCCGCCTACAGCAGAGCTGCTTTCCTAGTGGGCATGAGAGGAAAAAGTTCCTTTTGGAGGTGCAGATGGATCTCACCACATTTCTCCCACAAATGTGGAACTGTGCAAGATGAAAAGGCTGTTTCCAATGCACCAGTAAGGAATGACTAAAATGAAGATGAAAAGGCTGTTTCCAATGCACCAGTAAGGAATGACTAAAATGAAGATGAATAAAAGAAGGCAAGGAGGGCTAGAGGGAGGGCATGGCAAAAGCAGTCTGGAGGAGGCCTGGTGAAGCCAACTGGGCCTGCACTCAGAGGTCTAAGTAGGAAACTCCTGGCCAGTGCCACCACCGGGCCTGGGACCTGCTGAGCTGGGTGCTGTGAAACTAGATGGACTGTTGGTCCTGGTGCACGATACTCATTTTGCTGAAAGGGACTCTGTGGGTTCCCATGTGCAGGGCCTGTTCTTCTCTACCCACACCAGAGTCACCTGGTACTGAGAGTTTTTTTTTCCCCATGAATGGCAAAAAAATAAGTGAGCCTCTACCTACCCACAGTTCACAAACCAGACTGTCTACACAGATATGGATCTGGTTGGAAGGCCGGACCTCCAGGCAGCAGTATCTCACCCCACCTGAGACTCTTCAGAATATGTGTGTCTGCAGGCATCTGAGGTAAGGTCACAGAGTTTGAGGCCTACAGGCATGCATACTGTGATCAAGTCCTCAAGGCCAGATCAGTTTTAGGCCTTATGGATAAAATGAAAAAAAAAAAGTTCTACTTCATCAATTCATAATCACCTTGACATTGTGGGTCCCTGGCTTTCACAGCTCAGAAGTACATGCTGCTTTTTATTAGGGAGCAGTGCAGGCAGATGCGGAGGCCAGAAGAGAAGGGCTGGGTGGACATCCTCACACACCCTGAGATTGCATGAAATTCCCTTCAGCAGGACTCCGCTGTGGAAGGTAGTGATCCTGTTCCTCCACCTGTTTTCATTCACTCTATGATAGTTCCTCTGGGGCAGAGGTGGGGACTAGACAAGCAGCAAGATGGAGTCTAAAAGGACAAATGCCGCGACAGCCCAGCAGTCTCTCTACTACACTGAAGGCTGACGAGCACAGGCAAAGTGCTTTTCTTTCCTTCTCAGTCAGCGGACCTTCAGGTTAGTGGAATCACTTCTCAGCCTTTTTAACAAATCCAGGGCTTGGACACACCATCTTGTCTTCTTTCCCACAGGCCCCTGCCTTCCCTTGGCTAATCAAGTTTTGGGTGTTCTTATGAGACTCTCCGGAACCTCTGGGCCATTGTGTAGCCCAAGGATGAGACTTGCAGGCATCTGCAGAGCACCTGAGTAGCTTTTTCTCTCCAGTTATAGAAAACTGTACCTCTATGTGACATTCTCTTCCTGTTGGTGTTCAAGATGGGTAGGGTGTGCTCAAGATGGGGTAGACTTATGGTGACCTGGGAGATACATAAGCAGTGTGTCCCAGAAGCACATGGTAGGTGACGAATGGCCAGTCTCTCTGCTCATTACTGAAGCTGGAAACACTTCTGGGTATCTGGGTTAGTGTTCCATGATGCAATTATATTCTTACCAGCAGTTTAACAGCTTCCACATTTGTCTGAGTGTGTAGACCCCTCTGACCAACATCACAGTAAAGCCCTTGCATGGTCTCAGGAGTCTATCTAGCTGGCCCAGGCTCCAGAGGTCAAAGATAGGACTCCAGGAAGCACTCTCGGGTGAGGCGAAGGGACAGCTCAGAAGATGGGAGCCCCGGGCTTGAGCAAGACAAGCTTTGTCTCCATAATGTGACTTAGTTGATGATAGCTGGTCCACAGGCAACAAGCCATTAGCCATAGCTGACCCTGTTTACCTCGTGGTGATAGATCCATGCCCAGAGCATCTAGTCCTGTGAAGGCTGTGCTCACAGTGTAGAACTTGGGACATTTTCTTTAAAGACAATAGCTAGAGGCTTTTGGTTAAACATGAGTGACCAATCTCAAGAAGTCATCAGGCTCTACCCAAGGTGAAGGCACCCAGGCTGTTTTCAGGCTTCAGGGGGATCTGACCATTTAGAGATGCTGCTGCAGGAGGCAAGTGTGAGACTCTCACATGGGGACCTCCAGAAGCCACTGCTTATCTATGTTATGAACCAAGTCATGAAAGAAGGAACAGAGATACATGGAAAGGAGCCTGGGGTCTTTGGGGGACCCAAACTGGCTTTCAAAATTCAGAAAACCAATTCATCCAGTAGGGCAACTTGCTTTTCAGCATGGGCCCAAGAATTTACTCAGCTAACTACCTCTCGCCAGCAACAAGGTTGGGTTAGACTATATTAATGAAACTGCCACCTATGGGGACCAGAGTGAAACCATCATCTTGCCATATGGCACACTCTTATGAACCAATACGTTAGCCAATGAGGCAGATAGATATCTTAAACTAAGGCTGGGTTTGGAATAGTACATAGGTATGTCTGCCAGGCTCTCCTATGCACTTAAGTGAGCACTTGAGAGCAAATAGGATACATATTATTATCCTTTTACTTCCTCATTTCAACTCCCAGTACCAGGTACCCACTGAATTTGTGGGGCCCTGGATAGGAGGCGGCTCATCATGTTAGCACTGACAGTGCATCCTTCCCAGGATAACATCAGAAAGAATGACAGTAACTTCACCTAAGCCCCTCATGTTCTTGATTATTCTTGTGCCTCTCTTACTGTAGGGAAAGGTTATGTGAATACTGTACAGGGGTTAATAAAAAAATACATATGCTCTCTTTGAGGAAGAATGCACAAATGCAGGGCCAGTCCAGGGGAGATCCTGGACCATGGGCTACGGCAAATGTCCTCTGTGAGCCCAAGGCCAACATTCAGGAGTGGTGGCTGCTGATGAGTCCTCGGAGCTGCTTGGCCACAGTGTCAATCAATTTCTGCTTGTCGCGCTCATTTTTCCGGAACTGTGCAAACATGTTATTCTTGCGGCTAGTATCTTTCATCCTAAACAGAGGAGAGAAAGGGGTCAAGGTGTTTGAGATGGTACCAGACAAAGAACAAGCAGGAAGCAGGATGAATGGCAAAATGTATCTTAACCATTACACAGAGTGGAAGAATCCAGAATATTCCCATTGTCCAGCTACCTACTCATTATGGAGCTATCCTTCAGGCACCTACCATCTTCCTGACTTCAGTTGCCTTTGGTCAAGAGCTAGCTATGGAGGGGTCAGGCCCTTATCCTCACACCTCCCCACCTGGCCCACCCTTAGGTCTTCATATGAGCACCTTTACAGGAGAGGAGTCTGAGACACAGCACAGCTCTGCTAGCCAGCACACTCCTAAAGTTTCCTGGGGTACATTTATTTCATGACCCTGCTAGGACCTAAGTGATGGAATTTTGAAAGTAAGGCAGAAAAATATTGTCTTAAAATTAATAGCAGGGCATCATGAGTCACCTGAGAGCCACTGTACATCTTTAAGCACCACTCTAGCTGGTCACTCTTTCTTGCCCCTGGAAAAATGAAGAGTTGGCCTCTTAATTCGTTTCAGAATTATGAATGAGAAGTAGTATGATGCTATGTGGGCATAGTGCTGAGAGAAGCAGGTTCCCAGGGGGTGGGCATCTTCTCAGTTAACAAAGGCAGGCTTTATGTGAGAGATAGTCTGGGCTCTCAATAATCGTGTACAAGCTCAGAGCTTTGTTTTGGGTCCTGCTAAAGCTCTGCAGGTGAATGGCCCTAATGAGGAGGCAGGGTTAAAAAAAGTACAACCAAACTGGCATTTACTGCAGTCTCTAGGTCCAGCCAAACCACTGTATTAGAGGCCAGAGAACTATGCTGTTTTCTGAAGAGGGCTTGTAATCCACAGCATCCAACGCTGTCGACTTACTCTGCCTAGTTTGTGCACCCTGATTCTCAGCCTGTGGGTGAGGTGGGCTGGCTGGCACCTTTGTTCTTGGAACTGAACTGGCTCTCTGACTTTCCTGCCCTTAGGGCTGCATGTGGAAAGTCCAGAAGAGGGTCTAAATTACTTCCAGACATACTTCCCAAAGGTCTTCAGCCAATTTTGGACCTCTTTCCTCTTCTGTGTGCAGCCTTTTGAAGAGGGACATAGTCAGAGGCCATGAATCAAGATAGGCATCTCACAAAGGCAATTTACATCTTGCACAGATGCTGTACACCAGACACAGTGTGTGCTCATCTATGTTTATATATCCACTGGAAAGCATATAGTCCACAAGGGCATTCTGAGTGGCAAGGAAGCTTAGCTGTCTGGCTCTTTGATAGTGACAGCTAATGCTAACTGTTACTTTTCTTCCTAGTCTAAGCTCACAGTAATTCTTTCATCCAGCACTGAGTTTCTGTCCACATGTGGAAGCCTGCTGTAGGCTAGGAGGGAGGGCAGATGACTTGACTGGGTTGGAAAGAGGGCTTTCCGTAATGCCCCCAAGGCCCTCGTGAACACAGTTTGTTTCTTTAAACACTAGTTGCACAGTTTTGTTTGTGAAACTGGCAGAGTTTTAGATTATTCTGAAGGACTCCCTTCCTTTTGCTGGATAAGCTATAAATCCAAACAACACAAAACCAACAGGAAAGAGGAAACAGAAGAGCCCTTTATACATTTGTAGGACATTTGGTTTGACTGATGTTATAATTTCCTGCAGCAGTGCAGAAATGGGTAGCCAGACAGCCTGTAGCTTAGGAGGAGGGCCCTGCACTCTATAGAAGATAGAACAAAGTCAAAAGGCAAGAAGTTCTTGGTCACTGAAGCCTTTGGTTGTATTCATACTCTCAGACGCTCTGAAAGCTGACAGTGGAATGATGGTTTGCACCCAGGGATATGCAAAACTCAAAGTAGACCCTCCTTTCTCCTATCCTTCTGTAAGTCTAGCATTCTGTTTTCCTCCAATTGGGCCACCTTTTAGCAACACGGGGACTTTGATTTTTCTAGATGGTACTGGCAGTGATATGGGTTCTTCTGTCTTGCCTCACTATGAAGAGTCAGATTTGGAAAAAGAGACTTTGGTGGAAGTTACCTCTGGGGAAGCAGGAACAGGTCAGGTGAGAAGGAATTCCTCTGAGGCTGAAAATGTAAATATTTCAATGACCTGTGAAGCCCTTGCCTTGCAAAATTGGGGATAAAGGTGTCAAGTTCACTGATGGCTAGGGTTTAGCACACAGCTTTGTTGTAAGTTGGGCCAAAATGGTGAGACATCACCAATTGCCATACCTAAGGAAGAGTAATGGATCTCAAAAGAAATGACTGAGTGTCAGCTTAAACACGGGACTATCTCCACATTTCCACTGTGTATTGAGAACTTTGGGTCGGGATTGCCTCTGATGAGGAATTGAATTCTAGACCCTAAAGCCATAGGCCTTGTCCCCAGGAACTTGGATTTGCTTAGGAGCTTTTCTGTCAGGACTGAACTGTAGCCAATAAGAGTACCAAGCATGCCAGGAAGCTGAATGGAAGAAATTATTTCCCTAGTGCTGATAAGAAAAGAAATCCTTTCCCTAGTGCTGATAAGAAAAGTCTATGTGAGTTCGAGACCAGCCTGGTCTACAAAGCGAGTTCCAGGACAGCCTCCAAAACAATACAGAGAAACCCTGTCTCGAAAACCAAAAGTCTCTGTCATCACTCCCATTCCCAAATGAACTGGTAAACCAAAGGTCTGTAAGGAACAAAGAAAGAGAATATTGCCTAGCTGGGTGGCACCAGGCTGGTTTAGAGGTTAGTTTGTCAGTTAGTAGGTCAGTTAGACCTACTAACGGGACCAGGATTTTAGTTTAGTTATTGGCATCATTGAGGAAATTGGAAGGACTTGCCTCAAACTGATTAAAAGTCTCAAGTGAACAATATACTTACTCTCTAGATATCCTAGAGAAGAAAGTCATTGGGAGAGAGAACCATGGGGGAAAGTTAACATGCAACCATCAGTTTTCAGCACATCTTTTGGCTTCAAACACAGAGTCCAGCATCCTACTCTTGTCTATTCTTTGCTTTCCTCCTTACATCTGGCACATTCTCCAATACTACACCCTACCTCACAAGTAAGAACAATATACCTTGATTTCTATTTTTGTCTAAAGTTCTACTCTGACCTCTTGGACTTTAGCCCTTGCCTTCCTAGGGCTGGAGTATGCTTGGCTGCCCATACACATGGACTTCTTTACACTGCCTTGATACAGGTACTCTTGTGACTAGTTAGTCTTAAAAAGCTCTTTGACATGGGTCTGCCAATTCTCAATAGTTTAGTAAAACCCAGAGTCAGGTTGCAGTGCATACCACTGGCACCTGTGTGACACATTGGCTATTTTTGAGATAGTTGGTGCTGGATGACCCAGTTAAGTGAAACCACATTTCTGAGGAACTCTGCTCTACATATTAAATTCCAAGGACTAGTACATGCTCCTCTGCTTACCAAACTGGCCTGAGCCAAAATTAAGCCATCTTACTATCTTCTCTTGTCTTCTTTAGGTAAAGACACTTTTTAAAAGGTTAGGTTGCAAGGTAATAAAGAATCCCATTCTGATTTGTACTTATCGCTTGCTGGAGCTAAGAATTACAACTGGATTAACAAGTGCAATGATCAAGATGGCTGACAGCACCTATGATAGCTTTAAGAACGAGGATGTTTCAAGGTCCTGGAAACAGGAAACTGGCCTTGTATGCCACCCCTTACCTCCTGCCCAACTCCCCATACAGAGCACAGGACTGGGTACTCACTTCTCAAGCAGGGTCAGAGCAGTCACAGGGTTCACCCGGAGGTACTTGCAGTTGGGTTGTCCATAGTCAGCAAGGTATGTGGACCAATCCCACTGAATGAAGAGGTCCAATAGCTGAAAAATATCCCAATATCCACACCAAGGATTAACCAAACAAAGGAAACCAGAAATCTTTTACTACCAGCTAACTCTTGAAATACAGAAATGAACATGTAATAAAAGCAAATACAGCTGCACTACAACTAGGAAAATAATCAAGTAAATGTCAGATGATAGAGTTATTTCCACCACAAGCACAAGACCATCCCTGCTAGATCCCATACTAGCAGTGAGCCTCAGAAGCTGAACTACGGAGAAACTATTCTGGACTGATCTCAAACCCAGGACCCATAGTAATCACTCATTATTCATTTGAGAAATGGCTATCATGAGCTTTCTGCACACCAAGTTCCACCTGAGGAGCCCAGAATTCAATAATGAACAAATTAAGTGAGTGTACTCCACAATGCAACTTCAATCTGTTATCCAGTACTGATGCTCCCCATACTCTGTTTTTATAGAATGGTCAATGTCCTTGACAGTCTTACTGCTGTTAACTCATTGTCCTAGACAGTTTGAGGTCAGATTCTACATTTAGCTAGTATCTTTTCACTTGACTTTTATCTGGACTATTTCAACAGTCTTTTTCTTATATGATAATTGATATTTTGAAGACTGAAATCCTCCTGCCTCCACTTTTCCCTCATCTTTGTTTTATCTGATGCCTTCTCAGGTGTACAATATGTATTTCCAACTAGAATTCTACACAAGTGACACCATGCCCTCCTTTGGGGCCATATCTGGAGCTACTAGTATTCCTCCCTTCCTCACTGGTAATATTAGTTTTGACTACTTGGTCAAGACTTCTGATTCTTCACCTATTTAATTATTAGGCTGTATTTTGCAACTAGTAAGATACTGGGGAGAATATTAATAATTTATTTCTATTTTATGTGTATGAGTTTTACCTGCATGAATGCCTGTAGAGTATGTGCATGAATGGTACCTTTAGAGGCCAGAAGAGGACACTGGATCTCCTGGGACTGTAGTTACAGATGGCTGTGAGCCAACAGGTATGTACTGGGAACCAAATCTAGGTCCTCTTCAAAAGTTGCCAATTTTCTTAACCGCTGAACAACCTCTCCAATCTCTGAGTAATATTTATTTACTATAAAAATTATCTAAATATGAACATAACCCCTAAGAACAGGAACAACAACAAAAATGGAACATTTTTTCTCAATAAAAATAAGTCAGTTGCTCCAAGGCCTCATTCTGTGAAGACACACTTTGAGGTAACCTTTCTGTGGTTTTGACTTTTAAGCATAATGTCCTACATATTTAAAAAAATAATAATGGGGGAGGGAAGAATGAATGCTCTGTCAGTTATCAATGCTGAGGGAAGGAAGGTGGTGGGATAGCCAAAGTTTGTGAACAATGTTGACAACTGGATCAGGAAAGAGTCTTTCCTAGATGTTTTATATAAGGAAAACTATTTGATCAAGAACAGTGTATTTATGTGAGTTTAAATATTACCCAGGGTACTCTGGCCCAGAAGGGTGATGTGGCTGAACCAGCACCAGCCTCACTATGTCTGCCATTTTAAATGAGTCTGTTGACTGTAATCTTATATGTTAACTGTTGATGCTTATATGTACATGTTTTTTTTAAAATCTGGTCCTTGGCACCCAACTTCCTGGACAGAAATAAAACTGGACTACTGGAAATATTTTGGAAGTGTGCCTGAATTGGTGAACATATGCTGTATAGTGGTTGCCTTCAGCTGGTGATTGCCATCAGACTCTGTAGACAAAGACTTACATCTAGAAAATAATGGGAAGAATGGTTAACCCTTTTATCTCTGAACATGGAATGAGACAAATTTTAAAATGCTGTTCTATTTTTATGCTGTTGGACCAATAAGCCACACAAATAATTAAGATGTAACAGTTTAATACACAGGAATGTGACTGTAGCAATCAATCTCAGTGCTGTCACTCCGTTATTACATTCTACAAATGTAATTCTGTTGTATTGGGACTGCTTTTCGTAAGGTTCTTCAGGGCATGAAGTAGAACACACAGTTGGCCAATTCCACAGGCCCCTTTCACTAAGACTTCTTCCTCACTGTTTCCCTTTGCCCAAGTTCTTCCTATGCCATTTTCATAACAGCTCCAGTGCTTTTTGGGTGTTCTTCTACAGGTCTAATTATGAAAAGAGTGGGTACAGGCATGCTGCTGCTTCTCCTCCTTCTCTTTAAATCTCTCATTTTCTTTTCCAGAAAGTAAAGGCCACATAATGTACTTCAGAGATTCTTCTTAAATGACAGGAAGACAGTGGGTGGAGAAGAAAGGAGAGAGGGGTACCATCTCCCAGACTTCATTATTGAACATGATCTCCAAAATTTCTAACCACATCTGCACACTACAAGTGTGAAGTTTATTTGCATTTTTCTTTGTATTAATTCATGTTTTAATCATTAAAATGTAGAAGTACTTTGTATCAGAATCAGTCCTGAGAACCGGTTTGATATTCATACACCAGCATTAGCAACACAGGAAGACAGATGGAGCAGCTTTTCACTGCCTCTTGTTCTGAGTGGCCCATCTGTGTCCCATCCAAGTTGCCTCAAGCATTACTGTTGCAGCCTTCTGCACCTCCAGTATCCATCCAACAAGTTTTTAGGTGTTAGCCTGCAACTCTCACCAAGAGCCGGGTGATGATTGTATGTGCAGAACAGAGTTAAGTGACCCGGAAGCAGCTGGGACAGAAGTTTCTCAGCAGAAAGGACCAGAACATGTGTGTGTCCTGAACTGGTCAGAGGATCTGTGACTAAGAGTCTGTTTTAAACTGGTAAACCTGATGGGTGTACTGGCCAACTTACTAATCAGACACACAGACAGTTCAAAGAGAGAGAGATGAGATAACTCTCCATCCTTGGTCTTCTCACACCAGCTTTCCTGAAAAGGGACTTGGATGATTTTTATCTATTGGTTGTTAAAATTGTTGACTCTATAGATAGTGACTTGTGACAGAATGCCAGAGGCATGCTCTATGTTTGTGATATGCTCACTCTTGTTTGTATTTTTTTGAGAGATACATAAAATGTTAATTTTTGAAGTCTAAATAGTTTAAATGAAATAATCAAACATTTATTTTCATGGAATTTGAAACAAATAAATAAAATAGGTTTTCTAATCTTGATTTTCTTTTTTTCCGAGATAGGGTTTCTCTGTAGCTTTGAAGGCTGTGCTGGAACTTGCTCAGTATACCAGGCTGGCCTCGAACTTACAGAGATCTGCCTGTCTCTGCCTCCCAAGTGCTGGGACTAAAGTTGAACACAACCACCTCCTGGCTCAGATTTTCTTAATATGATATGGACACATTTAGTTCTGCAAACATCTTAAAGGCATCTAATATGTGCAAACAGGTAAGCCATGTTCAAGTAACATTAAAATGAGTACTCTTCCATTACACAGGAAAATAAAATACATGACAAATTTACCCAGGCTAAATTAGTTAAATGTTACCAAACGATATGACTCTTCCTCATTTTGAACCACAAACTGAAAACACCAACGTTTTTCATTTGTAACCAGAATATACAAATTGAGTAACAGAGCACATGCATGTATACACACACACACACACACACACACACACACACACACACACAGAGTTATTAACTTATTCTGGCTATTAGGCCATGCCTCAAAAATGGTAGAACCATGTCAGGAATGTCAAGTAATAGATATGCTTATATTATATATAGAGAAAGAGTTCTATATAAAAATGTTCTCTGCACATTTTAATAGCAGCAGCAGATTTTGTTTTCTTATATAATTTTGAAAAGTTGCAAAGGAAGTTTAGGCAATTCCTCAACCATCTACCCCTACTATCCAATTTTTGTTGTTGTTTTGCAGGACTAGGGATACACTACAACGCCAACTGTACTCCTCTTTAATGTTTGGTCTTACTTCACAATAGCCAGAACTAAAAAATGAAATTTGTATCAATGAAACTACAACTTCATCCTAATTTCACTGGGTTTATCCTCTAACAGCATTTTTCTGGTCCAGACTCTAACTCAGTGTTCTGCACTGCACTTGGTCTTGTGCTTCTTCAGTCTCTCAATATGTTACAGTTTCTCAGCTTTATTATTTCTAGACCTTGGTACTTACGAGGATTTTACATTTTGTCATTTGTTTGGTAAGATATCCCTCAATTTAGGCATACCAAATAGCTTTCTACAAATCAGAATGAAGCAGCAGCTCTCAGTCTGGAAGTGACTGTGCCTTCCAGCAGGCATAGGCTTGTTTGGAGAACTTTCTGGTTATCACAGGCTGTGATGGAGGTAATGCTGGTGCCCAGGGATTTTTGTTAAGGATTTTAATTTTTTTTGGTTTTTTTATGCATGTGTGCTTGTGTACAACATAATTATGTGTATGGTTGTGAGCTGCCCAGTATGGGTGCTGGGAACTGCTCTTAATCACTCAGCCATTTATAAAACATCTCAGAGCGCAACTACTCTATGCTTTACTTTTTCTAATATGAAGGTACATCATAGCTATTCTTCTGTACTTTCTCCCAATAGAGCTATATTTGAACTTAGCATCTACAAGCTTTTTCTAATCAATCATCAAATTCTTGAGTTAGTAATACAAATGCTGTGCATTTTCAATATATAAACTAGAAGTCATTTTAAGAGTTAAACCAGATATAATATTTTTGGGAGCATTTCACTGTCAAGCTGATAGAGTAAGTGCCAATATCTGTAGAGTAGGACACAGTCTAAGTTAGAGCTAATTTGTTCAAAGGAGAACTTAACTTTGATCTCATACAGAAATAATTTGTTTATGATATTCATCAGAACAGGGGAATTAAACTAGTGTAACAGTTTGTGATATTTCATAAGCCACATGGGTTAATTAACTTAATAAACCATAATAATTAGTTACTACACAAAAATGTGTACACAGGGACAGCACATGAAAAGGAAATGGGTTCACTTTGTGGAGAACCTGTTTTATTGCATGCTATTTTCTTAATTATTTTGAACCTTCCTCTTGTTTAATATCAAGCTGTAATTCTGATTTCAGGATATATAGAGAAAGACAGAGGATTAGCAATATAAGGTACAAGAAGGTAGATATGGCTTCCTGGCCTGCATTCTCAAAGAGGCTATAGCTGTTTTTTTCTAAGTCTTCACTGATTCTGTTTCAGGATTATGGACTCCCCTGAAGCTAGGCCAAATATGTTCTTTTTATTTTTCAAGATAGGGTTTCTCTGTGTAGCTCTGGCTGCCAGGAACTCAGTATGTAGACCAGGCTGGCCTTGAACTAGACCAAACTTTTTAAAGACTTTCCTTTTTGGATTTGTAGCTGAGAGAGACTAGAAAAATCCAATGAAGTCAAAAGCAAAATCTTTTTCCAAGATTAGCTATCTAGACAGAGAACAGATAGGTTCTAACAGCAGGACAAGTGCAAAGTTCCAGGAAAGACCTGTTGGGTGAGACTGTACAAAGACAGGCCAAACTTACAGTTCTTGTTTCCCAAAACCAATTTGCCAGGCGGACCAATTGTAGGGTCCTTCCAGGTGGCACTAGGGAGAAGGCTGTCTGAGGACAAAGGAAGGTCAAACTGGAGGAATGCATCCATGCTGGGAGAGAACCCAGTCTTGGATATTTGACTTTAGGGTTCCAAGCAAAGGTACCCATAAGCAATGCAGAAGAGCCCAGAGGATTCTGGTCATGTTTGCACCAGCTCCACTGGGTAGCACTGGCCCAACCTCATTCTGCCAAAACTTCCTCTTTCTAGCATGCTGCAAAGATTCCACAGAGCACAAAGAATGGCAGGAGCAAAGGTAGGTACACATAGCAAAGGACACCTTGACAGGAGCCACACCCTGCTTTCCATAGACTTGATTTGTTGACAAGTTTTCTCTTGAATGGGCCCACTGATTCCTGTAGAAACTGCTCTGAAAACAATAATGTCCTTGAGGTAAAAGGAAAACTTGAATGTATATATATATATATGTATATATATATATATATATATCAAAAAGAATTCTTCACACAAACCAGGATAGAGTACAAGATAATAATGATAGCATGCCTCTCTAAGATACTTATACCACAAAATTCTGACTATACTGTGTCTTCTGTAAGTACAATCGTCTTACACAAGGGGACAGGAACATTAGAACACTAGGTAGGAATCTGTTGCTCACTGACAGTCTGACAGGATAAAATTCATCACATCATAAGGCATTCTTCACAATGTAATACCTACAGGTACTTTTTAGGCGGCAGCAGGGCACAGAAAGAACAAATGCAGGCCCAGGGTTCTCCAACTGAGAGTGTGATCGCAGATAAAGCATCTATCAACACCTGAGGGAAAGCCAAGAGAAAGACTGTAGAGAAACTGCTAACAGCAGACCCGACCATGACCCATCTGTGTTTATTGCCAGGATTTCCCCTGACCCCATGCCCTTGGCCATGCAATTCAAAGAACAGCTTTGGCTTGCCTCCTGTGTGACCTCAGAAATGTTTCCTGATACAGACATCTGGGCAAATGTCAGAAGAAGAATGAAGAACTTTAACAAACACAGTACTAATAATGTAGCAGGCACTCCCAGGTACTGCACAGGGAAGATAGTGGGGCTGGTAAATGAGCAGATGCAGAGTGAAAGACACTAAAATACCGAAGAGGATGACATATTTTACAAGAAGTGCTTATAGATCCAGGCCAGGCAGGTGGTAATTGGCAGGGGTAAGGTAGGAGTGCCAGGCAAGGAAGTTGACAGGGTAGTTTCTGAGGAATACTTTAGATATAACTAAGAGAAAGGAAGCAAGGGACAAATGGCATTGATGTGCTAAGTTAAGGGGACTGAGTTTCAGCTGAAAGCCTTTCTACTTGTTTTATCAAGGATGCTCCCTGGTATTTTCTAGAGCAAAAGATGGAAAACTGTAATCACCACCTATTTTTTAAATAAAGTTTTATTGGAACAGAGTTGTGTTCACTGGCTAACATCATAGCTATGGCTGCTTTTATGTAGTGATAGCTGAGGTCAATAGCTATGACAGCCAGCATATGCCAGGAAAGCCTAAAGCTGTACTTTTGAATTTTTCAGGAAAGTCTAGCTTTAGATCTAGGTCAAAAAGGGCAGTGTGTGTATGTGTGTGTGTGGGGTGAGGTCTCACATATCTATTAAGTTAAAGAAAGGAAAGAAGACAAAGTACTCAGTCACAACAGGGTGGTAAGAACTTCATTATTGCAACAACTGGCACCAGAATTCCTTTAGGAGAGAAGTGTTTGGGAAGATTTTTCTGCTTGAGTGAAGCCCTCAAGATACAGAAGCATCTTCAGGTAAAGAAGGAGAAATTTGTGGTGCTGGTTAAGAGGCAGATCTGGGAAGAGGGGTGATTTAACTAACATGTATGGCAAAGGCTAAAAAGAAAATCTCTAATGGTTCTATGGCCTGGACAACCCTGGAGATCAGAAATCTGAGTAAGGAGTTGTTTCAAAGCTGTTGGCTGTCTGGTTTAGAGAAATCTCTGGTTTGAGATGCTGGGTGAAGGCTGGCAGGCTGGCTCCTCCCTCTTCCCTGCCTCTCTCTGTGTGCCTCAAAGCACAACTTGATAGCTGCAATCTTACTGCACAAACAGAAGCCCAGGAGGTACAAAGATGGACAGTGCACAGGGGCTCACAGCAATCCAGAGGAGGCCTCTGGATTTTCCACAGGGGACAAAATTGGGACTGGAGAAACTTCCTGGGCTCTCTGGATTTCTACTCAAACCTTGCAACAATGGCCATGCTACAAGCTGGGTCCTAGAACTTCTAGGAGGGTCAAGCCTCCTTTTTCCTCTGCTGGGAAAGAAGGAAGGGAAAAAGTGAGTCATGGGTGTGTGGTTGGTACCTTGCTGTTCTTGCAACCCCATAACTTGGATGTAGGCATCATGAAGCTGTTTCAGTGGGCAACTGAGCAACACTTTCTTCTTAAAGAAAACATAACTTTCAGAAACATTATTTGCCTCAATAATTCATGTTTCTAGATTGCCTATCTAAGCTTTTTACTCCTACTATTATATTGGCAGAGCAAGGGAAAGGTAGGTAGGCTGAAAAGGCCTCCACAGTCATCTCCAGCTGGGGCCTGAAGGAGCCTCTCGAATGGGGATACAGTACCAAACACTTCTTCCAATGATGTTGACCTCTTACTAAGCACAGCATCTTGCTGAGGAGACGGAGGCAGGGCCTTGATGGGTGCTGATGAGTTGCCACTTTTAGGTGTGGGGAGTCAGTAGGTGAGAAGTTTGGGTGGAAATGCTGCCATAGATGTAGTAGGAGAAGGGGCTAGTAGCCTTGAACTATTTTTTTCTTCCAGTATACTGTCCTTTGAGCTAGGGACTATATTACTGAGTTGTTAACTGAATTATCACACATTCCTAACTGGGTTTAGGAGCATCTCTGCAAAGAGACCATAGATGGAAGGTAATACCAGAAATACAAGCATAAGCAAGCATTGAAACAATGGCAAAACTCAAAAGCTCTAACTACAGTCAGTACAGGCTCTTTATCACCTACTTTAGAAGGTAAAATCAGTGACACAACCATCAGACGTGATAAACAGCCTCTAAGATTAAATCAGAAAATATACTTGAAATATAATTTATATACAGAACTATAGGTGATGAAATTTTCTTAGCCTGTATAAATAATATGTACTTTAAAATGTTAGTTGTTTAGTATGTACACATATACACACACACACACACACACACACACACACACACGCCTCTAAAGGCAATTATAATGTTCCATGTCAAACTGCAGTGGGGAAGAAGGTGTAGATTGGAGTATCTTTTTGTATTGATTCATATCTAATTATAGTTCATTAATAAATTGCTATAAACATAAATATGTACTACAGGTGAGTCTTCAAAATTTATTTTACCAATAGCGGTGCTCAACAAAAAGTTTGGAGAAACTGGGTAGAATATGCAGGGAAAATTATCATAACCATGTGTGTTGGTGCTCACCCATAATCCCAACATTTTTGTGGTTGAGGAAGGAAGATCATGAGTTCAAGTTTAGCATGGGCTATATAGTGAGTTAGAGGTCAGGCTGGGGTTACATACATAATATGATCCTTCCTCAAGAAACAAAAACAAGCAAGAAAACTACCACAAAGTCATAATAAATGGCTTTGGTTCTTGTTTGAATGAAAATGGCCCCTATAGGTCCATAGGGAGTGGCACGACTAGGAGGTGTGGCTTTGTTGGAGGAAGTGTGTTACTAGGGATATGTGTGTGTGGGGTGGGCTTCGAGGTTTCAGAAGCTCAAGCCAAGCCTAGTGCCTCACTTTCTCTTTCTGTTGCCTGCTGATCCAGATGTAGAACTCTCAGTTGCTTCTTCAACATCATGTCTGCCTGTATGCTACCATGCTTCTTGTCATCATGACAGTGGACTAAACCATAAGTCAGCCCCAGTTAAATATTTTCCTTTATAAGAGTTGCTGAGGTTGGGCGTCTCTTCATAGCAATAAGACTCTAAGACAGTCTTCCTCTTAGATGTATAAATGAAGAAACAGCTATAGAGCTTCTGTAGATCATAATTACAAACCACAGCCCAGGTAATTTCTATAGGTCTAAGAAAGCATGTATAACACTAAAAGATGATTTATCAGGGAAAGCACTTACACCCTGGAAAAGATGAGAATAAGGTAAAATATTAGTAGCCTAGGAATAGTTGAGTCTAGCTAGAAGGCTTAGTGACAGTTAACTTCTTAAACCCTTACTCATCTCTGTAAGTAGAGATAAATACACTAAATCTGTAATTCCACTGCCAAAATGTAGAACTAATCAATAGACTGACTAAAGTACCAAAAGATGAGCTTTAACTACCCTCAAAAAACTTCAGTTTAATAAGGAATCTGCTCATAATACTTGCAGTATATCAGTACTACTTCCTGGGAAAACTGAAGTTTTATCCTTATAGATTTGAGACATTTCTTATTTCTCTTTTCAAAATATTTCTTTTCCTTCTAATTCCAGTTGCTAATTACATTGTAGTTGATCTTGCCAAGTTCTCTTTGGAAGCAGGTGATGACACAATTTGCTAAAAAATTGGACCTAGCTGATGGGGGTGTCCTTCTCTTATCGGTTGATGAATAAAACACTGGCCAATAGTCAGTAGAGGCAGGAAGATAGGCGGAACTAGGAGATGAGGAGAATTCTGGGAAAGGTAGGCAGAGAAGCGGCGAAGGGATGCCATGGAGGAATGGGGGGGTGGATAGGACACGCCAGGCATTTTCCAGTGAGATAAGGCCATGTATAAATACATAGATTAATAGAAATAGGCTAATAATTAAGAGAAAGCTAGCCAATAAGAAGCCCTAGCCATTGGTCAACAGTTTGTAAATTAATATAAGTATCTGTGTGTTTATCTGGGGCTGAGAAGGGTGGCGGGACCTAGGGGACAAGAAAATTCCAGCAATACCTAGCCTAGCACCTGCCCCTGAGGGTCAAAGGGGAGGGCCAGAGATAGTCTTGTATGTTAAATCCCCAGTGAGGAAAGATAAGAACTCCAAAGATAGCTATACTCTGTTGGATCAACAGGAAGAAAACAGGGAATTGCAAGCAAACTGACTAATAGAGGCCAAGGAGCAGAAGTAAGAGGAGCAGAGACCTGATAATGGGACCATCTAATACATGACAGATGCTAGGCTATGTATCTATCTGTTATTTGATGCTCCCCAAAAGCTGCCATTTAAAAGAAATGAAGAACATTAAACATGGATTGATGAGCTGTGGTGATAGCTAAGTGGGAAAAAAAACTTGTCACACAAATATGAGGGCCTGAGTTTGTAACCTTACAACCTGCATAAAATCTGGGTATGGGTACCTATGGTGCGAAAGGAGGCAGAGACAGGAGGATACCTAGAAACTTGTGGGTTGGATAGGTTGGCTCACATTAATGAACAGCAAGAGAACCTGTCCAAACAAGGTGGAAGGTAAGAACTGACACCCAAAGTTACCTTCTGTCCTCCACACATACGCTATGGTATTCATGCTGTTTTAGTTACTTTTCTTTTGCCATAATAAGACAATGTGACTAGGGCAATTTACAGAATAAAGAAATTATTGGAGTTTAGAGTTCAGAGGGTGAGTCTATGGCCATCATGGTAGGGAGCAATGCAGTGGCAGGCAGACATGGTCCTGAAGCAGCAACTGAGAGCTCATATCCTGATTCACAAGCACAAGGCAGAGAAAGAGAGCAAGCTAACTGGATTTTGAAATCTCAAAGCCCAGCTCCAACAAGGCCACACCTCCTAATCCTTTCCAAACAGTTCTACTAATGGGGGTCTGAGTATTTAAATATATGATTCTATGGGGTCAATTTCTAGTCCAAGCCACCACATATACCTCTGCACACACACACACACACACACACACCACACACACACCACACACACACCACACACACACACACACACACACACAGAGAGAGAGAGAGAGAGAGAGAGAGAGAGAGAGAGAGAGAGAGAGAGAGAGATACAGATACAGAGATACACATGTGAAGAGGTCTTTTATAAATGGACTCAACTTGGGACAGCACCATTACCAAAGCCTGTTCTTCCTCCCTGCATCCCCTAAGGGGCTCTGACAGGAGCCAAATGGCATCATCTAGAGGGAATTCCCCAGTGTATATAGTAGTAGCACTACAGGCTGAGGAGAGTGCTGATTCCATATTTGGGGAATGGTAGCAGTTTTGCAGAGGAATAAAGACAGATAAAAGTTGAAAATTTTCAGGCAGGAGGATTTGAGGCAATGAATGTGTGGCCTAGGATGGCAGCACAAGGCAAGAGAAGAATGGATTACTACTGTCTCAGATCTAGCTGGAAGGCTTCAAGGATAAATACATATGAGAATGGGACAGGGAAGAAAAAAAAGATGTACACAGCAGGTTAGAGTCTAGCCTGTGACATGAATGAAGGAGGCAGCTACAGTACAGCTGTAAAAGTGAAACTATAGAAAACCACAGAGTTCTTAACTCACAAAAGGTTTTAAAGACACTGTGCTGGTCACTTCTTGGGCTACCAATCTGAAACTTCCATACAGTTCTTGAATCTCCATGGGAAACAAAGCAGACCAAAGAGGACCTTTTCACATGCTACCTCTGTAGCCCTTTCTTTAGCAAGGCATACCAAGTGTTAAGACCATCACCTGTCTTCTCACCAAGCCACTTGCTGAGGTGCTGGTTCAGGCCTACAAAGAGTAAACAAGGCTCTTGTGAGGTTATCTTACTTTAAGCCAGTGTTGAGGGGCTGTTAAGACACCAGTGTGAACTAAGCCAAAGGCTTCAAAACAGACCAAGTGGGCTGCTGTCCCAGAATACTTAGTGGGGGCTCCCTACACTGTTCCCCATCCCTGCTGGCAGGGTCCATCCAGCATACGACTTCTTAGATTTTGTTTGGTCAAACCATCAGTAAGGGAGAGAAGGTTCTGCCTGTCTACTGAGATCCTACCAAGTGCTGGTGCATATTTAAATAATTTTATGACTTTTTGCACAATTCTGTGACAGTTTGCAGTGACCAATTTTATAGATGTCAATAAGAGAGTTAAGAAACCTGCCCAAGATCATTAATTTAGTGAATAGAGGGTTTCAGCTTTAATTTAAAAGTTTCTAGCTCCAAAGTGACACCCTTCTATAATGAAACTTACACCTGGAAGAAAAAAAGATAACAAGGATTAAAGTTCCTCCCTCTTCCATAACTGCTCTAATTCCAGAAAAGTAGACAATAATTCATCTCTGAGTTCTTTTATGTCCAATCTTTTGCTTCAGATATAGCTAACACTTAGTCTAACTCACCAGCTAACGACAAAGGAATCCGATGGCTACACATACTACCCAGTGTGTATTTAAGTCCTTATGTGAACAGGCTTCCAGGATGTGCTAAGATCTGGACAGACACTTGGCTTGCCTAGTCTCTGCAAGAGCTGGAGCCTGAGAGATGTCAAGGGCTGAGCAGATACCCAGTAAAGCCTCAGGACACAATGGAAGCCACTGAAGGACCACATGTGGAGAGTGTTGCTACAGGGGGTAGAGTGAGTTTACACTGCAGAATCAAGAATCCTTCCCCAAACTGGCTAAACTGAGCCACCCCCTGGGGAGACAGGAATGCAAATCGAGACTTTCCAAAGATTCTACTAGTCAACTGACTTAGATGGTTAGATTTCTACACCCTAGCTCAGCACCATATTTATCCCCAAGCAGCTCAAAGCAGTACACACAGCAGACCAAGTAGGTAAGTGATTGCAAAGTATCTCTTTAGGAGTTTCGTGTGTGTGCACATGTGGCATGTGTGGAGTGTGGAGGAAGTGAAGTAAAATACCGTTGACTCTCTTTGTCTTTGTTCACTCAATTGTCATAGGCAAAGGCAGGGCTAGCCATGCTCTGTGGAAAACTCTGGTAACCAAAGGCAGTCATGCTCACAGAAAGTGATGTCTTTGGAATTATCTTTTTTGTGGGACAAATGGTCTCTTCCCCAATCATAGGTGCCCTTCTTTTTCTCTAAAACTGTCCTCATGGCAGAAATGGTCACAATGTCATTTCCTCGAATTGTCCTCTGAGGAGAATTTTGTCTGCCATGTTTAGAACATTCAGGATACTCTCAGTTTGCTCCATTTTACTGGTCCCTTGGTTCGTCAACATACTGTAGACTTCCCATATTTCTTTGTTAGCTTTAGACATCATTCTGTAGCTTCTGACTCTAATGTAGAAGGTAGAAGACCAGCACTGTATCTTGGGACCTATCTATCACAAATATCCTTGCTGGTGAAGACTCTTCTAGAACTTACTTTCACTGACAGTTAAGAACATAGGCTCTTCCAGCTCTAAGATTCTAAAACTAGTAAGTTTTATTAGGAAGCCAATGGCTGGGACAGCACAGTTCTCATTTTTAGCAAGGATAAGGCTTATGAGGAGCTGCAAAAGGTGTGCCATTCCTTATCCTCTTCTTCAGAAAGGAAGGAACTGAGGTCCAGAGAGAGTCACTGTGACAGAGCACATGACTGGGCCACAATCACGGTCTAAGCCCTGACTTTGTTTAACCTTTCTGTCTATAGAACATAATTTAAACAGTGGTAGAGAACTGAAATGTTTAAGAACCATATATATGAGGGGCTGGAGTATTCTGTTGCTCTTGCAGAAGACCCAACCCAGGTTCAGTTACAGCACCTACATGCTGGCTCACAACCATCAGCAGCTCCAGTTATAGGGGATCCCATACCTTCTACTGAGCTCCTTAGGCACCAGGCTTGCATGTAGCATACATGAATACATACATACATTCAGACAAAACATTCATATATAGAAAATAAGTCTAAAAAAGGGATATGATATATCAGATACCTAGAGAGGTGAAGGAGAATGACAGGAAGTTTTTTTTTTACTGTTTTAAAATTATATAGTAAATACGTATGTTGAGTATTATGGTGCGTGCCTATAATCCTAGCATTTGCGGTTCTTAGTTGATAGTCAACCCTGACTATACATGAGACCCTGTCTCAAAAAATCAAAACTAAAAAGAAAAAAGGCAAAAAGTACACAAAATCCATGTTACCCTGGTGAACAAATAAATGCCAATGCTTGTCTACTTACATAAGCACTGAAGAAACATGATCATAGCCTACCTCCACCCCCTCATTTCACATGTTCTCATGACTACTTGGCATCTGCTATGTGCTCTTATGCCAAGTACACACACACACCACTGTGAGTAACTTTCTGTCAAAACTTTCTTATTAATTAAATTTATTCATTTACATCCCCATTGAAGTTTCCCCTACCTCCCTTCCTCCCATTTCCTTCTCCTACCTCCCCTACCTCCAATCTGCTCCTCTTGTTTCTATTCAGAAAGGGACAGACCTCCATTTGGCATTAACAAAGCATGGCTTATCATAAGGCTCGGCAAGGAAACCCACTATGAAAAATAGGTTCCCGAAGTCAGAAAAAGCATTAAGGACAGTCCCTGTGCCCAATGTCATGAGTCCCACAAACAGACCAAGCTATACAACTATCACATATATGTGAAGGGCCTAGGTCTGTCCCATGCAGAATCTCTGATTGTCAGTACAGATTCTGTGAGCTCCTATGAGCCCAGATTATACAACTTACCTTTTTATTCATTCTTATATCCTATCCTTATTAACCAGTCCAAATTCATTTATTAATTTGAACTGTTAAATACTACTCTCCAGTATGTAAGAATATAAAAACATATTACAATATGCTTCTCAGTTGTTTCTGGTATAGAGTTGCCCAAGTATATTCTGGATGGCAAGGGGATGTACTTAATGTCTGCTGGTACTCAGACTGCAGGCTAGGTGAGTGTGGAGAAAGGACTGTTGCTCAGTATTTACCACCACATACGGAAAGTATGATGTAAAAATGTCAGGTCTGTGTTGTAAGCAGATCCTGAACCTGACTCAGAACAAGTGAAATAAAGAAAAGGCAGGGGTATCAGTCAAGACCCAGACGCTAGGGAGTTGACTGAAAAGGTCCTTCTATCCTTGAAGAGAACATACAGAAAGACACACTAAATAACCAGTGGCGAAGCCTGTGCTGATCAGAATGAAGATGAACACAAGCAACCCTCCTCTGAAGAGGAACGTGAGGGATATAGTCCTACTTTAGAATCCTTAGGATTGGATCAGTCTTAAAGACTTTCCTTAGGAATGTACAGTTGACCTGTAATGACAGGATAAGCTCTGCTTTCATGGCTACCTTCTTTGACTATATTGCCTCTGAAATTCTCCAAGAGACAACAGTGCCTGTTAGCCAGCAACTAAGCTGGGTGGGTAGGAGAAGTTAGGAGAGAAAAGAAACCTTGGAATGCGAGAGCTTTAAATCACTTGTTCTTGGAAGTTTGAGGAGAAGAGGGCTCTTTCTCAGTCTGCATACATGAACTGAATCTATCTTCTTATGTGGCTGGAGCAGCAGGATTTTACTCTGAAGGTATGGGGGTCTTGATCCAGCATTTTATCTGCATGTTTATTATCTCCTCATTGGAGCATGGTCTGTTGTTGGGGTTCAGCAAATAATTAGGGGGTTCTGATTCATAAATTAGATGAATTTTTATTAAAACCTGCCTCCTTTATCAAACTAGGATCTGAAAAGAGGTATGGTAAGTGAAAGCACATTTAAATGTCACTTTGCTATTACAGTTGTCATCATGACCACCACAGAGGTGTCATTATTAATCAAAGGTTCCACTGCCCTTTGTGAACTTCACAGGAACAGGAACCTTTTTGACTTTTGCTTCAATGTATCAGCAAACCAAGACCTTGGCTCTCACCCAAGCTACAACTCCCTTTTCCCATCCTGTCCATGTCCTGTGAACCAGAGCCATCTGGACACTTTCCACATTAGCATTTGTCACATGACTTGTTCCTGGGAACTGACTTCTGTTAAGGAAGGACCTTAGCAAGTACTTGGCCATCAGTATATGGTTTTTAAGAGACCACCTACAGTTTTGACAGTATGAATGTGGTGTTAGGATGAGCAGTCTATATTTTTACCTGTGATCTCTCTCTCACGTCTACAAGTACAGACCAAGGTGACACTGGAAAATGACCATCTTATTCTAGTTAGTTCCCTTGTCTAGTCCTTTCTATATTGTGATGTGCCATCTTTCTGACTTGAAGATGTCATCCTTTTTTTTTTTTTTTTTTGATTTTTTTTTTCGAGACAGGGTTTCTCTGTATTGTTTTGGAGCCTGTCCTGGAACTCGCTCAGTAGACCAGGCTTGGTCTCGAACTCACAAGAGATCCACCTGCCTCTGCCTACCAAGTGCTGGGACTAAAGGTGTGCGCCACCACCGCCCAGCGAAGATATCATCCTTAGCTAAGCTTTTGTATTACCTTTTCAACTCCTGTCTTCACATGGTTCACAACACTGAGTTGGAGATAAAGGGTGTCCAGGCAGACAGAAAGCCTTAGGGTATGGTGAGAAGCTGTTCTGAGGCTATCTCTGTCACTCTGCCTAGATGCTACAATCAGCTCAGGCCTCTGATGTTTCCTAACTCATGGGCTCTGGGGCCCATTGCTAACTTCTCTTTATAGTGGGGGGCTTGGTGAAGTCCTCAACAGAGCCTGGCATCTAACAAAGCTCAGCCTGCATCAGCAAAGGTGACAGCACAGAAGTGAAGACGGCAGACATTCCTGTTCACAAGCCACACCTAATTCATGCCTTTTCTGATTCAGAAAGACTTCTTTTCCTGTCTCCTGTCCAGATCCTTCACACTTTGAAGAAAAACCTTCCTGCCTCTGGCACCCATTTCACTTGCTGGTACCATAACCTATCTGAAACTACCAGTTATTCCTTTGGTCTGATTTCCTTGAGAAGATTAAATACCTCATATCAGTATATTTTTCTCAGTTTCTACCTGTACATAGGTCTAGATCCATGGTAGTTTAGGACAGTGTATATGTATGTGGGGGTCCTACTTTCTGATCCCAAAGAGGCATCAAGCATAATACCAAGGGGATTTCACAGCTAAAGGGTGAATGTTTGGATGTTCAGTACTTTTGACTTCCTTTACCACCTGCAACAGTCAAATGATGAAAGCTTATACTCTCTGTATACCCACCAGTGAGCAAGGAGTTCTAGAGATCAACTCAGGATTAATACTTGCTGTGCTGGCTAATCTTATGTCAATTTGATTGAAGCTGGAGTTATCTGAAAGGAGGGAACTTCTACTGAAAAAGTGCTTTCATAAGATCTCAATGTAAAGCCACTGATGGCACACGCCTTTAATCCCAGCACTCGGGAGGCAGGCAGATTTCTGCGAGTTCGAGGTCAGCCTGGTCTACTGAGCGAGTTCCCAGACAGGCTCCAAAACAGTAGAGAAACCCTGTCTCAAAAAAAACAAACAAACAAACATAAAAATCTCACTGTAAGGCATTTTCCTGATTAGTGAATGATGGGTTAGAGTCAGGCCATTGTGGGTGGTTCCATCACTGGGCTGGTAGTCCTAGGTTCTATAAGAAAACAGGCTGAGCAATTCATTATGAGCAAGCCAGTAAGTAGCACCTACTCACTTCTATCCATGGCCTCTGCATCATTTCCTGCCTCCAAGTTCCTGTTCTGTTTGAGTTCTTATCCTGACTTCCTCCGATGATGGACTATGATGTGTCCAATAAGCCAAAGAAATCTTTCCTCTCCAACTTGCTTTTGGTCATAGTGTTTCACCACAGAAATAGAAACCCTAATAAATATACTTGTTCAGGACAATAAGCCAAACAATAATCTCATCCAGATCTGGGAGCACCCATTACACACCCATTTGCAAGAAGTTAGGCTTGAGGTATAGCAGAAAGCTCCCCAAGCAAATTAGTTCTGGCCCAGTAGTTCTAGACTTCTAGACACAGGATTTATGATAAGTGAGAGTTGTCTACATGACTATTTTTCCTATAAGCTGTTCATGATCAGCTATTGCACACCCTTAACCCTGAGTATTAAACACTGCCTTCATATATTTCTTAGAATTTTCTTGGCCAAGTGATGTGTCTGAATTGAGCTGAAAACTCTAGCACAGCCCTACAATAGAGACAATGTCACACAGGACTCTATGCAAACACTGTCCTCAGCTCTTTCTGATGCCAGCTAAGCCCCTATCCATCCTTTTGTTTTAGTTATATCATAGATACTTTCACTGCTCAACTGTGAGCAATTTGAGGGCATTCCATTTGTCTTCATGTGCGCTCTGTAGTAGAGAGTGAAGAAGCTCAATGAAGGCTGCTGATATGGGATTGAGAGCACCACAGGAGGTTGGTGTCCTGGTCTAGCTCTCGGCAGCAAACATCTTTCACCTCCAGGGCTACCCCTGGTTTCCTGAGGTTAGTTCCAGGATCTTGCTCAAGAGGCGCTAGTCTCCAGTCTCTGGTAGTGTTTCTTCATCTCTAACAGGCAAAGAATGGGTGGAAAGGCTCAGTCACAGGAGATTGGACTGTTTACAGTTGGCCAGGCCAAGATTAGTGTGAGCACAACATATGCCAGGTTCATTGGAAGTTACATTTTCCTTTTGTTTACACATTGAAGAGGAGACCAGAAGGGAAAAGCAGGTGACCTCCTGTTAACCCCGCTGTCTGCTGGAGGCTGCTGCCCTCACCTCTGAATGAACTTTCAGATTATCTCACACAAGATTCACCTTGCGCTGAACTTGTATGCCTGCTCTGAAGGCCCCAGTCACGTAGCTGTGATTAAACATTACAGAGTGGCCATAAATTTACAGAAGTATTATTGTGGCTTGCTTTCCTTTCTTCTTTGGGAGAGGAAGAGAGCAATGGGTTTGGATCAGTGGGGGAGTTAAAAAAAAGGAAGTTCATAGTCAAACAAACAGTTCCTTTTTGCAGTCCTGAACAAAGAGGAAACCAAGGCATAGGTAGCCCAGAAAGAAAGGGAGACATTTGGTCATGGGAGAAACCAGAGCTCTAGAGGGCTATAGAGCCCCACACTTGGCAGCGGAGTTGTGGGGCTCAAGGTCCTATTTTCAGACAACCTCAAAATTTGGGGCTGGAGAGATGCAGTGGTTAAGAGCACTGACCACTCCTCCAGAAGACCTGGGTTCAATTCACAGCACCCACATGGCAGCTCCTTGCTGTCTAGAACTCCAGTTCCAGAAGACTCAACATTCTCACATAGACATACATTCAGGCACAATACCAATGCACATAAAATAAATTTAAAAAATTCACAGGTGGCACATAAACTGTAGGGTTCTGTAGGGACCCTTGAGAGGGAGGGATACTTTCTCTTGGACTTGCTACATGGTTTAGGCAAGTGACAGGGGAGCAGCTTACGGAGAGGAGGCTGCAAGAAAACAGTTGGTTTGTTTCTTGAAGCTGCTATGAAAGACGAGGAAGCCCAACATCTGGGACCTTTCAGTAGAGATGGGACAAAGACTAGATCATGTTCTAGAAGAAACGCCCAAAACTGACTGAATGACCTAAGAATAATTATTTCTGTGATCCATTTCTTTATGCTTAAAATAGGAAAAACAATGGTATCTCACTGAAAGCTTGCTAAACTCTCAAGGATTCCAAAGCCAAGAGATGCCTCTACAACGGGCTTGTGCTGCCATGAGACAATGAGACTTCTATAATCAGAAAAGGTCAGGGAGTACTCTATTTGATCCAAAAGAATTGTAAAAAATGGTCAGGAAGCCCAGACTGAGGTGACAGGCACTGGCCAGCAAAGCCACCTTTGGAATCAGTTGTCCTGTGTCTGGTTACTTACATGGCAGTGGCAGGGTGCTAAAGAAGCTCATTGTTTCTACAGCTGGTGAAGCAGTGTCCCTTACAGTAGCAAAGCCCAGACAGGGTGTGTCCACAGGAGTAAAGCAGCCAATGGCTTAGCTTAGTTGTTGCCTTCTAGCAAGACCTATTACTTCTGGAAGATCTGCTAGGAGTCAGACACAGGCCTTGGAAGTGCTCATGCACTGTCTGATATACAGGGCTGTGGCAGGCAGGGACATGGCCATGGTGTTAGGGAATGTTCAAGTGATTAATTTAAGTTGAGTGTAGGAGTTCTGAGGTCAAGCTCTGTCCTGAGAAATCTATATAGTAGAGACAGGGATGTGGGAATCCCAGAGAGGCTGAAAGCATGCAGGGTGCTACAATGAAGGGAGCAGTCTGAAGTTAGGCAAATAATCACACAAACACATTGGTACCAGCGAAGGGAAAGGAGACAGGCTTTGTAAGGCAGCTAGATACTATCAGACACACACAAGGAGGAAAAGCCACCTAATACCAAAGAGACTAGACTTTGTGTAGGAACATGGAAGAAAGAGCCCAAAACTGGTTTGTTGAGAGCCAAAGTGGACCAGCTACTACATCACTACTGTAAAGTATCGTGTGTTAGTAGTAGAGCTACACTTATCTAATCCTGAGACAGACACTGTCTTTGTGTCTGTCTACACATAAGGTAACTAAGCATCATCAATTTTAAGCAAATGCTCACAATCAAACTCCTAGGAAGCAGAAATTAGAATTTGACTCCAGGTATATTCAATTTGATACATATGTGAATTTAAGAGTAGAATTATAAAAACAGAATTAAGGATGCACAAGAGTTCCTGTCAGCTACACTGAGCAAATTTCCCCATTGTTCCTTAGAGCCAGCTTAAGGCCCCACCTCCTCTAGGAATCCAGGAACCCCACTCTCAGTGTCCTGAACTCCATTTGCATTCCCACAGGAAGGCTGTTACATGGGTTCCTACTCCTCTGTCCCTTACAACCGAACAGCTGTTAATGCCAGTAAACCAGATGTTGATATGGAGAGGAGCCTGAGTGTTTTATATTTGTAGCTCCCAGAATAAATGTCAGTTCTTTGAGGGTCAAGGTCTACACTGTGGGATCTCAAAATACTGTGTCTAAATCCTTAGAAACTAACAAGAAGCTCTTGATACTTTACTGCATTTGTGGGTTTTTCCCTTTTGTTAAAGTTACTAGTTTTCTTGTACACTTCTCTAAAAAAAAAGTATATGCTTAAAAAAATTAGAAAATAGTTTAACAAAAGCACAATGGGAAATGATCACTCATAGTCTTTTCTTCCCAGGGATAATAAATGTCAACAACTTCATGTCTACCTTTTAAGAATTTTCTTCTTACCCAAAAAAAGAGTAAATTATACATGCTGTAAAAAGTTGATTCCCTGAATACAACATGGATGCCTTTCACACGCAGGTAGATAGACAATGCAGCCTGGGTCCCTTTCACACACATATAGACAATGCTCCAGGGATGCATTTCACATACATGTAGCTTAACTTTCTTCAACATTTTGAAAGATTCAGAGTATCTATTTTTGGTTTTTTTGTTTTGGTTTTTCGAGACAGGGTTTTGGAGGCTGTCCTGGAACTTGCTCTGTAGACTAGGCTGGCCTCAAAACTCACAGAGATCTGCCTGCCTCTGCCTCCCGAGTGCTGGGATTAAAGGCGTGCACTAGCAATGCCTGGCTTAGGTTATCTCTTATTAATGGCTATCTATCTTAAACTGAACACATCCCTCTTTTAAATGGATATCCCCCCGAGTCATTTCTTATATTATCTGGTGTCTTGACAGAAACCTGTAAAATACATCTTTGCATATTTCTTTTAATATCTCTATCAGAAATGACAATATGGGAGCAGTAGAAACAGGATGGTCCCCAAAGCTGATTGGCCAGTGACCTTCAGGTTCAGTAAGAGATCCTGTTTCAAAGACTAAGGTAGAGATGGGATCAAGAAAGACTGACTTCTGGCTCCATTTAATACTCACACACACATAAACACAAAACAAATACATACCACAGGAGCAGAAGAAATGACAGTATAGCACAGTGGGTAATCGATTCTGGATCTAGACAGCCTGAGGTAGATTCCTGGCTTTTCCACTAATTAACTTTGTGACTTTGGGCAAGTTATTTATTCTCTCTTCTCCCTCCCTCCCTCCCTCCCTCCCTCCCTCCCTCCCTCCCTCTCTCCCTCCCTCCCTCCCTCCCTCCCTCCCTCCCTTCCATTTTTCCTTTTTCCCCAAGACAGTATTTTTCTGTGCTATGGCTCTGGCTGTCCTGGAACTCACAGAGATCCGCCTGCCTCTGTCTCCTGAGTGCTGGGATTAAAGGTGTGTGCCACCACTCTTCCTCACTCCTTTCCTCTCTGGAACTTCAGTCTCCTGAGTGTGATAAAAACATACCCAGAGATGTATCTGAGTTTTCTGTGGTCTAGCTTCATTGTCTACAGGATGGGGATAATACACCTATTAGGAAGTTGTAGTGCAGACTGAGTACCTACACAAACACTCAGAATGGTGCATTTCACACAACTGTGCTGGACAAATGCCAGCAACAGTGAAGACTAATACTGATGATACATTACTAAGAACAGGATTTCATGTCAAAGGTCTTACTCTTCATTGATTATTATCCCTACAGAATGACCTATCAATTTATACTCCTATTAGCAAGGATCATGGGTATTTTGGAACAGAAACACTTCCAAAAGAAGCTATTTCTGTTAGAAATAGCAGAGGGGCAAACTCAAAAAAGCTTTAGGTATATGATCTTAATGACCCTGTTATACCATGAAATCCTGTGCTTTCTTCTATTCCTAAATTACATGAATGTAAATAAAGTTCTGAGAACAAGTATCTGACATGAGTTGGAAAGAAGGTACCAGCCTGCTGTAGATAGAGAAGACAGTGCTGTATGGCTTGTAATATGTTTTCAGATGTCTGTACCTTTTAGAAGGAATACCACCTAAATATTTTCAGTGAGTGCTGGGATTACAAGGGTGTGTTACCATACATAATAAAATAGCAGATCTCACCCCCCATTCCTTTCTAGTTCCTTAGACTCATCTCTGTGCCTCAGAATGGAATTGACTCTAGGGGAGGGGGAGCTTTCTTGCACCCTTCAGCTCACCACCTCTCCTCAAATATCTTAGTTTTTCTTTAACTAGAAACCTTTCATTTTAATATCAGACATTAAAGAAGCACCAATTTCTTTACTTTGGCCTTGCAGCCACAGATTTTCCTCTTTCTCTCTGGAAACTCTTATCAAATGAGCACATAGGCAATGAGTTAGAGAGACACTCTTGTTCTCTGAGGGCATGAGATATTTTCAATTACCTAACTTTGTTCCCTTAATCAAATACAAATATAGTAACAAATATAGTAAATTAACAAATATAGTAAATTATTGTCTGCTACTCTAAATAAAAACTTTTTTCAAAGTTTCAGGCTTCTAGGAAAGTAAATCTGGTATTCTCAGGACGTTCTTCTTATTTATCATCCTTGCTACTAGGAAACTTGAGTGTTTTACTGTATTAGAAATTAATTGGGGGTCTTCGGGTCCTTTCCTGGTGATTAAGGTGAGTGGGGGCCCAGCTCTGAGCCCCAACTCCCTACATCTCCAGACTCCTCCCTGGGCGTTTTCTGCACCTAGAGTGGACCTGCCCCTCTTAGAAGGATCACCCTGAGTAGGCCCACACCTCAGTCTTCAGTGTCTTCCAGTCCTTTCCTGGTACTTAAGGTGAGTGGGGGTCCTGCTCTGAGCCCCAACTCCCTACATCCCCTGGCTCCTTCTCCCTGAGTGCTTTCTGAGCCTAGAGAGGACCCGCCCCACCAGGAAGGATCACCCTGAGTCTGGCCACACTTCAGTCTTCAGTGCCCTCCATTCTCTGCCCTGTGCTTGAGCCCCTGCCCTGTGCTTGAGTTTTTGGTCCCCTCTGGTCTCTGCCCTGTACTTGAGAGTGTCCCAGACCCCCCAGCACCCATTGAAGTACTGGTCCTGCTTGAACGCACTGGAAAGGATCTTTAGACCCAAACCCAACAGGAGAGGAAGAGACCCCATAAGCTCCCATTGAAAGAAAGTAATATAAAAACACAGCCAACGACAGAGGAACCAGTATGACACCACCAGAGTCTAGAAACTCTACACCAGCAAGACTTGAACATACCAACACAGATGAAACAGAAAAGAATGACCTTCAAAACAACCTCCTGAAAGTGATAGAGGTCCTCAAAGATGATATGAGAAAAATCCCTTAAAGAAATGGAAGAAAACACAAACCAAAAAAATGCAAGAAATCAACAAATCTCTTAAAGAAAGCAAGGAAAGCCAAGAAAAAAACGATCAAACAGATGAAGGAAACAATTCAAACATGACCTGCAAACTAAAATGGAGACAATAAGAAAAACACAAATTGAGGTAATGCTGGAAGTCGAAAAGCTGAAAAAAACAATCAGGAACTACAGATGCAAGCATAACTAACAGAATACAAGAGATGGAAGACAGAATCTCGTGCACTGAAGATAAATTAGACGAAATAGATCCATTGACAAAAGAAAGTCTTAAATCCAACAAATCCTTAACACAAAATATCCAGGAAATATTGGACACCGTGAAACGACCAAATCTAAGAATAATAGGTATAGAAGAGGGCGAAGAGGCCCAGCTCAATGGTGCAGAAAACATATTCAACAAAATCATAGAAGAAAAATTTCCCAACCTGAAGAAGTAGATGCCTATGCAATTATAAGAATCTTACCGAACACCAAATAGACTGGACCAAAAAAAAAAAAAAAAGTTCCCTCGCCACATAATAACCAAAACACCAAACATACAGAATAAAGAATGAATATTAAAAGCAGCAAAGGAAAAAGGCCAACTAATATATAAAGGCAAACCTATCAGAATGCAAACCTATCAGAATTATACCCGACTTCTCCATGGAAACTATGAAAGCCAGAAGGTCCTGAATAGATGTTCTACAAACACTAAGAGACTGCAGATTCGAGACCACAGATTCCAGCCCAGACTATATTCCCAGCAATACTCTCAATCACTATAGATGGAGAAAACAAGATATTCCATGACAAAACCAGATTTATGCAATACATACCCACAAATCCAGCCCTACAGAAAGTTCTAGAAGGAAAACTCCGACCCAAGGAAGTTAAGTACACTCAAAATAACAAGGGCAATAGATGATCTAACTTAACCAGAAATCAGAAATAGGAGAAAAACCCACACATAAAACCACCACCAAAAACGGATCCAAAGCAAACAAGAATCAACAATCAATGGTCATTAATATCCCTGAATATCAATGGTCTTAACTCACCTATAAAAAGACACAGACTAACAGAATGGATACGAAGACAGAATCCATCCTTCTGTTGCATACAAGAAACACACCTCAATTTCAAAGACAGATGCTACCTCAAGGTTAAGGGTTGGGAAAAGACTTTCCAATCAAATGGATGTAAGAAGCAAGCGGGTATAGTTATCCTAATATCTAACAAAATAGACTTCAAACTAAAATTAATCAAAAGAGATGAAGAAGGTCATTTCATATTTATCATAGGAAAAATCCATCAGGAAGAAGTCTCAATTCTGAACATGTATGCCCCAAATATAAAGACACCCACGTTCATAAAAGAAACACTACTACAACTAAAATCACACATTAAACCCCACACAATTATAGTGGGAGACTTCAACACCCCACTCTCACCACTGGACAGGACCACCAGACAGAAACTTAACAAAGAAACAATGGAACAGAAGTTATCACTTAATTGGGTTTAACAGAAATCTATAGAACATTCCACCCAAACAAAAAAAGAATATACCATCTTCTCAGCACCACATGGAACCTTCTCTAAAATCAACCACATACTTGGCAGTAAAGCAAACCTCAACAGATACAAAAAAATTGGAATAACCCCCTGTATCCTTTCGGACCACCACGGCTTAAAATTAGAATTCAACGTCAACACAAATTGCAGAAACCTCACAAACTCATGGAAATTGAACAATGCTCAGTTGCATCTCCCCCTGAGTAAAGGAAGAAATAAAGACAGAAATAAAAGACTTCCTAGAAATCAATAAAAACGAAGGCACAACATACCCAAACCTTTGGGATACTTTAAAAGCAGTTCTAAGAGGAAAATTCATAGCACTAAGTGACCACATGAAGAAACTGGAGAATTGCCACACTAGAGAATTAACAGAAATTAACCTGAAAGCTCTAGAACAAAAAGAAGCAAACTCACCCAGGAGGAGTAGACACCAGGAAATAATCAAATTGAGAGTTGAAATCCATAAAGTAGAAACAAAGAAAACAATACAAAGAATCAATGAAACAAAGAGTTGCTTCTTTGAGAAAAACAACAAGATAAACAAACCTTTATCAAACCTAACTAAAAGACAGAGAGATAACATGCTAATTAACAAAATCAGAAATGAAAAAGTGGACATAACAACAGACATTGGGGAAATCCAAAGAATCATCAGGTCATACTTTGAAAATCTGTACTCCACTAAATTGGAAAATCTAAAGGAAATGGATGATTTTCTGGGTAGATATCACTTACCACAATTAAATCAAGAAGAGATAAAAAATTTAAACAGATATATATCCCCTAAAGAAATAGAAGCAGCCATAAAAAGTCTTCCAACCAAGAAAAGTCCAGGGCCAGATGGTTTTAGTGCGGAATTCTACCAAAAATTCAAGGAAGAGCTAATACCAATACTCTTCAAATTGTTCCACATAATAGAAGCAGAAGGGTCACTGCCAAATCCTTTATACAAGGCTACAATTACATTAGTAGCCAAACCATACAAAGATACAACCAAGATAGGGAATTACAGACCAATCTATCCTCATGAACACTGATGTAAAAATACTCAATAAAATACTGGCAAATCGAATCCAAGAACACATTAGAAAAATCATACACCATGATCAAGTAGGCTTCATCCCAGGGATGCAGGGATGGTTCATCATATGAAAATCCATCAATGTAATCCACTATATAAACAATCTGAAAAAGAAAAACCCCACATGATCATCTCACTAGATGCTGAAAAAGCCTTTCACAAAATCTAATACCCCTTTATGATGAAGGTCTTGGAGAGATCAGGAATAACAGGAACATACCTAAACATAATAAAAGCTATATACAGCAAACCAACAGCCAGCATCAAACTAAATGGAGAGAAACTAAAGGCAATTCCTGTAAAATCAGGAACAAGACAAGCATGTCCACTCTCTCCATATCTCTTCAATACTGTACTTGAAGTTTTAGCTAGAGCAATAAGACAACAAAAGGAGATCAAGGGGATACAAATTGGAAAGGAAGAAGTCAGTCTTTCAGTATTTGCAGACGATATGATAGTCTACGTAAATGACCCAAAGAATTCTACGAGGAAACTCCTACAGCTGATAAACACCTTAAGCAAAGTGGCAGGATACAAAATTAACTAAAAAAAAAAATCAGTAGCCCTACTATACATAGACAATGAGGTGGCTGAGAAGGAAATCAGAGAAACATCACCCTTTATAATAGCCACAAACACCATAAAATATCTTGGGGTAACTCTAACCAAACAGGTGAAAGAACTTTGAGTCTTTAAAGAAAGACATTAAAGAAGATACCAAAAAATGGAAAGATCTCCCATGCTCTTGGATAGGTAGGATCAATGCAGTAAAAAATGGCAATCTTTCCAAAAGCAATCTACAGATTCAATGCAATCCCTATCAAAAAACAGCATAATTTTTCACTGACCTCGAAAGGACAATCCTCAACTTTATATGGAAAAACAAAAGACCCAGGATAGCCAATAAAGGAACTTCTGGAGGCATCATCATCCCTGACTTCGAGCTCTATTATAGAGCTATAGTCCTGAAAACAGCTTGGTATTGGCACAAAAACAGACAGGTAGGCCAATGGAATCGAATCGAAGACTTTGATATCAACCCACACACCTTTGAACACCTGATCTTTGACAAAGAAGCTAAAACTATACAATGGAAAAAAGAAAGCATTTTCAATTAATGGTGTTTGGCATAACTGGATGCTCACATGTAAAAGACAACAGATAGGTCCATATCTATCACCATGCACAAAGCTTAAGTCCAAATGGATCAAAGACCTCAACATCAATCCAGCCACACTGAATCTCTTAGAGGAGAAAGTGAGATGTACCCTTGAACAAATTGGTACAGGAGACCGCTTCCTGAACATAACACCAGTAGCACAGACACTGAAATCAACAATTAATAAATGGGACCTCCTGAAACTGAGGAGCTTCTGTAAGGCAAAGGACACAGTCAACAAGACAAAACGACAGCCCACAGAATGGGAAAAGATATTTACAAACTCCACATCTGACAGAGGGCTGATCTCCAAAACTTACAAAGAACTCAAGAAGCAAGTCTTCAGAACACCAAAGGATCCAATTTAAAAATGAGGTACAGAACTAAATAGAGAATTCTCAATAGAGGCGTCCAAAATGGCCAGGAGACACTTGAGAAAGTGCTCAACATCTTTAGCTATTAGGAAAATGCAAATCAAAACAACTGTGATATACCATCTCACTACCTTCAGAATGGCTAATATCAAAAACACTAATGACAGTTTATGCTGGAGAGGATGTGGAGAAAGGGGTACAGTCCTCCACTGCTGGTGGGAATGCCAACTTGTGCAGCTACTTTGGAGGCCAGTATGGAGATTCCTCAGAAAAATGGAAATCAGTCTATCACAAGATCCAGCCATTCTAATCTTAGGCATATACCAAAAAGATGTACCCTCACACAATAATGACATCTGCTCAACTATGTTCATAGCAGCATTATTTGTAGTAGTGGGAAGCTGGAAAGAACCTAGATGCCCCTCAACTGAAGAGTGGATAGAGAAAATGTGGTACATTTACACAATGGAGTAGTACTCAGAAGAAAAAAAATGGAATTTTGAAATTTGCAGGCAAAAGGATGGCACTAGAAGAAACCATTCCAAGTGAGGTAACCCAGTCACAAAAAGACAAGCATGGTATATACTCACTCATATATGGATTTTAGACATGGAGCAGGGCATTGCCAGCCCACAATCCCACCGCCAGAAAGTCTGGGGTGCAGGGAGGACCCTAAGAGAGATATGCATGGTAACCCTGAGAAGGGTTAGGGGATGTGATCTCCTAACTGGATTTGCGGGGGGGAGAGCCGGAGGGCAGAAGGAGATGAGAGAAAGAGAGGGAGAAAAGAGGAGAGGAGAGGAGGACATGGGAGAGCAGGAATGTTGAGCCAGGGTAAGAATAGAGGAGAAAAGGATGGGAGATACCATAAAAGAGGGAGCCTGTATAAGTTGGAGCAGAGATCTGACACTAGTGAGATCTTCACAGATCTACAAGAATGACACCGACTGACATTAAGGCTACCTTAAATGCTCTCCCATGATAATGAGAATGATGACTACATAATATGCTATCCTAGAACTCTCATCCAGTGGCTGATGGAGGCAGAGGCAGACACCCAGCTGAACTCCTGGAACCAGTTGCAAAGAGGAGTGATGACCAAAGGAATTAAGATCGGGCTGGTGAAATCCACAGAGGCAGCTGACATAAACAAGGGGGACCACATGGACCCCAGACTGATGACTGAGAGGCCAGCATGGGACTGATCCAGACATCCCTTCCACCGAACCTGGCAGTCTGTGGGACCTTATAGAGTAGAGCAGTATTTATTCCTGGCATACAGAAGGACTCTGGGAACCCATACCACGTGGAGGGATGCTCTCTCAGCCTGGACACATGAGGAAGAACCTATGCCCTTCCTGGGATGATGTGACAGACTCTGAAAATCCCTCATGGAAGCCCTTGCCCATGGGAGGAGGGGAGGGAGAGGGAACTGAATGTGATATGCGTAAAAAATTAAATAAAAAAATATGGAAAAAAAGAAATTAATTGGGGCTGGGAAAGTAGGGGCACACACCTTTAATTCCAGCACTTGGGGGGCAGAGGCAAGCAGATCTCTGTAAGTTCGAGGCCACCCTGGTATATAAAGGAAGTTCCAGGATAGCCTGAAACTCTGTTACACAGAGAAACCCTGTCTTGAAAAACAAGCAAACAAACAACAACAAAAAAATAAATTAAATGGGTTTCCTCCAAATACCCCGTGCTGTGCACGCAGAAGGAAAGAATACACTACTCATGTAAATACTGCCTCTAGTTATCTCTACTTGGTGTAGCACTGGAAGATGGGAGCCTTAGGTTTCTATTCAAGAATCAGTGTTGTAACATTGTCCACAGTTACACAGTCAAGTAAGAGCTTTGAAAATAGGTTGGTGAACACTTCACAGTTTTACTTGCTATATTAACAGGGTTCTGTAGAGGAACAGAACTGATGTAGGTGTGTGTGTGTGTGATTTATTAGGGTGGCTTAAAGGCCGTGGCCCAGCTAGTCCAACAAGGGTTGTCTACCAATGGAAAGTCCAAGAATCCAGTAGCTGTTCAGTCCACAAGGCTCATCTCAGCTTCAGCGGGGCTGCAATGTATACTGGAATCCTGAAAAAAAATGGCTCTAATACCAGTGAAGAAATGAACTTACTAGCAAGATGCAGGAAAAGGAGGCAAAGAGCAAGAACTTCCTTCTTCCATGTTCTTTACATAGTCTGCCACCAGATGGTGTGGCCCAGATTTAAAGTAAACAAATAGTCCCACCTCAAAAGATTTGGATTTAGGGTAGATCATCCCACTTCAAATGATTTAATTAAGGTAAATCCCTCACAAGTGTCCCAGACATTTGGGTTTTAGTTAATTCCATTTGTAACAAGTTGACAACAAAGAATAGTCATCATACTCGCAAGAGCCATACTCAAGATAATCTCTCTGGTTTAAAAAATAAATATATTTAAATTTTTTTTTTTTTGGTTTTTACGAGACAGGGTTTCTCTGTATTGTTTGGAGGCTATCGGTCCAGCCTGGCTTCGAACTCACAGAGATCTGCCTGCCTCTGCCTCCCGAGTGCTGGGATTAAAGGCGTGCGCCACCACCGCCCGGCTAATATATTTAACTTTTGTCTTCAGTGATAACAGAATGACTATGAAGCCAAGGATGATCTAAAACTTCTGATTCTCCTTTCTCTACTTTCTGAGTGCTAGGATTACAGGCATGTGCTACCAAGTTCAGTTTATGCAGTGTTAAGTGAGGGGACCCAGGGTTTTGTGCATGCTGGTCAAGTGCTCTACATGCTCAGCCCCAATGATACCATCTTTATCCTGTGGCTCTTCCAGTCAAAAGGGATGCACCTCATGGGCTCCTAAGCATCATTTATGTGGACACACAATTTCAACAGTACCACAATGACACTTTCCTTTGGTGGGTGTCTACAGTTGCCACATGCAGGGTGTGTTGCTCTTGTCAGCAATTATTGTTTGCTACCAAACTCCTTCCCAGTCCTTCCTGGTGGGTTGACAGATTTTTTTAGAGTGGGTGTATAACCAACATTTAGACATCATCTAAAACTGTAGGAGGGCATGACCTCTGCCCTCAAGGATTCTCCAGTTTAGTCAGATCCACATATTTAAGTCAGTCAAAACAAACATTGGGGGGTTATTATCAGCATCCCATCAAAGCCAACGAAAATGAAGAAGTTAGTGTGAAGTAAGAAAAATATTGCCACTGAGAGGTGCTAAGGAAGAGCAGTAGACTATGACCACCGTTTGTGCATGTAGTTCCCAGCACCATGCCCAACACCACAGCCAATGAATATTTATAGAAATGATTTTCCCCTCTCCTGATTTGCCTTCTATTTCCAAGCTAGGGGACCAGGTGTTTTCTAGGACACCTTCCTTTCCCAAAGGACCCCTGAATCATTACAATTTCCATAAGGTTGTACAGTTTTCTGGCAGCCATCCCAGAGGGGGCTATGTCTCATCTAGCAAGTGAGTATGCTCTACTTCTCTGGGGACAGTGCCCATGGGAGTGTAACTTGCACTTCTAATGAGATTTTTGACATAGTGTGTGTGGGGGAATCTATGCCCTCCATGGTGAGGACAACCATGCACTCATTGTCCCTTCATCCTCAGCAATGCACACATAACACCCCAAAGGGGGTTTGGGGATTCTGGTGACCAGGGAACAACTTTACTTGATAAAGACATTTCCATTGACATATTTTCACTCAGCTTTTGCTCCAGGGTATTGACTAGGATGAGCTCAGCATGTATGAAGAAGATGACAGATAGCCCTTCCTGCCCTTTGCAGACTGTCACAGATTTCCTGGCCAGTGCTGACCCAGGAAAATATTAGCAGCTTTATCCCGTTTCCTTTCCACCTTAAATGCACCCCATCTGCATCAACTGCCAGGCACCTGTGGTCTCCAAATCCCATTTCTTAATAGACCATTTTATCTGTCCCATGTAGACAGGTGATATTGGAAAAAGTCATATATTGCTGGGCTAAATTTCTCCAATAAAATGAGGTTCAGGGGCTAATTGATTTCCAAGGGCCCCTTTCTAGGTCTGAAACTTAATCTCTCCATGTGCCATATTCTCCAATGAGACAAAAGCAGGAAAGAAGAGCCTTTCTCCTCTGCTGGGGCTGTACTATCCAGGAAAAGAAGTCTGCCATGTTCTCAGTGCCACCATTTCTTCATATATATATTTAAACATCTGCCACCAAACAAATGCATACAGTATTGTTCAGTACAAAGACAACTCAGTCACAAAGACACAGTTCCTCAGATGGGCATTCTGTTGTCCCTGCTCTAGGCTGGGCTTTGCAGAGATGTTCCAGAAGGCCCATGCATTGTGAGGTCAGTAGAGGTGACCTAAGGAATATTATTAACTTTTATCATGTGTCTCCCCACTTCCTGCTGTCAATCTGGTAGGTAGCTAGCTAGGTAGCTTAAACTTCAATTACTGTGAACCCAGTGATACCTGGGCTAATCTCAGAGGTGAGTGTTAGTTTGGTTTCTGTGCTGCTTTGGTCTGGATTTCTGTCACTTAGTGTTAGCCTTACCTGTTTCACATTTTATCCCAGTGATTCTCCATGGTGGACTTTTTCCAGCCTCAGAGTCTCTAGGTCTCATTGCCCTAATGAGCTGACAGGCATGTAGAAAATCCCTCAGGTATGGTGAAGTGGAAAAAAAAGCAGATCCACTGCCCTTGGCATATGCTCAGTGCATCTCCCTTTGGCTCTAGGATGCTGTGTGAAAATGAGTGCTGTTTCAAAGATGGCTAGCAGGTACCAGCTTACTTGGTACTGCTTTCTATAACAAGATGGCATCTTTGTCCTCAGGGGCCTGAAATGTAGACAGAAGTAACAACTGTGTTCTCAAGGATGCAATGGGATCTATCAGCTACCACTGATCAGTTCTCAATTCTTTCTGGAGTTTCAGGTTTAGAAACAGGGCAGACTGTTTTATAACTTGAAAGAGTTTGCTTTAATTAGTAACATATCATAGAGATAAAATTGCATTTCCAACACACACAGGAACAGAATACCCCTAGAAAATAAGAGCCCTATAAAACAGGACTTAGAATTGCTAAGGAAGGATAAAAGAACAGCAATAAAAAATTAAATGTCAATATCAAGCATATTAACTGAACTGAAAATCCCTGTGTGGGTAATAAAACACCTCCAACTTAATAATAATCAAAATGCACTTGACTAAGGTAATGATGGGAAACAGGCCAAGAATCTGCATCTCATCTCCCTCCAGGTTTCCCCTTACAACTCTCATCTTACTCCAGAGAAGCAGAGCCTTTTGGGAATGTCTGGAGGATGACAGTGCCATGCTCTCCACCTCTGCTGTAAAGTGAGCAAACAGAGGAGTGTGCTGAGTACAGCATCCGATGCTCTAGATAAAGACAGTGTGTTTAAGGTAGGGGTTGTAGCCAGGCTGCTCTCCAACCCACTGTGTTGCTCCTGTTTCAGTCTCACAGGTACTGGAGTTACAGGTCTACACCACCACAGTGGCTACAAAGCTGTTCTTACTAGAATAGTTCAAGAGGAGAGACCTCACTCTGTTAAGTTGGTCTGCTCTGCACGTGTAACATGTACACACACACACACACACACACTATATATATATTTTTAAATAAAAAAACTCAATGTTTTAAGTACTTTTATGGAAAGTCCTGGAAAGCCATGAATGAGCTTTTCATGAGTATACCACTGGGTGACACTGGGTGGCTCCCTCCTGGCAGGGCTGTGTCCCTCTGAAAGCTCTTTGGGAGAAGCTGTATGAGGGCCCCAGTACTCCCTGCTGGTGGGCTCATGACCCAGGCTCTGCTGCTGTGGACATATTGCCTCTGCCTTTTCTTTGTATCTCAAGATTCCTCAGCTTCCTTCTAAGGACCAGATTCAAGGCCCATTGGATAACATAGGAAAACTGTTCTTCTCCAGATCTTTGATTCTACACAAAGTGCTATTTATAGATTTGGGAAATCAGAATGTGGACATAGTTTTTTTGTTGCCACCACCACAGCTAAATACCACAAAACATGGTAACAAATGATAAAAGAAAAATCTATATATTGTATCACCACAAAATCAACCCCAAACATATCCTATACCTAGATCTAACACCTCTACCTATAAAACTTCACAAACCAACAGGAGAAAACCCTTTGGGCTTGGATTATATAAGGATTCTAAAGAATAATAACAGCCCATAATTCACAGAAAAGGAAAATGGAAAGTCACAGAAGAGGAGAATCAATGCACTTCATACAAATGACAGAGGATTTGCATGTAGCATATAATAAAAACTTTTAAAACCCAATGAAAAGAAAACAGCCCAACTTAAAACAAATCATTATCACTATGTGTGTTTTATTGCATTTATGTCACTGGTTCATTGAGAAATGCAAACTAAAGGTTCCACTCACATTTATCAGAATTGCCTGTTTGAAAACAACAAAACAAAATTAGTCTATCCATTCTGGAAATCAGTCTAGCAGTATTCCCTTTAGCTTAGCGTACAACTAGGGATCCCATACCTAGATATTCATATAAGCTAAGTGAAAACACACTCATGAACCTTGTTAGTTAATGTAAAAACTGAAACATCTCAGACATTCTTTAGCTAGAGAATGTATAAAAACCATGTAAGACCACTAATGGAATACTATCCAGCAGTAAGAAGGATGAACCATAGATCATGCTGCAATATGCATGAATCTCGAGTATATCAAGTAAAATCAAAGAAGCCAGGTTCAAAATAATTTATATTTTATGATTCAATTTATAGAACCTAGAAAATGGACAAGTATAGGGAAAGGAAACTGATTTCAGTGATTGGGAGTAGAAAAGTTGGTTGACTACAAACTAGATAAAGAGAGTATAACATGTTTATATATGGGTAAGTATACCTGTCAGAGTTGCATACTACAAAGTGTGCATTTAGAGAAAGGTCACCTTTGCCTTTATAAGAGCCCCTTGCTCACCAACACCCTCCCTACTCATTCACACTCTGCTTCTTGTGCCAGGCCATCTTTTAGCAGTGACACTGCCTTACCCTTGATTTTACTTTTTGAATATATAATTCCTAAAAGGATTACCCCCAAATAAGAATTATGCAGCACAGTACTGAACAAATGTCTCATTTTTAAGAGGTAAGAAATGAATGCTAAAAACTTAAATAGCCAGATCACATAGTCTGACTGATGCTCCTGACACAGTGATTTCATTTTTTCCTGATGAACTGAATTTTCTAAGATACTATTAAGGCCTCTATAGTCCAAAACAATCACAGGAGATTTATTTACAATAACTCAAGTCTCCAAACTCAGTAACAAGAAGGCTAATGTAATTTATAAGACAGTTGTGACAACTTCACCACACCTGTAAAGAGCTCAGTCATGAGGATATAATGTGAAGAAACACCAGAATATTTATAGTAATATCTATGGTAAGTATGGCCATGTGATCTTCATTTTGAATTGTTGCTTTTGTGTTTTCTAATTTTTAATTAAGCATACATTCATTTTTAAAAAGAGAACAATATTTTTGTGGGGGGTTCAAGACAGATTTTTCTCTGTGTAACAGCCCTGACTATCCTAGAACTTTGTACACCAGACTGGCCTTGAATTCACAGAGATCTGCCTGCTTCTGTCTCCAGAGTTCTGGGACTAAAGGTGTGCACCACCATGCCTGGCATTGAGAAGAGTAATTTTAACTAGAGTCTAGTTTTACAGTTGTGTAAAGAATGTGAAGTTAAATAAGGAGTGATCCCACTTTTAATAAGCAAGTACTGTTGCAGCTACTCCTATCCCTGGGCAGAAACTGAGCTTCTTCCTGATAAAAAATTGTTAGCTGAGAAGCAAACACAAAAGTATAGGCAGCCAGGAGGATGGGCTACATTCGGGAACTCATTTCACTGAAATTCACCTAACTCTCTTTTTATCAAATTACTGCATGGGGAACCTGGTGGCAATTTAACATTGTATCCAAGATGATATCTGGAATCAATTTATTTTTTTTTAACGAGACAGTATTGTTTTGGAGGCTGTCGGTCCAGCCTGGCCTTGAACTCACAGAGATCCGCCTGCCTCTGCCACCCGAATGCTGGGATTAAAGGCGTGTGCCACCACCACCCGGCATCAATTTACTTTATAAGAAAAAAGCCTTTAAGGCTCAAGGAAGACAACCTGAGCAAGACAGACCATTGTCCAACCTAAAGCAGGGGACAATATTCAGTTCTCTAGTACTAACTCACTTTACCCTTCTCTCCTGTGTCTTATGCATTCTAATATGTAAAATAAACAATGGTTTCAAACTAAATTGTTTGACATTCAGTGGGGATATCCCATGTTCATTTGAAAATAAGCATCGAACAATCCACATCAAATTAGCTTTCTCATCACCTAGAACAATATTCTCTCAGACACCTATGCTAATTCTGATACCTGCCTCCACGTTGCTCACATCATAAGGCAATGGAGTCTCCTTTATCTTGTCAAGCATGACATCTCCATTCTAATTCCTTCTCCCTGCACAGTCTCATTGCTCACCAGTTACTAGGACATTTATGAATGGGTGCATTGCTTGCCTGTTTTCCTGCCTGACCTGGACTCACCGGGATGCTAGGAATCTTGGTCTCTGAAATGCCTGGCACACAGTGAACACTAACTGAATATCTGCTAAGTGAGTCTTTAGCTACAATTCACTTTGGAATCACCCAGAGGCAAGGAGCTAACTTCTGAATGGTCGCTATGGACAACTTATGGTTTAGAATAAGAAGACATTAAAACTTAACAGACATGCCTACCTGACAAGCACAAACACTGTTGTTGAACTATTTTTATGTTTTTCTCTTTGCTTTGGGAAAAATCTTTCTGATTAAGCATATAGGTAAAAGGGCCAAGCTCAGTAAAGACAAGGGACACAAAGTAAAGCTCCAGCAGAACTGAGATGTAGTCACAGAACTCGAGAGGGACAGCACAGATTCACAGTAGCCTAAGTGATTCACTAAAACAGTCAATGAGGATGAAGACTCCTCCCAATATGTGCTGTTTGCAATCCCCTATGGCTCAGGTCTGCTCTTCCAAGTCCTAGGATAGTGAGTCCTGTGAGATATAGGGACTACTAGGGGCCACAGCAGAAAAATAACCAGATTGAAGTTCTGAAGTGTGTGTGTGTGTGTGTGTGTGTGTGTGTGTGTGTAAGAGAGAGAGACAGAGAGAGAGAGAGAGACAGAGACAGAGAGAGAGAGAGACAGACAGACAGACAGACAGACAGAGAGACAGAGACAAAGATAGATGCTAAACTATGTTGATAAACACTTGCACCTGCTGGAGGAAGCACAGCTGGGGAAGAGCTTACCCAGCCAGTCACAGGTCCAGAGGTTGTTAGAGGCTAAGGAGATAGCTTAGTCAGTAAAGTACTTGTTACATAAGCACGAGGATCTGAGTTTGAGCCCCAGTACGCACCTAAAAAATCTTGGATTGGTTGCATATGCTTCTAATCCCAGAATGGAGAAGGCAGAGACAAGTGGATCCCTGAGTCATGCTAGCCTAGGTGAGTTAGTAAGCCCCGGGTTCAGGGAGAGCTGTGCCTCAAAAAGTAATGTGGAGAGTGATTAAGGTATACACCTCTCTCCTCCACATGAACACACACACACACACACACACACACACACACACACACACACACACATTCCTATTTTCAGTCTAAAAACTTCATTGCATTGCATATTTGAGAGTCACTGTGTTTCCTTATGTATAATCTCCAAAGGGAACAGAAGACCTGGGTCAGAAAGAAGCTGAGGTAGTTACCAAGGAGAAAGCGCACAGTTGTTCTTCCTGAGATACATGGGGGCTTTATAATTGGGTCCTTATGAGGCACTGGTACCTCTCTCAGGAAATATCAACACTAGCCTGTGTGAGGCAGGCCATACAGCTAGCTAGGCTGCATGGGGGAATGCTCCCCAAAATGCACAGAGTGTGCAACACTCAAATCCCAGCACTCCAAATAACAGTAACTACTTTCAACCCTAACCACGTAAAGCCAAGCCTCTTGCAGAGATCTCATATCTTCACTAACTGAAACAGTATGGGGAGGCTGACGAATAAGACTGTATGAGAGGGGACCCAGACTCACAGCACAGCACTCTGTCTTCAGTGACTACAAGGTCTGTCATGAGGCCTCAGTTCTTAAAATGAATGTCAACATCTATGTTCAGTGGCTCTGAGGTTCTGATGGGAATATGTGTGTTGTACCTTTCCTTTATCCCACCCCAAATACATCTATCTGTCCCCAATATCAGGCTTTAATTTACTAAGAGAGTTGAAAGTACTCAAAAGATCCCTAATAACATTTAGGGACCTACTTAAAGAATGACGTGGAAATAACAACAACAACAACACACACACACACACACACACACACACACACACACACACACACACACACACACACCCTCTTTTGTGATGGGCTCAAAACACTGAAGACTTCGGGAAAGTGAGCCAAACAACAGCTTATGAGTGTAGTTTATAGGAGATAAAGATCTGAACCATCCCTTTGTGGTCACAGATTATGAAACAGCCCCAGAAACCCCCCTCCATGCTACGCATTTCCTACACAGGACAGACTGCTAGCAGAGCACACCAGGAGGGCTGGCCTCCCTGATTACCCGTTAAGGTTTTCTCCAAAGCATCCCAGCATAGTTTACAATTTAATTTCTGTCTTTGTAACTCGTAGCTCTTCTGTATATCTCATCTAGTGAACAAGCTTTTTTGAATTAGCGCGGTGTTTGGAAGAAGAACATGTGTTTCTGTTTTATTATTAAATACACTTACAAAGAGAGAAAATGTTCTTAAACCTGGCGGCAATCTGTTTTTTGTTTGTTGGTTTTTTTGTTTTCTTTTTTTTTTTAAACCAAGAATCCTGGCAGACATCAGGAGGACACAGAACCCTGAATGCAATTGGGTGGATTGGAACACCCTGAGATCTGGGGTGAAGAGCAATCCTAGTGCTCAGGAATTCAGATTGGCTCCATCTGAGCAGCTTGAGGCAAATGCACTGCTCAGGCTTTCCCCAGCCATTTGGTGGACTTGGCACCTAGTGAGCAGGATATTCTGGAATGCACACCATTCCAATCACCACAGTGGTCTTCTATTTCAAGACTTTGTTTATAAACATAGCCACTTTCTGGGGTGAATTCCTCTACTTTTTTGGTTTGTTTAAGCTCAAAATCTTTTCCAAGAACAAGAGCCTAAAATAAAGACTTTTAAGATTAATGCCTAGAAATATGCATTAAAACAATAAAAAGTATCAGTAATATATGTTGTATAAACATCTACTCTGCGTTTACCTGTAACCAAGGAAAAGGACTTGACAGCACCTAGAAGGTATGCTGTTTTACATGTGAGAATTAGCAAATTAATTAAAAGTAGTCTCCAGGGCTGGAAAACAGTACATCCTGAAAGGCCAACAGTGATGTAGCAAGACAGTTATTATAATCATATAAACCAGGCACTCTCTTGGCATAGGATTCCACCCATGGAAATCCACCTGAAGAGAATCAACTACTAGACCAGAAAAATCTGCATAAAGATACATGGGGCAGAATTTCCAGGACTGAAAGGACACAGCATAAAATCAGAAACAAGCTGAAAAATGGACCTCACATGGGTCCATCTCCTTTAATGGGGAGGAATGCATATGATAATTCTCTTACAGGAAGAAACAAAGACACATATAGTCTGAAAAAGTACACTGAAAATTACCATCTTCTTTTCTTCTAATAAAGGCTTTATTTTATGTGTAAGTAATATTTGAAAGGATATGCTTTTATGTCCATTAAAGAGAGGCATAAGAGTAGGACATGGTGTTATACTCCTGCAAATCCAGCACAAGGGAGATTGGAAGAGGAGAGTTCCTGGGCTTCATAGCGAGACTCTGTCAACACAACACAACATAACCAACCCTCACAAATAAATTGATGAATAAAATTTAAAAACATATATATATATATATATATATATATATATATATATATATATAAACTTGAAGGAAGCCTAGGAAGAGAATTCAGTTGATAAGTTATTGACCTGACAATAATTTACTGCAAAACAAATTTGTGAGCCTGAGTTCAGTCTTCAGAACTGGGGTTCAAAAAAGCTGAATGTTGTGGTACATGCTTGTAATTCTAGTGAAGAAGGAAGAGACGAGCTGATCCTGGGGTAGGAGGCTAGCCAGCCCAACTTTGGTCAGTTACAGGCCAGGCTGGGGACCTAGCTTAGTAGTTGAGTACTTGTTTTGCACGTGCAAGGCTGAATTCCATCTTCAGAACCAGCACAGAAAACAAAACAGTATGCAAAACACTGGGCTCCATGCACAGGTCAGTCTATTACCTCAGTGTTTGGGAAGCAGAGAGAACAGGAGTTTAAGGTTATCTCCGGCTACATAAAATTACAACAAAACACCTCAACTGAGTTAATATTTATTGAATACTTTATATGCCAGATATAAGGCTGTCCTTTGAAAACATTTTTCTTTGGTTTTTAAAAGCCATTTTCAGAATCGCCAGCATGGAAACTTCATTTGTCACTTCTGGAAGGCAGGTGGTACCTAAGGCAGCAAAGGGATGAGGTGGTGACTCACAGGTGTCTGTGTAGAGACAGGATTCAAGAGCCAAGCCTAAGTGAGAAGGCATCCAGAAAACAGAGTTCTTGGATCAGGAAGGAAAAGGAAACCCGCTTTCACAGCATACTACATATACTGTTCTATATTCCACTCTCTGACATTATTTAATTTAATAACTGTGTAAAACACTTCATAGCACTCTATCACAAATCTATAAATACTGGTGTGTATACACAAGCATGTAAATTTGCAAGACTGAATGCTGGAGGGATTCCTGGAAAGAGGTGCACATTATACTCGTTTCTTAGAAGCTACAGCCACAGTACTGTATGTAACAGGCATCCTAGGAAACATGGTGAGCTAGCAACATCTCAGAGAATAAAAATAGGATATAGAAGCACCAACGTAACAGGAACTGAGGGGAAAGGAATTTTTTAAAAAGCAGTCAAACAGAGAGCAGACAAAGCAGGTATGATAAGGTACAATGTGGCATTTTGTACTGCACTATGAAACAGGAAAAGAGAACCAGTGGACAAAGTGCTGACATTAAGATGAAGCCTCCTTGAACAGTAGTGTCTCAGTGTTAGTTTTATAGCTGTGGCAAATGTAGCTACCATGACACAAATGCTTAGGGGAAGTGCACAGGACATGTGTACTATCTCTATAGCATTTCTGTAAATCTAAAATTATTCCCAAAAATTTATATCAGAAAAAATTTGAGAGGAGGGAGGGAAGAGGGAGGGGAGGGAAGAGTAATAAGGGAAGTCCTGCTCTGCAGGAGAAGAAGCCAGCATGCTGGGGCACTGGGCTGGGGTGGGAGTGGGTGGAGAAGATGGTTCTGCCCACGCAGGAACTACAGGCAGTTTGTTGTTGCTGAAGAATAAAGCCGCATCTATGTGCAGGCTCTTTTTTTCACCTCATGTCCCTTAAAAAATCTCAACCAAGATTTCCTCAGGTTGTCATATTTTGATGCTCATGACTAACTAGGTCAAAATAGTGTCACTGAACACTGTCACTCCAGCAGCACCTGGGAAGTGACTATCTTCATTCAGCAAGTCAGCAGATCTGGTATTTGAGAATTGGTTTGGGAAGCATGTGAATAGCCAAGAGGTGGTGATTACATGTAAGTCTGACATCACTGTCAATCAGTTAAATAACATTAAAAGCAAAAACCAATGCTTTAAGAGAACTGGCAATGTTTTCTGTTCTTAAACTAGAAGCAGAATATCTACATGTTTATCAAATAAATAGGAAGCAATGAAACTGACAATCACTATTCAAAGTCAAAAGACTAGAAAGAAAAGGTACAGACTTTGATATGTATTTTGAAGAAGTCTATGTCAGGCCACAATACCCTAGAAATATAGCTGTATCCTACGTTCTCATATTTGTAATGCTTTAAAAACTAAAGCCTGAAAACAGGAGACAAGAAGACATAGAAAAATAAAAGTCACAGCAAATTACACAAGTAAAATGTTAGAAATTAAAAAAAACTATGATAGTAATGGTTATTATGAATTATTCAGTGAGTAAAGGTCTTTGAATTCAGTGACAAACAGAACTATATGCTGCTTTAGAAAAAAACCAAATATAAGCATGGAGTCAAGAAGGTTCAGTATCAAGCAATGGAGAAAGACAATAACACACAAAAAGAGGGAAAGTTAGTTCACATAGACTATGACACAAAAAGAATTATTAGAAATAAAACGATCAGTACACATTAATAACAGAATAATTTGCTGAGAAGTAAAACTTCTAAACTTTTACACTCTTTTTTTTTTTTTTGTATTTACGAGACAGGGTTTCTCTGTATTGTTTTGGAGGCTGTCAGTCCAACCCGGCCTCGAACTCACAGAGATCCGCCTGCCTCTGCCTCCCGAGTGCTGGGATTAAAGGCATGCACCACCACCACCGCCTGGCAACTTTTACACTCTTAATGGCCTAATTTCTATTTAAAATAGTGCAAAACCAAAAGTGACAGAGGAAGGAGACTTTTTTTTCTATCATAGAATGTTTTTATTGGTGCATATTATTCAAAATAATGGGATGATGACATCTTCACATGTATGTAATACACTTGTGAGCACAGTCACCCTTCCCTTACTGGCTCTTGCTTCCATTCCCGATTCCCCTGCTCTTCCCGGAAGGTAACCCTTTGATTTGCATACCCCCTTTTAAATTCTAGACTATGAGGACCTGTGAGATGGTTCAGTGTTAAGCCTGGTGACCTGAGTCCAATCCCTGGAAACCACTTGATGGAAGGAAAGAACCAACTCCTGTGAGTTGCCTCTAATCTCCATGTATGCATGTGCAAATGCACACACACACACACACACACACACACACATACACTAAATAAATGTAAAATCTAGATTCTAGGGGATGGGGGATGGTCCAGTGAGTAAGAACACTAGTTCTGCAAGCATGAGGATCTGAAGATCTAATCTGAACCCCTAGGATCTATACACAAAGTCAGCACTGTTGTCTGTTGCTGTAACCTCAGCACTGAGGAGCAGAGATAGCAGATGAAGAGGGAGACTTTTATATTGTACTTTAATATTGTACTTTCAATAACTGATAAAGTAGACATTTTAAAAAATAAGAAGGGCTGGGGAGATGGTTTGGTCAGCAAAGTGCTTGACTTGTAAGCACAAGGACTGGAGTCTGATTCCCAGGAACCATCATAAAAAAGTTGGGTGTGGTGGTTTGCACTCGTAATTCCAATGCTGGGGAATTAAAAATTGGTCAGTGAGAGACTGTGTCTCAAAATGTAAGGTAGATGGCTCCCAGGGGACCATACCTGAAGTTGACCTCTGACCCCTACAGGCACAGTCATATGTATACATGTGCACTTGCACACACTTGACATACATGCAATTAGTAAGGGTGCAGAAGATATGAAGAGCACAATGATTGCTTGTGGTCTGCTCTTCTGTAACTTTGCATTAGTTACCAGAAAACACACATCTTTTTAAGCACCTGGGTGGGGGTGCCCTTACAGAAATTGACCACAAGGATGATACAAAATAAACCTTAAACAAACACCACATTTTAAGTCACTGCAACAAAATGACAAAAAAAATCACTTAAACATGCACACTACCCCAAACAAATTTGTGGGTCAGAAGGCCTTGGCTTCCTGCCTCATATACCTATACTGACAAAGCCAAGAAGTACAAGTATAGAAGTGCAACTCTGCAAAAGTTGAAAGACAGGAAATAAAAAGGCAGTTGGGAGAGGTATAGATGAGAACGAAATGTATCAAAGAGGTTATCAAGGTAGACAGAATCGGGAACTGGGGTTCCTCATGGAAAGGAAGCTTCAGCTTTGTCACTTAAGCAAAGGGAAACAACCAAAAGTGTCTACATGTGGTTGGTGAGAGATGGTACATTTGTCAACTAAGAATTGACTCTCTATCTAGAGCAATGAGTTGAGTGGGAGAACTGAGGAGAAAGCTACAGTGCTGGGTATGGGTGACTTGTTGATTATTGATGCCCAAGGAAGAGAAAGACAGATTAAAAAAGAAAAATAAAAGCATACAAGAGAAGAAAAAAGCGGGCAGGGTTCAAGACACAATGTCTATGCCAAGTGCCACTGAGTATTCCTTGAGGAGACCCAATTGATTTGATGGTGACAGGAGTGCAGGAAGCGAGGGGGATGAGGAGCGATCAGGGACTAGAAAGATTCCATCTGCCTAGCAGCATCAGGGCATCTCTTCCTTTAAAGCTGGGGTTTGGGGGCTGCAGGACACATTCAGTCTAATAACTTATATAATGATAGCCAAGACGCCTCTTTTCAGATCTGGAAGAAGCCAGGTATTTATCAGAGGGAGACAGACAAGGAGTTCCCCTGTGCTCACTGAAGAACATTCTAGAGAGAGTAAGCAATCCACAGATTGCCCTTTTATGTCCCATATAGTCAATGCTATGGGAAATGTGCAGTAGAGACACTCAGAAGAAAATACAGATAACTAACTAATCAACAAAGGGCCAGATTGGCAAAACAAACAAACAAACACCAAACAGACAGACAAAAAAACCCTTTAGTACAATAACTCAAAATATTCCTTTCAGAAAATCTGCCGACATTCATAGAAATAAATAGTAAATACCACATGTTTCTTAAGAATTTGTCCTAAATTTTATACTGTTGAGGGAATCTTGGTATTTTTTTGTTTTGGATTTTTTTGGGGGGGCACTAGATGTACTTGTATCAAGACTGGGAATTCTTTCTGATAGACATTCCCATGTGAAATCATTTTAAAATGCAGGATCACTGGACTGCTCAACATACTCTAGATTGAAAACCAAAGGAAGAAATAAAGCAGGACAGAAAGGGCTAAATGCAGAACTAACAGTAAGGAATAGCATTACTTCTAAGGTATACTCAGAGTTTGATTCATAGTGTTCAACCCTCTCCCTGCCCTCCTCCCGCATTCCCCTCCCCCCCCCTCCCACCCTATTGCCAAATCCTTCCACATAGGGGATATCTAGAGTCTATCATTTCACTCTGGGTAGGGTCCAGGCACTCCCCTAAGAGTCCAGGCTGACAGAGCATCCCTCTTTGTGCTATAGGCCCACGATGACTGTTTGTATTCCAGGGATAGACACTGATCCACAGCTCAGGGCCCCATAGGTTGCCCAGGCCTTCTCACTGACACTCACATTTGGGGGGGTCCAGATCAGTCCCATGCTGGCCTCCCCACTGTCGGTCTGGGGTCCAAGAGCTCTCCCCTGTTCAGATCAGCTGTCTCTGCTGGTTTTGCCAGCCCAATCTTTGCCAATTTGCTCATCACTCCTCTCTCTCTATCACTGGGTTCCTTGGGTTCAGTTCAGTGATTAATTGCGTGTTTGCCTCTGCTTCCATCAGTCACAGGATGAAGGCTCCCGGATGGTTATAGACATCAAGTTCATTATCAGGAATGGGCATTTGAGGTGGTCTTCCACTATTGCTTAGCTTGCCAATTGGTGTTATCCCTTTAGATCCCTCGAGGTCACTCTGGTGCCTGATCTGTCTTCTATCCTATGATTCCCTCTTCCCCCTATTCTACCCCCAGCCACTCAACTTCCTGTTCCCCCATGACCAACTCTCTTCCTCTTCACCCCCTCTCTTCTTCCCAGCTCCCACTCCCCCCACCCCTCGCTGTGTTCCCCATCCATTCAGGGGATCTTGTCTCCATCCTCTTCTCTTGGGTACTATGCATACATGCATATCTTTTAGGTTCTTTCCTGTTTCCCAGACTCTCTATCAGTGGAAGTGCAGACTGGCACTATCCTGATCCATGTCTAAAATCCATATATTAGTGAGTACATACCATGTTTGTCTTTTTGCGACTGGGTTACCTCACTCAGGATGGTTTCTTCCAGTGCTATCCATTTACCTGCGAATTTCAAGATTCCATTGTTTTTTTTCTGCTGAGTAATACTCCATTGTGTAAATGTACCACATTTTCTCTATCCACTGTTCAGTTGAGGGGCATCTAGGTTGCTTCCAGGTTCTGGCTATTACAAATAATGCTGCTATGAACATAGTGGAGCAGATGCCCTTGTTGTATGAATTTGCCTCATTTGGATATATGCCTAAGAGTGGAATTGCTGGGTCTAGTGGTAGATTGATTCCTATTTTCCTGAGGAATCTCCATACTGATTTCCAAAGAGGTTGTATGAGTCGGCACTCCCACCAGTAGTGGAGGAGTGTTCCCCTCTCTCCACATCCTCTCCAGCATAAATTGTCTTCGGTGTTTTTGATTTTAGCCATTCTGACAGGAGTAAGAAGGTATCTCAGAGTTGTTTTGATTTGCATTTCCCTGATGGCTAGGGATATTGAGCACTTTCTCAAGTGCCTCTCAGCCATTTTAGACTCCTCTATTGAGAATTCTCTATTTAGTTCTGTAGTCCACTTTTCAATTGGATCCTTTGGTGTTTTGGAGACTTGCTTCTTGAGTTCTTTGTGAATTTTACAGATCAGTCCTATGTCAGAGGTGCAGTTAGTGAATATCTTTTCCCATTCTGTGGGCTCCCTTTTTGTCTTGTTGACTGTGTCCTTTGCCTTACAGAAGCTCCTCAGTTTCAGGAGGTCCCAAGTATTAATTGTTGACCTCAGTGTCTGTGTTACTGGTGTAATGTTCAGGAAGTGGTCTCCTGTACCAATTCATTTAAGGGTAACTCCCACTTTCTCTTCTAAGAGGTTCAGTGTGGCTGGATTGATGTTGAGGTCTTTGATTCATTTGGACTTAAGTTTTGTGCATGGTGACAGACATGAGTCTATCCACATTCTTCTACATGCTAGCATCCAGTTATGCCAGCAATATTTGTTGAAGATGCTTTCTTTTTTCCGTTGTATATTGTTAGCTTCTTTGTCAAATATCAGATGTTCATACATTTATGGGTCGATTCCATTGGTCTACCTGTCTATTTTTGTGCCAATACCACGCTGTTTTCAGGACTACAACACTATAATAGAGCTTGAAATAGGGGATGGTGATGCCTCCAGACGTTGCTTTGTTGAATACTGTTGTTTTGGCTATCCTGTGTCTTTTGTTTTTCCATATAAAGTTGATTATTGTTCTTTCAAGGTCTGTGAAGAATTGTGCTGGGATTTTAATGGGGATTGCATTGAATCTGTAGATTGCTTTTGGCAAGTGTGCTATTTTTACTATGTTGATCCTACCTATTCAAGAGCATGGGAGATCTTTCCATTTTCTGGTGTCTCCTTTAATTTCTTTCTTTAAAGACTCAAAGTTCTTGTGATACAGGTCTTTCGCTTGTTTGCTTAGCATTACCCCAAGGTATTTTATGTTGTCTGTGGCAATTGTAAAGGGTGATGTTTCTCTGATTACTTTCTCAGCCCTTTTATCATCTGTATATAGTAGGGCTACTGATTTTCTTGAATCGATCTTGTATCCTGCCACTTTGCTGAAAGTATTTATCAGCTGTAGGAGTTCCCTGGTAGAGTTTTTTGGGTCACTCATTTAAACTATCATATCATCTGCAAGTAGTGAAAGTTTGACCTCTTCCTTTCCAATTTGTATCCCCTTGATCCCCTTTTGTTATTGTATTGCTCTAGCTAGAACTTCAAGCACATTATTGAAGAGGTATGGAGAGAGTGGACAGCCTTGTCTTGTTCCTGATTTTAATGCAATTGTGTTGAGTTTCTGTCTATTTAGTTTGATGCTGGCTGTTGGTTTGCTGTATATAGCTTTTATTATGTTTAGGCATGTTCCTGTTATCCAGGATCTCTCCAAGACCTTTATCATTAAGGGGTGTTGGATTTTGTCAAAGGCCTCTTCAGCATCTAGTGAGATGATCATGTGATTTTTGTTTCTCAGCTTGTTTATACAGTGGATTACATTGATGGATTTTTGTACGTTGAACCATCCATGCATCTCTGGGATGAAACTTACTTGATCATGGTGAATGATTGATGTGTTCTTGCATCCAATTTGCGAGTATTTTATTAAGTATTTTTGCATCAATGTTCATGAGTGATATTGGTCTGAAATTCTCTTTCTTAGTTGTGTCTTTGTGTGGCTTGGGTATCAAGGTTATTGAAGCCTTATAAAAAGAGTTTGGCAAAAACCCTTCTGCTTCTATTGCATGGTATACTTCGAGAAGATTCAGTATAAGCTGTTCTTTGAATTTTTGGTAGAATTCTGCACTGAGGCCATCTGGACCTGGGCTCTTTTTGGTTGGGAGACTTTTGATGACTGCATTTATTTTTATAGGGGTTATAGTTCTATTTAAATTGCTTATCTGTTCTTGATTTAATTTTGGCAAGAGATAGCTATCCATAAAATTGTCCATTTCCTTTAAAAATTTGAATTTGGTGGAGTACAGTATGACCTGATGATTCTGTGGATTTCCTCAGTGTCCATTGTTATGTCCCCCATTTCATTTCTGATTTTGTTAATTTGCATGTTTACACTCTGCCGTTTCATAAGTTTGAAGAAAGGTTTGTGTATCTTGTTGATTTTCTCAAAGAACTAACTCTTAGTTTCATTAATTCTTTGTACTGTTTTCCTAGTTTCTACTTTATTGATTTCAGACCTCAGTTTGATTATTTAGTGGCATCTACCCTTCCTGGGTGAGTTTGCTTCTCTGTCTTCTAGAGCTTTCAGCTGTGCTATTAATTCTCTAGTGTAACTATTCTCCAGAATATTCATGTGGGCACTTAGTGTTATGAACTTCCCTCTTAGCAAAGTGTCCCATAAGTTTGAGTATGTTGTGTCTTCATTCTTATTGAATTCAAGGAAGTCTTTAATTTCTTTTTTTTATTTCTTCTTTGACACAGGAATGGTGCAATTGCGCATTATTCAATTTCCATGAGGTTGTAGGGTGCCTGCGATTTGTGTTGTTGTTGAATTCTAATTTTAACGCATGATGGTTTGATAAGATGCATGGAGTTATTCCAATTTTTTTGTACCTTTGAGGTTTGATATGTTGCCAAATATGTGATTGATTTTTGAGGTTTCATGTGGTGCTGAGAAGAAGGCATATTAATTTTTATTTGGATGGAATGTTCTATAGATGTTTGTTAATCCCAATTGGGTCATAACTTCTATTAGTTCCTTTGATCCTTTGTTAAGTTTCTGTCTGGTAGTCCTGTCTAGTGCTGAGAGTTGGGAGTTGAAGTCTCCCACTATAAGTGTGTGGGGCTTTATATGTGATTTGAGTTTTAGTAATGTTTCTTTTACGAATGTGGATGCCTTTGTATTTGGGGAATAGATATTCAGAATTGAGACTTATTCTTGATGGATTTCTCCTGTGATGAGTATAAAATGACCTCCTTCATCTCTTTTGATTTATTTTATTTTAAAGTCTAATTTGTTAGATATTAGGATTTCTACCCCCGCTTGTTTCTTGGGTCCATTGGATTGGAAAAATCTTATCCTAGCCCTTAACTCTGAGGTAATGACTGTCTTTGAGGCTGAGGTGTGTTTCTTGTATGCAGCAGAAGGATGGGTTCTGGCCTCAAATCCATTCTGTTAGCCTGTGTCTTTTTTTTTTAAATAATTTATTTTATATACAAAGGTGCTTTGCCTGCAAGTATGTCTGCATACAGGAATCAGATCCCCTGGGATAGGAGTTATAGACAGCGCTGAGCTGCTATGTGGGTGCCGGGAACTGAACCCAGGTCCTCTTGAAGAGCAGTCAGTGCTCTCAACTGCTAAGCCATCTCTCCAGCCCCAGCCTGTGTTTTTTTATGGGGGAGTTAAGACCATTAATATTGAGAGATATTAATGACCATTGCTTGCTCATTCTTGTTTGTTTGGAATGATTGGTGGTGGTGGAATTATATGTGGATTTCCTTTTTTCTTTTGGCTGTTGTTAAGGTGAGATTATCCATTGCCCATCTTTTTCTGGTTGTAGTTAACTTCCTTGCGTTGGAGTTTTCCTTCCAGATGTTTCTGTAGGGCTGAGTTAGTGGATCCGTATAGTTTAAATCTGGTTTTGTCATGAAATATTTTGTATTCTCCATCTATAGTAATGGAAAGCTTTGCTGAGTATAGCAGTCTGGGATGGCATCCATGTTCTCTGGTGTTGGTAGAATATCTATCCACGATCTTCTGGCTTTCAGAATTTCCATGGAGAAGTCAAGTGTGATATGTTTCTTCGCCTTTTTCCTTTGCTGCTCTTAATATTCTTTCTTTATTCTGTATGTTCGGAGTTTTTAGTATTATGTGGTGAGGTGACTTCGTTTTGTGGTCCACTCTATTTGGTGTTCTGTAGGCTTCTTGTAGTTTCATTAGTATGTCTTTCTTTAGGTTGGGAAAGTTTTCTCCTATGATTTTGTTGAATATGTTTTCTTCCTCTTTGAGGTGGTTTCCTTTACCTTCTTCTATACCTATTATTCTTACGTTTGGTCTTTTCATGGTGTCCCATATTTCCTGGATATTTTGTGTTAGGGATTAGTTAGACTTAAGATTTTCTTTGGTCAATGAATCTATTTCTCCTAGTGTATCTTCAACACCTGACATTCTCTCTTCCATCTCTTGTATTCTGTTGGTTATGCTTGCATCTGTAGTACCTGACCATTTGCCCAGCTTTTCTATTTTCAGCCTTCCTTCAGACTATGTTTTTTTTTCATTGTCTCTATTTCAGTTTTCAACTCTTGCACTGTTTGAATTTTTTCTTGCAATTTTTGCTTTGTCTTTTCCTCCATTTGCTGCATTTTTTTATTTTTTGGTTTGTTTTTTCTTCCATTTCTTTCATTTTTTGGTTTGTTTTTTCCTTCCATTTCTTTAAGAGATTTTCTCATATTCTCTTTGAGAGCCTCTATCATTTTCATAAAGTTGTTTTTAAGGTCATTCTCTTCTGCTTCATTTGCATTGGCATGTTGGAGTCTTGCTGGTGTAGAGTCTCTAGAATCTGGCGGTATCATATTTGTTTTTCTGTTGCTGAGTGTGTTTTTGTATTGTCTCCTTCCCATCCCTTCTTCTAGTGGGTGCAGAAAGAGCTTCTTCCTGGCCTGATGGATAGGGGATCAAAGTTCCCTTTTGATGGCTGCAAGCAAGTTCAATACTCTGGTAGTTCTTCTCTTCCTGGTCCTAGTCCTGGTCCCGTGGGTGGAGAAGAAGACCAGGAAACTAGGGTGCGTAGGCTCCCACTGGGAGGGGAGACTCAGTGGCAGTCTCCAGGCACTGGAATGGGGACCCAGAAACATGCCCCGAATTGCCTGGTCCCGTGGGTGGAGGAGAAGACCAGGAAACTGGGGTGAGGCTCAGTGGCAGTCCCCAGGCACTGGAAGGCAGGTCCGGATACAGGGCCCAGTTTACCTGGTCCCACGGGTGGATAAGAAGCTCTGATGGTCTTAGACAACCTTTCTGAAAGAATCGTTCAACCTCCAAAAAAGGTAGCAACCCACAGGTAGAGAGCCACTAGTATATGGGCTTAAATGAGCAAAGCCTTTCTGTCTAGAAGCCATAATGTACTCATAATTTAACTTAGTTGTCCTGTTGCTAGAACTTGATCTTGAGGAGTTACTGAGGAAATCTAGACAAGGACATGCACAGAGGGTGTTCACAATAGAGTTGTCAAAATGCCTAACTACAGAAAAAATGATATTCCATGACATGCATTACAAAAAATGATGTCTGTGTGGGTTTTAATAAGCATAAGATAATAAACACTAAGTGACAAATTAAGATGCAAGTCTACACACAGAGTCTTAGTCCTATTTCAAGGTTATAATTTTCCACATACATCATATTTTCCTAGTCAAATCATTTTCCTCACTTTTTAATTTTTTTAAGATGTTACTGTCATTGTCAGGGAAGGAAACCCTTCTAAATACAACAGCCTTCATATGAGCTGCCAAAGGAATACAGGATTTCAAAATTTACCTAACTGTAAACTCACACCTTCTTAATCAGTTACAGAGGAATAGGAAATTTAGGCAGATTTGACAAAGACTTTTAAATGGTACTATGTGGAAAGTGAAGTCTAAAGTGTTACCTCACAGGAGGCAGAATTTCCCATTTGTGTTTTCCTCTCTCCAGGCTTCTTTCTCAGCCTTGACCTTTTACCAGACCAGTGCTCTGGCTGCAAACTGCATTCCCAGTTCTAGACATGCCTTTTATCAGCCTTGTGATCCAGCTCTGAGCATTACCCCAGCGTGGCTGTGTTCCTCCTCATGTGCTTTGTTTACTTTAAGTGGCATGGGGCTGCCTTTCTCTCTGCTGCATGGTTAAGCACTTGGTCTTCCTCAGCATCTTCTAATCTGTTGCAGCCTCTGCTCACCTCTTCTCTCCACTGCTATAAGACTGTATTCAACTTTAGACACATACTTTGAAGTGTGGCTTATCTTTTTCCAGGTATACTTTGCCACCCCCCCCCCCACATTCAATAGGCCTATAAGTCCTAACAGAGAGCCACATGGAATCACTCAGCAGACACCAGCTGGTGATGGATCCCCCAAATCAATGATGTAGTGGCAATCTTTCTGGCCATGCCTGAGAAGATGAGACACTTACACTGGATAGAAGCAGAGAAGGACAACTGAAAAAATGTTTCACTTGTAGCATGTTCTCCAGATGAGCAAAAATGAATTGATGCTCCTCTCCTAACCAAATCAGGTAGCTTCTTGTCAAACCAAAACACATGATCCTTCAGTGACACAAGCTTGTGGCTAACCAGCATATTGCCTTTGATTTATAATTTCAGGAGCACAGCAGGGCATTGAGCCACTAATTCAACCAGAGGAGAAGAGTTTGTTTGCCATAGTCTGAATCCTGATTTATTCTGAACTTGGAAAATGAACTCTTGGATACTCTCTGTGGGCAAAAAGAAGTAAAATAAAATCTTTGCTCTGGCTTTTCAGTACCATAGGAGTTTGTACTTCTACAATCACTAGCCATTTGATTTGTTAATATGTTCAATACACTTTACTTAGCTATATGCACCAGAAAATTTAAGTATTTAAAGTTTTGCAGAACCCTCTAGAAGTTTCATACCAGCATTATTCTTGCCTTTGAACTGTTCTGACATGTTAGGACCATAGTGCCTTAATCAATTAGCAATGATGTTCCACAGGCTGGGGCTCCTGTGACTCAGCAAAAGGCTTCTAACAGACATTTTTCTTTTTCTTTTCTTTTCTCTTCTGGCAACTTCTGACTTAACCGTCATCCAATCAGACCTAATGGAAGCATTGGTGATAGGACAAGCAAAGAAGGAATGCTGACCTAGGGGTTCTGAGCAGTGTCAGTCTCAGTCTCTGCTGCCTGACTTCAGGTGGTTCTACGCAGTCAACACTAGAAATTCACAAAGGAGAGAAAGCCTTGGAAAAGAAAAAGGACAGTGGCTCTTTCAGAACAAAAAGGAATGAACACACCAGAGTCAGGCTCAGCCTATTCTGGTTGTACATTCATGGCCCCATGGGATGAGTGCTATTCAAGGAGTTAGGAATGGAGAATGCTGAACTCCTAACACTATGGACCTGCTAAGGTGGCTGTGCTCTGTCATAGACAGAAAGTATCTGTTAGGGTGAGCTGCACCTAAACTAGGGAACTGTGCTGTGTGTCACAGTATCTATCTGGGATACTGCATTTTCATGAGGAAAGTGAAAATGTACATATTCAAATTCTAAATAAAAAATTTTAATAAAAGAAGAAGGTTACAAAATACTTCAGGGAACACAGAGGGACCAATTTACATAAAATATTCAAGAAAACCAATAGATAAGGAACACAATGAGACTAGAATGCTGATTCTAAAGGAAATGAGTCTCTTGCTGACACAGAGGAAAGTCCCAAGTAGAACAGAGCTCAGTTCCAAAGTGAACACTTTCCTTACCTGCCCAGCCTGACCTCTGAATCTGAGCAAGTACAATTTGTGATAGAATTCACACACTGTGACTTCTTCAGCTTTGCTCTATATGATATATCCCTACCAAATTTGGCACAGTGTGGGCTGAAAGATGAGCATCTGGAGAAGAGGCAGGGGGTGCTAGGATGGGAGGAAAGAAGGAAATAGATTTTCTCTCAACTAGGAACTTAAAATATATTTCTTTTGTTTTTTTTTAAAGCCGATATGGAAATCAGCCTAGTGGTTCCTCAAAAAGCTCGGAATAGATCTTCCTCAAGATCCAGCTACACCATTCTTGGGCCTATACCCAAAGGATACTATAACCTCCTACAAAGATACATGCTCATCCATGTTCATTGTTACTCTATTCATAATAGTTAGATATTGGAAACAGTCTAGATGTCCACCAATGGATGAACAGATAATGAAAATGTGATATTTACACAATGAAATATGGATGAAGACAAAAAAAATAATCTTGAGGTAACTCAGACCCCAAAAGGAAAATATTATATGTATTTCCTTATATTAACATTTAAGCCTTTGATATGTGTGCTATAGTCCATATAACCACAGACATTAGGTATCATATAAGGGACTAGAGGGAAGAGGTGAGGATTTCCCAAAAATTGGAAATAAAATATAAAGTTATAGAGAAAAAGGAAGGAGGCTGGAGTAGGAGGATTATATGGGGAGGAGGATGGGAAAGAGGGAGGGATAGAGGAGGAAATATGGGGAGGGACAACTAACACTAAGGGCTATTTCGGGGGCCATATGGAAACCAACTACTATACAAGCATCCTGAAGTATACACATATACTAAAATCGAAATGGAATCATCAAATAACAGAGGAGAGAGTGTCCTAACTAGACATCTTTTGCCACCAAGGAAAACCTCCAGTGCCAGGCAGGAAAGGGTCAGTCACATTTAGTTGAGTCATTGGTCAAAGGGGCACTTTGGAAACTTCCAAACATTTCAGGTTATTGATAAGGCTATTGGTTGTTCTCCACAAATGGATGGTAAGGCCTTAGTGCTGAAGAAAACACTTAACATATCTCATTGAACATGGAAAAGTCAAGCTGGCACCTAACCAGAGGCTTCACGCCTACTGACTAGTGTTCATGGTACTCTACATGGTCTCACAAAAGACAGGTAACCATTAACCAAGCTACAAACCCTGCAATTTACAATAGTGAACTCCCTGTACGATATGCTGGTGCAATTGTAGCATAACCACTGTGGGAGTAACTAACCACTCTCTGACTGGACTTAAGGCTTATTAAAGAAGATGGAACTCATACCTGACACTGCTTCAGTGGCTAAGAATGTGAGCCTTGATAATCCATGGACCTAGGGGAAAACCAAATACTACTGTTCTGCTAAAGGAATATAATAATGATATGCTGCTATACCTAATAGATCAGTGTCTTGCTCAGCCATCACCAGAGAAGCTTCCTCTTATAGCAGATGGAAACTAATACAGAGACCCACAACTGGAGAATGCATAGTAAGAGACTTTGTAACAACCAGTCATAAATGAGATGTCTTTATGCCCGTGGTGCTCATGGAGCTATGCTGCAGAGGTGGTGGAAAGATTATAAGAGCCAGAGGGCATGGATGGCTCCAAGGAAACAGCATTTTCCAGGACTAATGGACACAGCATTTTCCAGGACTAATGGACATATGAACTCACAGAGACTATAATAACACACATAGAGTCTACACAGGCTCAAGCCAGATAGGGTCCTAGTGCTGAGAAAGGGAAGTAGACATTGGCTCCCATCCCCAGGGAAGAAGCTATCTTTAACTGAAACTTACCTGCAAACAAAAAACCTATTTTTTTCTCAATGGAGTCTAACTGGGTATATTAACCACAGCTATGGGTAGGCCCCACGCCCAGTAATAGATGACCAATACAAAAGAAACTCAATGGTATTTTTGTAGACCTTTTGTCTCATATTGCTTTGTGTGGGCATTAATTATCCTCCTGGGCTTTTGCTTATATATTATGTTTTCTGATTTTATGCTTTTGTGTTTTTTTTGGAGGTGCATTAATTATCCTACTGGTCTTGGCTTGTATATTATGTCTTCTAATTTTATGCTTTTTTTGTTTACGTTCCTTGCGTTTTCTTCTGGTGTGTGGGATTTTTGTTGTTGTTATTGCTTGTCAGTTTATTTTCTAAAGACAGTAAGAAAGTAAGGGCAGCTGGAAAGGCCATGCTACATAGCTCTCAATACAGAGCATGCTAAAGGGGACTGAGAATCATGTTGTCAATCTAAAGAATAGCAATTTCATGAACTCTCAGGGATGGGTTGGATGGAGAATTGGGAATTTTAGGGTCATGAGACCCTAAATATGATATATGATGGTGAATGTGTTATTTTACATTGTTGAAACCCATAAAACATATACAAACCAAAACCTAGCATATGAGATTCATTTAGAAAGTTATGTATCAATATTCACTTTAAGAAGTGTATTGTACTAACACAGGATGTACATAAAGAACAGCGGTGAGGGGGACAGGTATATGGGAATTCTGCACCTCCTAATCAGTTTTTTGGACCCCAAATTGTCAATAATAGTCTATTATGTTTTTAAAATGTGAAATATTTACGGTTTATATTTACTAATGCTCTTTTGAATAATTACATTTTCAGCATTATAAATCCAGCTGCTTAAAATAAAAACCTAGGTATGTGCTTATTCATTAAAATGACAGTTATCTCATACACACATTATGGTAGAAGAACTCATAACATGTATTTATGAAGAGCCTTATCTGAATTGATGGTTTGTTCAATATACCATCATTGCTTTCTTCTTCCTTGCTTTATAAGCTCTCTTCGAATATTGACAGATTAATGGTTCTATTTCTTTTAAACAACCTGCGATTCTCCCTTTTGCTTTTTGAACAGTTTCGGATATCAATATGTGTACATGTGTACACAGTTTGTGAAGTTAGTTCTTTCTTTACAGTTTTAAAAAGGTTTTGGAGATTGAACTCAGGTCATTAGGATTACGCAGTAAGTACTTTCACCTATCATCTTGTTGGCTCCCACTTCTCATTGTATTGGAGCTCATTGATTTGACTAGACTGACTGGCCAGTGAGCCCCTGGGATTCTATTGTTTTCATCTATAAAATGCCAAGTTTAGGAGTTTAGGGGCATATACTACTATATGCTACTGTTTATATGAGTTCTGAAGAGTGAATCCAGATCCCCAGGCTTGCAAGGCAGGCAGTTTACTGACTGATGTATCTCCCAGTTCTTCAAGGTACCACTAAACACACACACACACACACACACACACACACACACACACACACACACACACACACACACCTACCTTAAGCTACTGCAAACATTGTTAAATTGGTTTCTTACAATGACTTAGTTTCCAGTCTGTAGTTAGTGTCATTTAAAAACAATTGATTACATTAATAACTTGCTTTAACACTATAACTGGCTAGTGTTCTTTAGATAAAATTAAAAAGAAACCTCTAAGATGGCCTATAGAGTCTTGATCCATCTTTTATTTGTTCATTCCTTAAAGCTCTGAAGATACGGGGTTGTTTCACTCCCCCAGTATACTGGTTTATCACTCTTCAAGTTTCAGTTTAGATGCTTTTTCCACTAAAGCTGTCTGTGGCAGTTTGAATGAGAATATTCCCCATAGGCTCATGTATTTGGACACTTGGTCTCCAGGTGATGGCACCATTTGGGAGGTCTAGGAGATATGGTCTTAATGGAGGAACTATGTCACTGGAGGTAGGCTGTGAGATTTCAAAGCCTCATGCCATTCTAAGTGCTTACTCTCTCTGCTTCTTACTTGAAGTTTGAAAATGCAATCTCAGCTTCCTGCCCCAGCCATCATGCCTCTGCTCTAACATCATATACTCTTAACCCCTCTGTAATCATAAGCAAAAACAAACTCTTTCTTACTTAAGATGCCTTGGTCATGGAATTCTATTACAGCAATAGAAAAGTTGCTAAAACACTGTCCCACTCTTCCAGCTAAGGACTCCTATTTTATACTGCTGTACACCCTGTGCTTTCCTTCCATAGTCCATTACATTCAGCACACTGTCTTCTTGGCCTTTTAGAATGTGAGAGTCATGAGGGAAGGGTCTGTGTTTTTGCTGTTTTGTCTGCAGCTCTTGGCATTTGGTTGGGTTCCAGAATCAATTTACTGACTAACATTCTGGAATAGCTTAATTTAGGAAGTGATTATTATACTATCCACTGACAAAGATAAACATATCTGGAACACTAGATAAGAGGATGAACTACATTTCTCAAAGATATTTTTTTTGTGGTAACTCCATGAAGGGAGGGTACTGAAAGAGATGATCAATCCCCTAAGAACCTACTGGGGCTTAGAGGTTTAGATTTCTATCATATAGTTGCATATGATAGTAACTTAACAGCTATTTGCTATATAAAAAGTGGCCTGCAGGTACCAAAACATACTTCTAGAAAAATGCATCATATGCCCCCAGCCCCAACTTGGAAATGAGGAGGCAATACCTTTTACTAAGAATACGTAAAAGACTTTCTCAATGGGAAGTTTTCATTTATGCAGTGACCAATGATGCTGTTCTTGGTCACCTCATCTTAAGAATGAAGATGCAGAATGATACAACATAGGTGTACACCAAGCAATGGACAGCTACGTAGTCTATGCAAAGACTCAGCATTGATTCCTACACAAGGGAAGGAACCAGGGCTGTGGCCACCATCATCTACATGCAGCTTTTGTTTAGTGCCTTATAAAGGTTGGGCTCTTCCTATGCCTCTTCTTCCAGGGTTTTCCAAGGATAAGATACCATAATGATCTAACAGTGTATTCCTGGACTTTTTAGCTTCCTTTAGATGCCAAAAGTCCTCCCTTTTCAATCTCAGAAATAAACTTTTTGGCAGGCTGTGGTTTCTGAGTGTAACTACTCATGTAAACACCCAGCAGCTTTTCTACAGCTGCTTTGAAAAGTACACATGGGAAATTTGCAAATTTATTAGAAGAAGATGATGACAGTACAGCTGAGTCTTTTCTGAGGGAAGAGGAGTAGGGAATTTGGTGTTTGTTTCAAAGTGGATACTTTGGGTGCTTAACGATTTTCTTTGATTCACCTTATGAGGAGGTTTAGAAGACATATTAAGATGCTCTAAACTTAAGAATCTTGGAAGGTTAGAGAGGCAGTCATCTGTCTTTTTACAGCAGAGGTGGACAATGACTGAGAATGGAAGACAGGCTGGCTGTCCCAGAGAGTTTCTCACCAATATAAGCTAATCTCACAGCTATTCTAACGATGGTTACGGTAGCCATTAGTTCTGGGATATAGGTCTATTCTCTAGCATCCTGCAAACAGCTCTTAGTATCACCTAATTTTCCTACCAGAGCACAGACCACTAAGAGAACAGAAAATAATAACCATGTCCTATGACAAGTATATGTACATGTTTTACACATGTGATGCTCAAAACAAATCTCAACTTTGTGTTCTTACTGTTTACCAGCAAGATTGAAGGTCACTGAAGTACAGCGTAAGCTAATAAAGTCATTATTTTATTTGAAACATGATTCAATAGAGACACGAAAAACATACTAGCCTTGCCTGGACATACAGAACTTCAAACGTCAGTAGGCAGAAACATTCTGACTTATTTTATCCCAGTTTCTGCCACATACTGTGCAGTGTAGGTTTATTCAGACTGTTAGCTAAGGTGACTCAGTTAGTGAGCTGACTTGCTTCCTCTCTCTTTTTCTTACTTTCCCTTTTGTTTTGGCTAAATTTAAAGAATATCTAACCCTCCATCAAAATACTGAACTGTTTTTTTTTCTAGGAATGCCAAATCTATTTGCCCCTGTAATGGCCTTCTATACACTCCACCCATATCATTTATTTTGTTATCTCTTGGTGTCCAGTGTAGAGATATTATTGAGTCAGTGTTCAATAACATTTGTAGAAAAAAAATGACAAAGTTGTTCACTAACATCTAATTACAGTAATATTCACACCTATTCTACCACCAAAAAAGAAAAAGGACATAGGGTAGACAAAAAAAACAAAAAACCCAAAACAATAAAACAACAACAAAAAATAAAACCAAAAAACTAAAACAAAACAGAATAGGCTAGATTTATAAAAATCAAGGAGGGACTGAGGAAATATGTCAGTTAGCAATGCACTTATGAATACAAGGATGTAAATTACTCCCAAACCCACATATAAAAACCAGGTGTGGCCGGGTGGTGGTGGCACACGCCTTTAATCCCAGCACTCAGGAGGCAGAGACAGGCAGATCTCTGTGAGTTCGAGGCCAGGCTGGACCGACAGCCTCCAAAACAATACAGAGAAACCCTGTCTCGTAAAACCAAAAAAAAACAACAACAACAAAAAAAAAACAGGTGTGGTATAAATTTGTAATCCCAGTGGTAAGGCAGTGGAGACAGGTAAATCCCTGGCTTGTTGGCCAGCTAGCCCAGTCTTCTTGGCAAGTTCCAGACCAGTAAAAGGCCTTGAACCAGGAAAAAAAAAACCAAAACAAACAAAAACCCAAACAAAACAAAAAAGTAATATAGATAGGACCCAGAGAATAATAACTGAGGCTGCCTTCTGACCTCTACCTGCTGGTACACAGGCAAAGAAAAAAAGAATGGTAGATGAAACAGGACTCCAGACTGAAATTGTCATTGCAGTGGAATACTGAACAAGGTTCTGGCTCCCTGGCAACCAAGTAGAAAAAAAATTATACTTTTTGTTTCAATAAAGTTCATTTAAGCTGGAGCAGTGGTGGCTCACACCTTTAATCCCAAGTGCTTGGGAGGCAAAGGCAGGTGGATCTATGTGATTTTGAGGCCAGGCTGGTCTACAAAGCTACACAGAGAAATCCTTTCTTGAAAAATCAACAACAAAATTATAAGGTTCATTTAAAGAGACAAACATTTTCCTGATAACCAATTCTAGGATAGAATGAATGGGAGAATGATGGGAGGCCAAAACAAACAAACAAACAAAAACGTCACAAAAAACCCACTTTTAAAATATGGATGGATCTTTAACCCTGTAAAAAGCTTTGTAAAATTTCTTGCAAATGGGCATTTCTAATATCAGCATTTATAGAAGTTGGATGTGTATAATTTATTTTCTCCATAAAGTTTCATTATCCAGTAATTTATTGTTTATTTATATGGTGATTAAATCAGCTTGTAAATGGATTGGGGACCTTGTCTGTCTTGTTCAACACTGGGTTATTAGCTCAAAAAAGAATGCCTAGCACAGAGAGGGCATTTGATAAATGTTGGCTGAACAAACAATCTTCATGAATCAAGTGTTAAGCAAAAAATTAACCAATGGTTCTGCTATTTTCATGGTTTATGACAACAAAGCAATGACAATGGTACAGAAAGGAAAAACATAAATCTCACCATCTTACCAGCTGGCTGCACTGTATAAGATTGCTAATTGCTGGTAGTTTTATGGGCTTCAATATAATGAAATGGTACTGACAAGCTCTTTAGGTCAAAGGTGAGGAAGCTCAATCCTGACGTGTGTGTGATGTATGCAAGCATGCATGTATGCATGCATATGTACACTTTTGAGGAGGTCAGAGGATACTGAGTGTCCTCTTTTATCATTTGATGCTTTATTCTTTTGAGATAGGGCCTTTAACCAGGTTCTGGGTCTACTGGTAATGTTATATGGACTGACCAGTAAGTCTCCTGTGAGTTGACTGTCTTTACCCCAAAGTTGGGATCATGGGCCTTCAAAACTATGTCCAACTTTTACATGGGGCTTTGATTTCAGGCCCTACTTGTTTGTACAGCATGTACTCTTATCCACTGAGCCATCTTCAAGCCCTTTGCCTATCTTGTTTACTGCTGACTCCTAGCTAGAAAAATGGTTATTTTACTCTATGAGTTACTTTAAGGAGATCTCTGATCCAGAAAATAATACAAAAGCTTGAAAAACAGTAGAGGGATTCATGACCTTGTAAACATTTCAACCATTTTCATAATTTTGGAGATGAAGGTCTTCTAATTCTTGTATAAGCATGGCACCATAGCCTCTGTAACACTGGACCAAACTGGTTGGCTCCTTCCTGACTCTGACAACACTGTCTAGACACAAGCACACTTGGCACAAATCAGATTTCTGTAAGCTAATAAATTCACTTGGTTTGAAATCTATTGTGATAAAAAAATCACACTTCCCTTTCCTTTCAGTACTTAATGGAAACTCAATTTCCATTTGTTTCCTGCAAATGGAGGCAGCAGGGTGTTTACTGTTCACCTGTTCATGCCCTGTGTTACAATGACAATGCGTGTACAGCTGTCCAAATGGCTGTTCTTGCACCCAGTGTCTACCATATATGGATAGCATACTTAGTCCTAATCCTGTTCTTTGATGACTATCCCCTCATGGGCTATAAGTTTTTGCCACAAATCTGCCTCTTGGAGCGAATTTTATGGTGTTCTACATTCAAAGAACACAGTGTACAAAAACTGAAATTATAACACAAATAAGTGACCATTTAAATACCTTACGTAGAAGGAATGGGTATGCATTTTCTGTCCCAGGCATGGTGGCTGGGTTCCTGCTCAGTAGTAGGAACAGGTACATATCCATGCCTATGGTTATTCCCATTAACATTGAAGATATGCTGTTGCAAGACATGCTAAACATGCTAAAAGTCTGGCTGGTACAATATCTGGGGATTTCAGTGCAACACTCTTAAGTTCTTGTAGAAGAAAAATTACATGAAGGAAGTTTCAACCATAACTTCAACACACTAGAGACAGCATGTCTAAGGCAAATACACATTTTCCTGTATAGAAAAATCATAGCTGTGCTTGTTCCAGTTGTCGCTGCACCTGAGTAACTTTTCTTTGTTCTACTGTGTTTAACTTTGTTCACTCTGTGCTATCATGAACAGCCTAACTATAACAAGCACATTGTGTGACCTTCATTTTCTTTCAGCATGTACAAGCTTAAGCAAGATCACATCTCCACTGCTGCTTTAGTTTCCATGACTGTGTCACTATCAGACCACCAGTACTATCTTCTGTGCCCACATCTTTTCCCCCTTTTCTTGTCATGAGGCAGGAACCACCCTTTCCTTTCATTGTGTACTTGAGCCCACTCCTGCCTTCTCAGGACTTTGTTCTCCTCACTACAACCATCAGCTTTTCCTATACTAAACTGTTGCCATCACCACATCACCTAATTTCCATTTTCACAGTCCTGAGTGATATTAGGGAACAAGAAAGGCACAGGAGCCATAGAAAGGGTCATAGCTATTTGGGGGTATTATACACTTTTATTTAATTGTATTTATGTAAATAAAGGAGAGGTAGCTGCCTTACTGCCTACATAGAAAGTTTCTCTCCATGACTACATGTGTGTGCATGTATCTGGGGCTCATGGGATATATTTCCCCAGTGTCTAGCATTATCACAAAAGTGATACACTGCACTATAAAAGCTCTGCTTGGAGAAAAACGCAAATATTAAAGAATTATGCAGAGCAAAAGCTTCCATTCTGTTGTCTAGCAGACATGAATCCAATCAAGGTTCTACATGCAATTGTGGTACCATGGTCTTACTAAGAGACCATCCTGCATCCCTTAGATCATGCTGGCCAGATCCTAAACCCAGTGACTAACATTTTTCTAAAATACAAGAAAAGGCATGAGGAGAGGACACAGGCAGACACAAGACAAAGACTGCCAGGAGCACTGGAGGCTGGAAGGGCCAGGAGAAATCTCTCCATAGCCTTCAGGAGTACCTCAGCTCTGCAAACACCTTCATTTCAGGTATGGTGTCCAGAGTTTTGAAAAATAAATCTCTATTGTTTTAAGTTACCAAGCTTCTGGTGATTTTGTTACAATAGTCCTGGGTAACTAATACAGATTTTGGTACCTATGGAAGCTACAAACTAAGCAGCAAAGACACTATAAAGCTATAAACTTAAGTGATTTCAGTTAAGAGAAAACCTAGGAAATGGACCGCTATGCTTCCTTAGCCATTAACTTTTCTACTCATCTAATTTGAAGACACTCCCCTGAGTGTGGGAAGCATAGGTCTAGATGACCACTACTCTCTTCTGGTGCTGAGTTTTACACTTGGACTAGAGACTTATTCCACAGTTTTCGGGGCTTACCTATCTGTACAGCACTGTGCATACATCTATGGGCACAAGCAGGTTAAAGTATTTGGAACCCACTTTTTCCAGGCAAGGAACATGGACTCTGGGTCTAAAGTAACCTACTACCCTTTGTTCTATTTATAAAAGCAATCCTGCTCCCAGGCTGACTTTCTTCTGCCCCATCTCACCTGGAGGCTAAGATAAAGATGACAGTGGCAAAGAGCTCTCTCCACAAATGGAAAGTACAATTGCAACACAGTATAGGCCAGGTATAACAGGTTTTAATTCAGAGTGTCTGTATGTAAGTGAGGCCTGCCAGCATGGACTTAGCACATCTGATAACAATATTCTCAAAATCTTTTTCATCTTTCAGAAGTCACACAGTTTAAAAAAACACAAATAAATAAATAAGCATCTTCCTTAACAAAGGCCCAGTCTGACTAAATATGTAGTTTTGCTTTTAAACCTAGGCTTAGACTCTCTTCTTGGTTCTCAGCATAACCTTTTTCTTCCCTGCATTTAATTTCTGACAGTACTAGGGTGGATAAATGTCATAAGTTTTAGTGATGAGATTAAATAATTAAAATTAGTTGATACTGAGTAAAATCAAGCTTTACAGAAAGAAAAATCAGTCTGGGGGTCACTAAATCAAAGACAACATATTCTGATGTTTACCAGCAGCTGAATGAAATGTGTTAACAAGGTCTGTTAACACACCAAGCTTGAATTACATGTCTGTCAGCTCCCAAAAGATCGCAATGGAGGCCAATTGTGAGTCGGTAGTAGGGAAGACTCAAGGAAGAGAGATCAATGAAACACCAACACATCCCTCGCCTCATGAAGATCAAAGCAGGAGTTTGTCATACCAGATCACACATCTCCTCAGGCCTAAGCTAGTCACCCGAGACTACACAGTCACAGGATAGTACAAAGCTAATACACAGAGCAGCAGACATTTTATGGTCCCTGCATTCCAGAGTTTTGGGGAGCAGCCATGAAATGGACATGGAACTATCTCAGTGGGTACCACCTGGAAACTTCACTCCTCATTTTTTTAAGCAGGAGGCTGGCTTATTCCCTAAATTTCATAGGGTCTTTTAGTAATTGAAAGCTGACTGTGTGCATGTGTTAGATTTGTGTGCATTAAAGTTCCCCTCTTGAACAGGTTTATGTCTATTTAGAGCCCAGAGCAGGAACAAAGAGTGCATCAGGAACTGCTAAGTCACTTTTCACAGTGGCTACACTACACACTCCCGCTGACAGTGCTTGGGAACTCCGGCTGCTGAAATCAGCCTAACTTTTGTCGGAACAATGGAATCCCAGTTAGTATCAGCTCAGCATGTCATTCTGTGTTCTTTGCACAGGTTATATTCCATCTCCATGTATATATAATAAAACAGTACTTTAATTACATAATATCTAAGCATAGCTATCTGGAGAGAAACTGAGCTGTGTGTGCACATGTGAGGAGCAGTGACTGCCTGTGGACTCTGGTACATTTGGACCTAAATCACAGGTGAGGTGGAGATGATTAGGGTGATAAGAAAGAATGGTGATCTACTTTTAAAAGTTGACAGTTTGGAGATAGCCTATAGGAAAACAGAAACAGTTTTGAATCATGAATTCAAACTCTGTGGAATCATAAAACTGTCTTTTAAAAAATGTCATTACAAATATCAAGTTCAAAGATAAAGATCCCCTTCGCCTGCCCTCAAGGCCAATAATCTAGACAGGATTTCAAACACCCTGCAAGTGTAATAGGAGGAAAATCTCATAGACAACACAGGCTCCAGCAGATTTCAGCAAGGAGATGGAGAAAGAAATGGGAGCCATCTAGATCATTCGATAAGAGAACAGAGAAGATCCTGGCAATTCCCTTGTAATAGCTGCAATTCTTGGTAACTTAATCCTGGGATGGGGGGTGAGGTGAAGAAATTCCCACACACAAGAGTGTATCCCAAGGGCTTTCCCACAGAGAATGCCCCACAACATGGGAGCCTCACTTCTGTCTGGTGATAATCTATGGAATTCTTCTCTCTAGCCACTGAGTCAGTTTAGAGACTGTTATAATGCTGCATGACAACCACCATGTGGACCCTCCAAAGTCTGTTAGAGATGAGAAGATGAAGCCGATGTTGACAAGGACTATAAACTAAGCAGCTCCAAACACACCCCCAGGCTCCCAGAGCACAAAGCAACAGTAATCATTTCAAATGACCCCCAACTATTTAGAATTTCATACCATCAAGTCAGATGAACCAAAATTGCTACCACCTGTAAAAATTCAAAGAAATACAAAAATCACTTAGAAGGAGAAAAAAGAGCATGGCAGATGTGCTTGGAGGAGGGAAGAAGCAAAATGTATGATTGGAGCACCCCCTCCAGGGAACATGTGACATACCAGCTTTAGAGACTGAGTATGCCATGGTGGAAAACAATGCCATATGTTTCATCTATCCTTATTCTGAGGATTTTAAGAAACATCTTGGAAATTTTAGAGATCTTTTAGGATCACAGAAGTGAGGGCGGGAAAGAGTCTGTTCACTCAAAAGATACCATAGGTTTTGAGCTTTGGAAAAGACCTTAGGGACCACTGACCGTAACTTGCTGCCCAATAAGAAATACCTCTTGTAAACTCCACTCATTTCTGCACACACATCTCCAGTGGGCAGGAATGCAGATGGCTCCAATCTGAGAGGTGCAACCTGCTGACAGGTGCTTCTTCTATACTGAGGCCATGTGCTTTTCTGGAACCTCCAGGACAGGTCTTGATTAGCAACAGTAGTAGGTACTGCTCAATTCTCTGTAAATCAGTTCTTCTCATATTTGAAGCAGGAGATCATGAAGTTCTGAGTCTTCTCTTTCCCAAGAAATATCCAGTGCTTTATACAAGGTTTTAGGAGCTTATTAGCCTGACTAACTTTATTCTAAATGCACTTTGCTAGGATTCTTCTTAATCTGTGGCTCTCTAAATGGAATGCCAGGTCTTAGGCATAGGCTTATTACTTAGCTACTAATGGCCACCCATTACAGTGTATGAGATGCCCAGAGAGGTAACAATAATTGCTAACACACACATAAGCAGGTGGTAGCAGAGATAGAAATATGGCATCCATCTCCTGATCCTCATTGTCTGTATCATACTTAAATAACCCACTAGTCAGAAAATCAGGATGTTTCTTCCATATGGTAACAGAGTGTGGGGGATGGCAAAGAAATGGTTGAAAAACACTGAATCTGAGAACTACAAACCACTTCTGAGCCAGAGTGGTGGCTCAGGGCTCTAATCTAACTTACAAGATAGAAGGATCAAGAGTTCAAGGTTATTCTCTACAGAGCAGAGCAGAAGCCAGCCTGGACAGGACTATTATCAGATTCTGTCTCAAAATGAAAAAAAAAAATAAACAAAAACACTTCTGCTAGGCCAGTCTTTTTTGGGTTTCTACCACTTCCTAGAAAGGAAAAGAATATGTGCTCTTGATCAATTTTTTGAGCAAAAGCTTGATGGGATGGAGTGTGCAGAGGGTCAAAAGGTATGAGCAGCCGCAGTTTTTGGTTAGTAGGTCCAGGGAAGTCCAGCCAGAATCCCTGGACCTGCCAACTAATTGCTAACACTGGAGTAGCCAGGCAACAGCATCCTTTATGTTAAAGATAGTAATAATAATGGTGTGAAAAATGACTAAATATTGGTGTAGGTGGGGGCAGAGTAGAAGAAATTCCATAAGCTATATCCGTATTTAATCAGGGTTTTGATATATAGTGTCCATAGGAAGGTGCAGAAGGAAGTGACCTTACCTCTGGGACAAAAGTTAAAACTAAGCTTGGGAGCACTGGTAAAATAGCCTTCTCACTGCATAAACGCTGAGACTTGGCAGAGATACTTTGATTGTATAGCTTTCCTACCCCCTAAAAGTTCTGAATCCACCCCTCAAAATACATATGGAGTTAATTTAATATATACTTACTGAAATCACAATACAAAAGGCATCGATAAGTGAAATTCACACAAAAGTGGGCCTGACAGTAAGGAGCTCACAGACAATGAACAAAGCACATGGGTACCAAAAACATGCATGCAGAGAATACAAATAGCCAGAGTGAAGCAACATGTGATCTGGATTTGGGCCCAATTACACTGGCATTAGGCTAAGGGAAGGACCCCACAGGGTCCAGGAAGCCCATTTCTACAGATTAACTAAACTGTCCCTATGAAACAGCTGACTCCTAGAGCAAGAATGACCTGCTTGTCTCAGTGTGTATGTGAGCATTTCATGACTGAAGATGAGTTGCTGGGAAGAGACTCTGCTCCATAGTCATAACTGATATCCAATACCTGAAGAGTGACACTGAGGTGGTTGCAGAAAAGAAAAAATACAACAAACGAGCTGGGGCAAGCCATGTTATCCTTTCCTTCCTGCCACTGGGCAGACAAGTTAGCAGAGTACTTTATGCTGGATGCAAGCCAGTCTCATCCCCAAAGCAGTGGATTCTACAAGCCAAATCACAAACAGAAACCAAATCTAGGAATGCAAAATTCACTGGGAAATCCAAAAGAGAAATATCAATTGTCAATTCTTCCCCAAAGGAGCTGGGAGGAGAGGCTGGATAAAGGAGTTCTATAAAATGCAGTCCAAAAGCCCTCATTGTTTACTGCATGGTAAATCATAATGGCAGGAGTGGTCTTATCCTGTTACACTGGAAAGCGAGCTAGAAGAAGATAAAGTCACAGCCACAGCCACTAACTACAGTAAACAAATACTTTATACATCCAGTAGAATGTTCAGACAATGCACAAGCTCACTGTACCCAGTCACTTCTGCGAATAAAACAAAACGAAACAAAAACCCTCTCCCTCTCTCAGGTCCTGCTACAGGCATCACAGTAAAGCATTCTGACAGTCAAAATGCCATGAGGATCCTGAAAACAGTTGGCTCAGGATACCACCGAGTTGGCGGATCCTGAATTCTGGGAATAAGCTATTTTATTTCCTTTTTTCTGAATTAAAAAATGGGCCTGTTCCTGAAGACATACAAAAGGATAATGTACCAAACAAAGAGGAATTGTCATGTATACCCTACCCTCTCTTATCTGTTGAGCTAATGTCCACCATTCTGCTTGCTAAACATGGACACAGCCAATTCTATGCCCAACACCAATGCCATCTGTATCCCTCTTCTCTGACTGTAAACATTTCCACACTTCTACTTTTTTATTTCCCCACATTAGAAGACCTCAAGTACATCAAGAAAAAGTGATCCAATAAACTAATCATTCTATTCCCAGGTATAGTCCAAGCTTGAAAATGCTAAGAGACATGCTCTCTATGTCAACAAAAAGAACTGAAGTGTTTGTGGCTAGAAGAACAAAGTTCTGCCACTGATGTAAGGAAGACCACATAGCAGGTAAGATGAAAAACTAGATGGTATTAAAGCATGGAGAGTGTTTCCATACTATACAGAGTGTAATACATACACACAGATCTAGAGAACACACCATGCAATTTTAAATCTTACCCACAGACAAGTAGAGAAAAGTAAAAAGAAAGACAAATGCCCAACAAAAGATAGGAGTGGCTTGCCTCAGCATGATGTTAATATGCTATAGGATGCTGCTTCTTTTCCTTCAGTTCTACATTCTTACTATTTCTATAGGTTTTTAAAATAAAGGTGAAATAAAAATATAAAGCTCAAGTATAGACAGTGGAAATACTGTGTTTCTTTCTTTTTATAAATTTCTCCAGGGTGCCAGAAAGCTGCCTTTACTTTAAGTTATACAGAAATTCATCTCACAGGTAAGAATCCTAAACCCAGGTAAAGGCAGCACTACTGACATCTCTCTGAAACCTCAAGGCAGAGTCCATGGTGATCTGAATATTTACTGTTCCAGTTACAAAGTAGCTAGTCATCAGCTGAGATCTGGATGAGGTCACAGAAGAGCAGGGCCCTCATATCTTAGGCTTCAGAAGGCCTGGCTTAGATTCCTTGCTTAGCTACTTAGCGTGACTTTGGCTAACTTGTTTAATTTTTTGAGCTTCCATTTCATCAATAAAATGTTAATCATTTCATCTTACATGTCCTTAAGAGAGAGATCTGAGGTAATATGCAAATACACACTTTGTTTTCAGGTAGTACACTACAAATCTCTGAAGAATGGCACAAGGCAAACAGAAGGGAAGAAGCAGGCTTTGTGGAGCTTTGAGAAGTTATGCAGTGATTTGTTAAGCTACTACGTTTAAGGAGCATGGCACAGCCCCATCAGAGCATCAGGGAGTTAGGGGGAACACGGGCAGAGAACCTCCAAATGTATCCTGGTCTCTCTTGCTGTCCTGTCAGCCCTGTTCTAATCTGGAAAAAACAAGGCTAGAATTTCAGGATTCCAGAGATGAGGCTGTGGAGGCGCTGGACCACTGTACCTTCCAGAAGCCTAGGTTCTCAAAGTCACAGCAACGGGAGATTTCCTGTTGGCAGGAGTTAAAACCCCTAGGCACTGGGAGGACCCTACCCTGAATCATAAAGCAGGATCCTAAGCAAAGGCTAGCAGGCTGCCCCAAACCATGTCTCCTAGGAGTGTCATTTTTCTTCTACAGAGAGATGTGGGCTGTGTCAATTTCCTACTGCTAACAGTAAGTGTTCAGAAAAAAGAAAAACTGAAATGTGAACTCTTGAGACACATTAAGCCATTGATTTTGAAGGAACCACTAGTGGGGGCTATCCCTTTACCCTCACCCACTATCCAGAACTCACTAGGAGTCTCTGTAGAAAACACAATGAAAACACAATAAAATTGCTTTCTTATCAGCAATTTCTTCTTCAAAGAGTATCAGCAGAAGATATCTATGTCCTCTAGTTACTAATCTTCAGCACTCAAAAGTCAGAAAACTGCAGTTGGATGGTGCGGGGGTGAGAGCACTTCTAAGTGAATCTCATGTTTACATTTAAGCCTCTGCTTTCTTCATTTTTATGTGCATGGAACAGCATGGAAGAGAGACCAGAAACCCGAAGTTCATTAGCAGTTTCCAAGTAAGAAACTGCTTGAGCATTACTCTTCTCCAGAGCATCCTCCCACTCCGGAGTTGGTGATGTGCAGCCCTGATTATGAGGAGGGGAAAAAAAGCAGCATATGTTGGGGGGGATCTAGTGCCAAGACTGAGGCCAAGAATATGGTTTTACAAGTCTTCCCCACTGGTTTGTGGGATGCATTCTTTCTGTACACTGGTCTTCATTCTCTCAGAAATTTCCATCAAGGACCGGAAGATTATGGGGAGTCTTGCATTCTGTGAGTCCTGAGTGAAATGTGCACATATTACACACATCTCCTGAGGGGCGTGGCTTGAGGGTAAGAGCTAGTTTATTAAAGCAAGTGCTTCATGGCTGAGAAAGATATTCTATGGACTGAAGGAATGGAAGACAGAAGGAGTGAAATAAGGAAGAAGAAGAGAGAAGGGGGATCAAAGAAAGAAGAGAGTAGGAAGGGAAGGAATAAGAGAGGAAGAGGAAGAAAAGGAGGGAGGAGGAAGGGACAGTGGTAGAGGACATACACACAGACAAAACCTACTCAAATTTCTGATTTTAGAATAAAAAAACTTCTGATATAATGTTGGTGCTAAGCAAAGTTTCCACAGGGGAAAGTTGCATGTTCATTCTGACCAACGCTTCTGGCTTAGGACATGAAACACAACACATTATAGCTCAAAATCAAATGACACTTGCAGTTCACGGAGAACTATATTTTGCCCAAGTTCCTAAAAGTTGTTCTACAGCCAAACTAAGCCAAAGCAGTGCTGGATAGGAATAGGCTGCAATATCCTGACAGTTTCTATTGTACCTCACATACTGCCAAGGTCACCTAGAGGTGAAGCTGAACTCTCCACTTGACCTTTTTGCTTTTCTTCCCCTCGCCCTCCCTTGCACTGATATGACAGATATGGTTTACGCCTGTGCTTCAGCATAATTATCACCAAGGCCTGTATGTGACCAGAATCAGGGGAAATAGGAAAGGAGACTGGTTTTGGGTCTGGGTGTGGCAAGGTCCTTCCCTGCCTTATCAGGGAGGAAAGAAAGTGAATCCACCTGGTGAGCTTCTGGCTGTGAAGTGAAGTAAGGTGAGCCAAGGTGCCAGGGGTTATGAAGAGGTCACCTGGGACAAGTGCCCAGTGCTCAAAGGAATCGGCTCATCACCTTTTCCACTTTACAAAGATTTATTTCCTGTTGGGTTTCTCTCTCCCGGTCTCAATTGCAGAGCAAATTCCGTGCATCAAGAAACTTCTCCTTTCTGAATGAAATCCAATTATGGTAATTCATTCAGAAAATCCTCAGGTCACTGGCAGAGGTTAAACTGCACAGGGTGGAAGAGTCACTATCTGCTCTCTCACCACCTCCCTGGCCTGACCCTGAACCTATCCAGCATCACCTCACAGACCACTCAGCTCAGCATGCCTGGGGTTTCTCCTATTTATTTCTAAATTACTTCTGTTGCCTATTTCTGGGGCCCTGGAGAAGAGGATAACTGGGACTTAATGACGGGAAAAGAAACAGAAGATTAAGCTCAAGAGTTTGACTTCTATATTTAAGGCTTGAGGATCAGCTGAGAGGGACTCAGGTCCTAACAGGAACATACTAATATTGTTCTATTATGCTACTTTCTTGTACAGCTGGTCATTTACAAAAGAAAGAGTCAAAGTACAAAGCAGACAAAAATACTAATTCCCTCCTACTAAAGGTCTAGTCCCAAATACTGCAAATACTAAAGAAAAGAGTTTGTTTTCTGAAATTCACATTGGATTAAAGAGCAAGTATAAGATGAAAGTATAAACTCTACATATTGCCCTGGCATGATTCGACTATGGAGTCTAAGTCAATCAATTACAGTGGCAGAAATCATTTACACCCAACCGGAAGAGCTTCTCATACCCAGTTAGGTACCCATTAACATGGTGGAGTCAATGTAGAGATGTAGTGTGTGCTCAGGCACTTTAGTTAGTACTTTAAAATGCAAACACTATGTTAACCTGCCATACTTAACTTCTAAGCATCTTTCCCATCGTAAATTACCTGGATACCTTTTAATCCCCCACAAACTAATCTTTTCATTTGTTTGTTCATTCAGTGAACAAACAAGCACCCCGAATTGCTATTGTGTGTCAAGAACCAAGACAAGGATATAAAAATAGTAAAACAACATTGTCTCTCTTACATAGTTTACAGACTAGTAGAGGAGACACAGAAAAGTGGGCCTGCACCACCTGGGGTGCTAGGACAGCAATATCTGCTGGTACTAAGAGGTGTGGGCTTAAGTGTGTGTGTGTGTGTGGGGGCAACAGTCAGACCCAGATTTTAAAAGGCAAGTAAATGTTTTCGAGGGAAACAAGTACAATACCAAAAGTAAGAAACTTGGTTATGCTCTGTGTGGGGAAACCATGGGGATGGCAAGAAATGCATCTGTAAGGAGGCAGAGTATGCTAGGGAAGATGCCCAGTCCCACATACAAAAGAGCCAAGAGCTTTGCCTAGAAACTAACCCTTGATTGGTTGCTATACTAGCCTGTATTCTTTCTGAAGTTGAATAGACAAAGGTCATAGTGAATGTTCCAACCACTTGCGAGTATCAGTTAAACCCTACCTTCTTAAATGCCTTATTGCTCCTGAATCCTGAATGAGTCTGCCTACCTCACAAAGCACCTGCCTCCTGAGGAGGGCACCTCGAGGGGTAAAATAGAGAGGTGATCAGTCAAATTTGTATTTTAGTAAGGCTACTTTGGTAGCTGTAACTGGATAAGAAACATCTTGGGAATTAATGAGGAAAAGTTTTGGGTGTGTCTGAGGAGTGTTCTCAGAGAGGCTTAACTGAGAAGGGAAGACCCGATGTGGTGGTTTGAAAGAAAATGGCCCCCTATAGATTCACAAGGAGTGGCACTGTTAGGAGGTGTGGCCTTGTTGGAGAAAGTGTGTCACAAGGAGGTGGGCTTTGAGGTCTCAGAAGCTCAAGCTACAGTCTCTTCTTGCTGCGTGTGGATCAAGATGTAGAACTCTCAGCTCCTTTTCCAGCACCTTGACTGACTGCATATCACCATGCTTCTTGCTGTGATGATAATGAGCTAAACCTCTGAACTGTAAGTCAGCCCCAATTAAATGTTTTTCTTTTAGAATAGTTGCTGTGGTCATGGTGCCTCTTCACAGCAAGAGAAACCCTAACTAAGACATCTACCCTGAACATAGGTTTCAATATTCCAGAGGTTGGGATCTTGAACTAATTAAAAAGGAACAAGGGGGAGATATATACACTCACTCCTTGATACTCCCTGGCTGCAAACAGTGACCACTATTCTATATTCCTACTGTTAGGCCTTCCCAAGGATGATGACTCATGTTCTTTCAAAACTTTTAAGTTACTTCATGCCACAGAAACAAAGCACAGAAATCCACTAGTATCTAAACAAGAGTAGAACTGGACAGCCTATTTCCCTAATGTTGTACTGATCTTGTCACACCTACCCATTCACAGCTACAGAGTCCAGCCCATGCCGGATCTTGTACATCAGACTGAGGCTAAACACACTGGACAGATACAAAGTTCTTTCTTTCCAAGGGACATAAACTTTTGGAGTTGTCACTGATGCAAAAGGACACCGACTCAATGGACTCCTGGCTCCTTGTGAGGGCACTAACTTCAGTAAGTTTTCTCTTCACGTACATCACACACACAGAGGGAGAGGGAGACAGAGATGGAGAGAGAGACACAGAGAGACAGAGAGACAGAGAGAGTGAAAGACTGTTACACTAGTTCAAGAGGTACCAGGGAGACAAGAGTTGCAAGTGTGTCTGAACTAAAACTTCAAAAGGCCTTTGCTAGGAATTGAACCCAGGATCTCACTCAAACATTTTACCACTGAGCAATATATATTCCCTGTCTTGAAACTCCTTTTCAAACAGGAAAAGCTCGATGCTCCTTACATACATGGTGATGAGATGAGGCTGAGATGTAGACTTAGATCATTCTGATACTATGAATAGAGGAATTTCACCCAGTAATAAAATCCATTTTGGATTATTATTCTTTGTTTATTAGACCAACAGGAGCTTTCATTCTAGCCAGCCTGTCAAAAGCACAGAGTGAAACTAAACAGTTTGTTTAGTCTAACAATGGATGTTCTCAGCCAAAACAAGGAGGGACCCACTTTTTTGCTTTTATAAAATATGACTTTACCAGGATGATAGAATATAATTAGAGGGAAAGGAGGCAATGACAGTTGCAACTGAGTAGTACAGTTCTTTTCCTGTTCTGTGTGACAAAGCACAAGACAAAGTCTCAGGCAATGACAAGGTGTCAGAAATGACTCTGGTAATGAACTACGCAAAGTGTTCCCTTAAGCATTGGTATCTAGAGCACCATTATTGGATTGTTGACTAACTGGGGAGATGTTCACTTTAAAATATGATTTTTATGGACAAGAAAGAGAAAAGTTTACTGGAGACTCATTCACTCTATACCATATAGGCCTTTACCTCCTCTCCATGTGAAATGCTTCCAGAAATTTGTTCAGCTCAGGTCTCCACAGACTACTTAGAATCTGGCAGCATCTCACATCTCTCTATGGTAATAACTGTTTTTTTAAAGATGTAGATTCTATTTGATTTCCAACTTCAATAATCTTAGGTGCTTCACTTCAGGAATGGATTCATAACAGGCAAGTAGAGTAATTTTTTAAAACTTAACCATTTTCACACATTATATTCATACAGGCGGGGGTGGTTAAAACTCATCTTTATTTTCTGATTAGTGCTGCTCAGTTAATCCTCAACCCTTTTACAGTCAGCACTAACAGATGTAATCTTCTTTCAGAAAGTACAATTGGCCCTGGACATATCCTGATTTCACCTGTTCAGGTCTCTGGGTATTCAATAAAGCAAGTTCAGCCGCTGTGCCAAGAGGCCACACAGAGTTCAAGGTAACACCTCACAGCCATCAGTAGGTTAATTATAATTTCATTTTCAAACACACCGACAGCATGCTTGTTTCAACTCCAAATGACCTTACCTGATTTTTTCGGGGGGGGGGGGTCCTACATGGAGTAAATTTCTGTCAGCAAATTGAAAGGCCACTCAGAGTTCACAGTAGCAATTCATATTTTTAACTGGTTGCCCAGACCTAAATCTTCAACTCCACAAATTCCAGAGAGACCTTACTAGCTGTGAAGGAAGGAACAGGGGTGAAGTAGGAAGGGGTGGGGACAGGAAGATGACAAGTAAGAAGACAGAAGTTGAGTTCTGCAGCTTCAAGGGGTATAGTGCCAACAGCTCAAGAGGAAGGGCCTGTACTTTGGGGGTGGAATCTTATAGAAGCGTCTAGGTACTTGAAACATCACTACCAGAAATGAAACTGGCTTAAGAGTAGCCTCATGCTACATTCTGAAGTAATCTGAATATGGAGGCTCGGCTCTACATGAAGTACAGCAAGTACAAAGCTCACTTCTGCTTTCTTCAGAGGGTCAAAGATGAACACAGACTTTGAGCAAGGAAGAGCTCTCTGTCCTAGCAGTGAGGCTTGAGGGCAGTGAGCATCAACAAGGAAAGCAAGTTTGACTTGGATACATCCTCGCCATCTTCTGGACTGCCTGTACCACAGGAGAAAAAAAGCAGGTTTTGTGGAAATCTTTTCTAGAAACAACTCACTCATTTTTCCACTTTAAATCCCAAGCCCTGAAAAAGAAGATTCTATTCAAGTGTTCTAGGGTCAAAGAGATGGACAGTGGTGAAGAGTACTTAGGCCTCTTACAGGGGACCTGAGTTAAATTCCTAGCACCCATATCAAGCGACATGCAACTACTTGTAGCTGCAGCTCTATGAAATCTGATGCTCTCTATAATAAAACCCTTAAAAAGAATACTTTCTACATAATTCATTACTCTTGGTTTGAAAATTTAATTTTTTTTTGTGAGACAGAGTCCTCCAAGCTAGGATTTACTAAAGTGAGCCACCACAGCCACTTGCATGAACATCTTATTCTCCATTTCACAGAGCTTAATTTTTATTTTTATCTACTTATTTTTTAGTTCCCCCTCCACATGCTCTAGGCAATTCGGATGCTTATAGTGTGAAGTGGATCATTTTATAAATTGACTTGAGAAACTAAAAGTAAGTACAAATCCCACTAGCACACTGCAGTTTGGCTTGAGAGTCACACCGATACCATGGTTGGCATGGGACTTTGCCTCAGGTTGTTTTGAAAGGGTTTTGGAGCTTTGATTCCCCCTGGGCTGGGCTGCAGTTGCAGTTGCAGTTTTAAACCCAATATGTCCTGTCAATCCTGTCTGACAATTCTCCACATTCATTTTGAAAAATCTTTTCTTGTAAGACAAGAGTGTAACCAATCTTTCCCTTTTCAAGCTTGCCTGATGTTATCCCAATACTTTTTTTTCAAAGCAGGAAGAGGTCATTTCTGGTTGTTGTTAGGTGGTTTGGCTGATGTATAATCCACTGATTTAAAATTTCTGTTGCATCAAAGTTGCTGAGTTAGATTTGGTTTAAATCATGCAGAGACCTCTCATCTCAGCTCTTCTACCTTTCCTACCCTGAATTTCTAGCCCTACTCCACAGAGCTCAGCAGCACCACCTGTGTCTGGGTAGCACAGCCTCTAAGCTAGCTGGGATCATATGCCTGTTTGGGCAGACAGAAGGCATCCAGATGGGGCAAGAATGTCCAAAGACAGAACTGTGTGGATCACCATGTCAGAACATTCTATCATTAAGTTATCATCTTGAGTCTAGTGGTGCTGTGGTTTGAGTGGAATGTCATGACAGGTTCATGTGTTTTTGAACACTGGCACCCAGCTGGTGGTGCTTTGAGAAAGGTGGGGATGGCTGGCAGAACCACTAGTGGTGGGCCTTACCTCTACTTCTCTTTACTGCCCTGGAAAGGCATCCTCGTATTTGCACCATGCGTGGAAGCAGAGCTGTGTCAACATCTCCGCTGCTGAGAACTAAAACTCTCTGACTACAACCCTTTTAGTCCCTCTATCAAGTATTTTCTCACAATGAAAAAATATACAAGTGGACAAGGTGTTTGCCTAGCACTGAGAAATCCATGGGCTCCATCCTCCGAATTATGTGCATGTGTTGAGTAGAAACTGGAAAAGCCAAACACAGCACCCAGGATCTTTGGAAGGCAGGAGCTTTGTTTATATTACTGCTTTACAATACCTAAGTCATATTAAGTTTTCAGTAGACAGTTGTTACCTTAAATTCAACAAATACATTATCTGGATAGTAAAAACTGACTTTGGCCACAGAATTTATCCTTTTAGGTATGGATGGAACTTTAAGGTTATTTTACATCACTTAGGTTTCTTTTTAGAATTTAGAGTATCAGATAAAATAGAGGAGATGGAGAAGGACTAGAGAGGGACAAGAACCTGGCGAGAGAGACAAAGGGAGTAAATCTAGACAAGACAAGGCCAAGGCAGAAGCTAGGTCACATTGTGTGTTTCAGGTGTTTACTGCTGTAAGACTTGAGATGCCATTACTATGGCTAATACTCTGAAAACTCAGGGCTTTGTAGTTCCATATCATCACAATTCTATAAAAAAAACAACTCTTTACCATTATCCATAATCTTTGTGTGGATCAAGGCCTAAATTTCCCTAATTATTTCAAGTCTAATCTATCCCCACTACTGATGTACCTAAAAACCCCTGGTTGAGTGTCAAATCAAGAAAAATAATATAAAGTTTGATGTTCATTTTAGGAACCTATTCGTTGCCTATCAACAGTCACCCAGATATTTATTAGCATCATTTGGGATCCTAAGAAGTGCAAAATTTGATGGCAGTATTGGGAGATGAGCATGACTGGACGAAGTGAGTCACTGGGTCTCTGTTTTTCTCTTCCACTATGGTTTGCCTGCCATTATGCTATGCCTCACCAAAGGGACACAGTACTTAGATCAAATAATTGTGGAATTAAATTTCTGAAACTGAGAGCCCAAAATAAATATTTACATCAGGTTTCTTTTTTCACAATGATGAAGGGATAGCTAACTTAAGAGTTAGAACTAAGAATACATCAGATAGATTTAAGAGTGGAATTGGTACAGTTGAAAAGAAGATCAGTTAACTGGAAAACTCAAGCAAACAAAATATCTAAATTGAAGAAATACCTAAATTGAAGCAGAAAGGCAGGATAGAAAGGACACCGTGAACAAAGTGAACACTGTGAGCAAAGCCAGTATAAATATGCATATTTTGAATTCCAAGGAGGATTCCAAGATATTTTATATTTTTGGTTGTGAGTCTAGCCTTTAATGACTGAGACATTTCTCCAGCCCCCAAGAAATTTTAAAGGAACAACAATTACTAATTTTCTTAACAGGTCAAGCAGGAATTTTAAGGTTCATTTGGAAAACACACACACACACACACACAGAGATTTTATAATAGGCATAATAGAATAAAACTTATCAAAATATCAGAGACAATACTTAAAAAAACACTTAAAATTGACATCAGCAATGAAAATGATTCAATGATGGACAATAGAAGCTAATGGAGCCGCACCTCTGAAATGCTCAAGGTAAATAAATGGCAATTTAGAATTCAATACCTCTGATGGTTAATATTGACTGTCAATCATTGAAGACAAGTCTGGCCATATCTATAAAGGAATTTCTAGATTGGACTAAACAATATGTGAATACCTGCCTTAAATATAAGCAGCTAGGACCTGGGACTGAAAGAAAAGAAGAAAGCAAGCTGAGTACTAGCATTCACCTCTCTCTCTGCTCCCTGAGTACAGATGCAATGTGAACAACTGCCTTAAGCCCCTGCTGCCATGCCTTCCCAACCACAACGAACTGTATCCCTAAACTGCAAGCCAAAAGAAGCTCATCCTTAAGATGTTTTTATCATGTATTTTGTCATAGCAACATGACAAGTAACTAATACAATACTTAAGAAAAATGTCATTTCTCTCATTTTTCAGTTACAAGTCCATAAAATGGCATTTCAAAACAAAAATTGAAATAATTTAGCAGCAGCAGTAGCCTATACTAAGAGGAATACTAAGAATGTGAAAAGCAGTAAGAGAGACTAAGTAGGTTAGTAAATATTACCTATATTTAGAAAAATAATACTAGTGTTTCATAACAGTTCTAAATGTACAACTCTTAGAAGACAAAGTAGGAGTGATCCTAGATGCATTGGGACTTGGCAATGACACTTTAGATACAATTTAAATTTAGAAGCAAGATTTCATTGAAACTAAAAATTTATGCTAGGTCAAATATATTCATTTGAAGAAAATATTTATTAAAGCCACATCTAACTAACAAGGGAATGTTGTCCAATATATACAAGGAATACTTAAAATTGAACAATGAAAAACAAACCAATTGAAAAGCAGAATGGACTCTAATAGAAAGCTCACCGAAAAAGGGACCTATTAAAGTAAGCACATGGAAAGATATTCCACATTGAATGACATCAAGAAGATACAAGCTAAAACAAGAACACAGTCTCACATACCTGAAGCCACAGTAATCTTATTTATTGGTAGTAGGAATGCAAAACAGTTTAACTGTTTGGAAAAAAAGATAGTTTCTTACAAAACTAAACTTTTCACCATGTGATGTGGCAATTGTGCTCATTGGCATTCACACAGAAAAGCTGGTGACAGTGGTACATGCCTAATATCCCAACACTTGGAAGGTTGAGGCAGGAGGTGTTCTTTAAGTTCAAGGGCAATTTGTTCTACATAGAAGAGTCTGTCTTAAAAATGAACAAATAAGAAAAATAAAGAAAAAAACCCTATATCCACACAAACCTGCACGTGGATATGTATAGCAGCTCTATTTATAACTGGTAAAACTTGGAAGCAGCAAAGATGCTCTTCCACAGATGAATGAGTAAATGTGGTATATTCAGATAAACAGTATTTGGCTCATTAAAGGGAAATGAGCTATTAAGCCAAGAAAAGATATGAGAGAAATAAAAATGCATATTGCTAGATGAAAAAAGCCAATCTAAAAAAACCATGTACTGCATGACTGGATCTATAGGACATTGGGAAACACACAGACAAGAAAAAGATCTGTGGCTTCTATGGTGGGTAGTGATGGTGAATAGGGACTTTGGGGGCAATGCAGATAACCTGCATCACAGAATAATGGGGCTGACTATATGTTTGTCTCAACCATCAGAGTGCAACTTCACAAGTGCTGCCAATGTGTTTTCGGTCATGAGAGTGCGGGCACAGCTTTCTCATTTGTAACAAGAACACCAATCAGGCTGGGATGAGTATAAAAGGGAAGGGAGGCCTATGCTTTTAGGAAGCAAGAGATAAATGGGGCATCTATCTTCTTTTCAGTTTTTCTGTGAGTCTTAAATTGCTCTAAACAGGTAATAAATTTTTAAGGATGATTACGTTACAAAAACCCCAAATGTAAATGCCAAAGAATAAAGATGGAAATCAGAAAATGTGTTAAGCTGAATACTCTGGAAAATATGACCTATGAAACTATGGCAGTGCCTCAAGAAACTCCTGACCCCAAATGCAGATGTAGAAAAGAAGAGAGATGATGGAGCCAGGAATCGTCCTCACAGCGTTAAAAACATGATTCTGCTGCTGCTGTGAAGCAACTACCAAATAGATCAGAGGCATCAACAAAGCCAAAAATGAGCCTTGGAAGAGACAAATGTCAACAGCAAGTGGTACACGCCTTTAATCCCAGCACTCAGGAGGCAGAGGCAGGTGGACCTCTGTAAATTCCAGGCAAGCATGGTCTACAGCATAGTTCCAGGACAGGGCTACACAGAGAAACCCTGTCTTGAAAAATCAAAAGAAAAAAAAAGACAAAAATACACAAGGCCAGGATGGAGAATGCATGTAACTATAGATCCTAAAAATACACCAGGAAGAAATGAGTGAGTTTACACCAAAGGATTAGGTAAAGGAGACAAATTCCTAGAAAAACACAATTAACTAAAACAGGAAAACAGAGTAAGCAGAAGGTCTGACTAGAAGGGTATATTGAGAGGCTCAAGTCTATAATTAGCAAGTTTATTACAAAGAAATTTCCTGGTTATAATAATCTTACATACACTCCTTCTTAGACACAAAATGAGGAAACCCTTCCTGGCTGTATGTATTGGATCTGAAAAGTCAATTATACCCAGTCCTAAAAAGCTAATTCCATAAAAAGAAGTGAGCAACAGCCAGTTGGAGACACAAGACTGTGCTGGTGTCCAGGTTCATGTTGCACTCTGCTCAAACAGTAGGACAGTTGTATGTGTGCACATGATCGCTACACAGTTTGAAAACGTTTTCATTTTACTCACTGTGGTTGTAAATGTCATGTGACAACTGAACTGGGCCACAGGGTTCCTAGATATCTGGTCTAACATGATTCTGGATGTGTCTGTGTATATGTTACTTGTTGAGTTTGCCTTGTTATCTGTAACTGTCAGAAGTAGACAGTGTTGCCTAGTGTTGTGGGCCTCAAGCAAGTAGCTGAGGGTCAGAACAGGTCAAATGTTAGCTTCTCTGAGACAGTCCTCCCACCTGACAGCTTTGGACTCAGATAGTGATTTTTTCATATTCCTTCAGGCTCAAAACGAACATCAATCAGCTCTTCCTTGCAGGCCAGAATCAAGAATGGAATTGCACAGCTCTGCCCTTCCTGGAAATCTGGCCTGATTGGACAAGCACTTCTCACATTTGAACAGCCTTTAGCTCTAAGAACCATGACTGTCAAACACAAATTGCTACATTTTTACTTGCTATCAACTATTTGTTATAAGTAGAACACACAGAGAATAGAAAAATAAATGAACATGACAAAAATGACAGAAAATTCTTAAGTAAGTCTCCAAGATAATCTTTAACACACTTCTAATGATGGAATAGGATTCTCGGGCAGATGTAGAAAAGGAAGGCTAAAGATGATGGTGGAGTCAGTGATCCTCCTCTCAGAGTTAAAGACATGATCCTACGGCTGCTGTTAATGCAACTCCTATGGGCAGATCAGAAGTATATAACAGGGAAATAAAGCACAAAATACCCACTTTTGGGGTTGGAGAGAAAACATGTAATTAAAGATCCTCAAAATACTAAATATACAATAGAAAGAAATAAGCAAGTTTTACATACCTTCAGTCTACAATTGAAAAGTATATATTTATATTCAACATGACTTTTATTCATTAGAATTGAAATTATTCCTATTTATATTACAATTTTGGACAAATACTTGCACAAAATACCTTTTCTTCTTTTAAGAAATTAAATTTGAAAATTATAAAAATTAGTTTTAATACTCATAAATAAAAACTTCAAACAAGTGGATTTGATTCTGTTGCTTTAATTTTTGGATTTATAATATTATTATTATTAATTATTATCACTGAGACAAGGTCTCTATGCAGCATAAGCTGACGTCAAACTTGTGATCTCCTGCCTGGTCCTAACTTGACTCTTTGGATTAATACTTTAACATACAGTTGACCTCCAATTAGTCCATAAACTATGTTTTCTCATATATATATATATATATTCAGTTTAAGGAAAGCCATATACTCTATAATCTTTATATGTAAATGTTTTAATTGATACAATGAAAGTTACATTAAAATTAAATTTATAATGTTTAAAATCAAGCAAAATCTGAACTGTTATTATGTGACATGAAAATTGTTTCAAAGTTCTAGTAGGGGATCATGAGATTATGTTCACTGTTCTTCAATTCTTGGGTGTTTGGCAGCAGCATTCTTTTTAACCAAAGCTGTAGTCAGAGCTGCATAACAGAAACTGAGGTCTATAGCAGCTACGCCACTGGACCAAGGATACATATTTAGTTAGCCATAGCCTCAGGGTGAAAATAAGCTTCCTAACAATGGGTCAGACATTCTTGGCACTGTGACACCTTTATTCTTTAACATTATGGGTCATCTTAACTCCACAGCTGATTTTCCAGACACACAAAAAGAAACTGTAGCTATTAAAAAGATGCTACAGCTGACAGCAATTCACAGACATGAGGGCACTTTACTCTCTCCCCCACCCTCAACAGTAAGCTTTCACCAGCTCATGTCTGAAAAACATCTTTGGATAATTTTCAGCGGAGAAACAATAAATCAGGGATGTCAGTGGCTGCGAGGGGAGAGCCTCCCAATTTTTATAAACAAAATCTTCAGTGCCAGTACTTTCAGGTTTGGGTGTAATTTTCCTAACTGACGTCTGTGCTGTGGTTGACTTGGCCATCTTCCACTCACTAGCAAATATTGGCGGGAAACGTAGATTTATGTTGACACCATACCAATGTGAAAACCTGATGCAGTGAAGAATTCAGCAGTCCTGCTGGGCATGGGAATGTGGTAAAGATAAGGTTCACCTAAAGAGTGTCACTGCCCTGTTTTTGGCTTAAGATGAAACTGACGAATGGCTCAAGAATCCTGCCACCAAAGCAGTCATGAGTCCAGAAGAAAGAGCAAAAATCTAAAATGATAATTAGTGATCAAACTCAGAAGGACTGTCACACTAACAAGACTGGAACAGGGCTGAGAACCACAGGACTGCTGAGAACCACGGCCCAGACTCCTGTAGACAGCCCCCTTCCCACCTCTTTACTCTACCCCTAGCTGAGAACCCAGGCTGTAACTGTTTCCAACTTTGGTCAATTGTCCCAAAATCTAGCTTCCTTGGTTCCATTTTAAGAGAGCAAGTCAGTAGGTCAGTGGACATAGGAGGACCCAGAACTATGCTTTATGAAGCATAGTAAGCTCCTGGTTTATACCAAATCTGTAAAACTGGGTGGTAGTCTCAAACCAGGCTTTGAGTAAACATAAGTTTCTTTCCTTGGCACAAATGTCTAGGGTGGTAACAACCCCTGACTTTATAAGAAACTATTGGTTGCTTTCTTAAGTGGCAGTGCCATTTGATACCTACCACCACTTGTTCTGCATGCTCAAAGCAGTTGAAGGTTCATTAAGCTGAGTATCTTTTCTCTCTATTCCCTACTTAGTACTTACATTTCCTCATAATTATGTTATCTAGTACTTATATTCCCTAGTACTTGTCTTGCCTAGTACTAGCTCTATATAAGAGTTACCCTACCTAGTACTCATGCACATTACATAATATGACAGAGGGCAAGAAAACTGGAGGTAATGTGAAACATCACAGAGGCACAATATGGGCACAGATGAGATCCAAGAACACCATGCGATAGGGCAGCAACTTTTCTATTCATCTGGCCCATTAACATGAGAGAAAGGAACAACAGACATCAGGTAAGACTTGGACAGGAACTGTGGCTTCTTGAGAGGTGGGTCTAGGTTGGCCATATTTTGAAATGAAAATCCCAGCACTAGAGCTGAAAGCTTAGAAATAATCACCATGAGATGGCTTGAGGACAAGTGTTCTTGATCTCTCTTCTGGGCCTGAGAAGCACACTACAGTGTAACTCCTCACTTGGTCATAAGAGTATCATTTACTTTTCTGGCGTTTCAAGAACTCAACATGACAAAGAAACTCCAGTAACAACATCTGTGGAGAGCAAAAACAGTATGTCTGCCTGTTCCTTACAGGATGGAAGTAGAGATGTATAAAACTTAAGAAAACACTATTATCCTTAAACATCTCAGAGGAGAAATGTAGTTTTGAAAAATACAATATAAAAATCATAAGGAAATAAGAAAAGTGTTTTGTACTAGTAGAATGTAAGGAAGAGGTCAAGCGACAGGGTGAGGATGGAAACTGAGAGAAGCAAGCAGGAATGGGCTCTCCACCAAACATGGGTGTTGGTAATGACAACTGCTGCAGCAGTACAGGGAGGCCAAAGGACAGCCTTAACTTTTTAGAGCCTTCAGATGATAAAAACATAACTAGAAAGCAAAGATGATTTGTGTGAGGAGACAAGACCTGATAAATGTTCCCCCATCCAGAAGGAACAATTACTGAAGCCCTTCTGCTCCCCTGTTCTCAACTTCATTCTTCACAGCAGAAGCAGACCATCAAGAGCCTGATACACCTCCTCAGCTCTAAGCTTCTGACCAATGTGGCTCTAATTTGAAGGCGTGTGGAATCAGGAAAGCACATGTGGAGAACAGGCCACAATCACCAACATCTGTCTCTGCTCAGAAATGGGAGTGCATCCTCCTGTTCCTCACCAGCTTGCCTTTCCCTTGAATGCACACATGCAGAGTTTAATGGCTAAGAATCTCCAGGCAGCATGTATGTGATTCTATAATGATGGGTCAGGATGACCCTGCTTGATCAATCACTTGGTAACATCACATTTAGTGAAACTCAGTGAAGCTGCAGTTCAGTCTGAACCATCAGTCAGTGCACTGGCTCCACTGAGGCTACCAGCTGCAACATTACAGCCTCTGCTTCCTTTCAAACCACATCAACCATCATGGTTTTGCCTTTAGCTTTCCAGCATTTCAACATCCTTTTTCTTCTTTAATTTTTTAAAAGTATATGGCTTTTTGAGATAGGAGCTTGCTATGCAGCCCAGGTTGGCTCTAGCTTCCCAGGTACAATGACGGCAGACACACACACCAACGTGCTCAACTTCAGAATATCTAGGCTCCTTTACCTCCTTTTTGGTAGCAACACAATCTCCTTATATTATTACAGTGAGGATACCTGATCACTAGTTTTGTGCTTTCTGCCTGTGTCCTTCCCCACCATCTCCTTCCTTCTGCTTATTAGCTGCACCGACATCTTCCTTGAGTTTCTTTAAGCTAAATACTAAGAATGTATGTGAAAAACCTCAACTTAGTTTAAAAATATGAATTTATATAATTTATCAGTGTAAAAAATAAGGGAGGGTCCATTTTCTGCATTTTTATTTAATTTCTTTTTTCATTTCAATTTTTTAATTGTACAGATATTTTGGATGCATATATGTCTATATACCATGTGCATACTGAACATTTCTTTCCCAATTTTACAAAATTAGGTATTTGCAACTGAGTTATCTATTTTCAAAAATATTTACATATAAAGGCTATTAATATTTTAAACATTACCCACAATTCAACATGCTTTAAACATATTAACCATTAATCCTGGTACTCAGGAGGCAGAAGCAGGCAGATCTCTGTGAGTTCAAGGAGACTCTGGTTTACACAGAAAGTTCCAGTACCCTGTCACAAAATCAAACAAATAATATTTATATACTCTACTAGTTCATTTATGCAATCTTCTTGCCTAAAAACAAGTTCATCCTAGACTCTTTTTTGTTAAAAGTTTGTACATGTTTTCATTTTCTTCCATTTAATGTCAGAGCAGAACAGACTCTTATGTGTGAAAGGGATAGATAATAAAAACTTCAGGCTGTAGGCTGAGACTCATTCTCGGTTGCAGACATCCAGCTCTGCAGCTACAGTGTCAAGAAGCTGCTGAAAACAAGAAAGTGAGTGTGCACTCTTCTAAGTCTAGGTGACACATGTAAGATATATGAAGTCATTATTTACTGTAGTTTAAGAAAGTAAAAGTCAAGCTAGCATTTCAAAAATACATCAGAACTACAGTGACCCAAACATGCTCTTACTGAAGACCAAAACTGCTTGTGTAATTTCTTATGACATGTTCATTTTATCAAGTAGAAAATTTGGCTTTGTTATAGTATGGGAGCAGGCCTAAGCATCTGCCCTGTTTCTCAGTGGACTTCTGAGTAAGTTACCATATAAGCCTGAATTGCTGACTCTAGCATATGCATAGGGCAAGCTGTTTACTTCTGTGTAACATTCCTATCTGGTCATCACTGATGAATATACACTGCTTTTCAATCAATTCACTGGAAGTATGAGGCAGATGATAATATATAATCTGCTAACAATGACAGTGCTATATCTTTATGTCTCATATATATGACAGAAACACACACACATGCACACACATACATACATACATACATACATACATACATACATACATACATACATACTGTGGAATGATTCTTTTTACACTGTGAAGATTTGTCACTCAAATTGGTTTAATAAAAAGCTGACTGGCCGGTAGCCAGGCAAGAAGTATAGGCAGGACAGCTAACCCGAGAATGATGGGAAGAAGAAGGATGGAGTCACAGGAGTTGTGAGCAGACACAGAGAGAAGCAAGATGGGCAAAGCATAGATAAGAAATATGGGTTAATTAAAAAAAAATAAAAGCTAGCTAGAAACAAGCCTGAGCTATCAGCTGAGCATTTATAATTAAAATTAAGTTTCTGAGTGATTATTTGGGAGAGTCTGCGAGACAGAAACTTGTGCATATTATATCCACCAAGAAAACGCCACATCTCCCTGTCTTGTGGTTGAGTGAAAACAGAATGGCTACAGCATTTTAATATCTAATATTTAAGTGTCTTAAAAGAAACAAACCAGAACAGTAAAAGCTGAACAAGGTGCTTCCAGTGTGTGAGATGTTCTTCCCAACTGCTTTAGTTAGAATTTCTATTGTTGGGTTAAAAACTACAATCAACAGCATCTTGGGGAGGAAAAGGTTGATTTCATCTTAAAGTTTGTAGTTCATCATTGGGGAATGTCAGGGCAGGAACTGATATAGAGACAGTGGAGGAGTGCTGCTTTCTGGCCTGTTATTCCTGGCTTGCTTTCTTATAGCACCCAGCACCACCATTCCAGGGGTGGGGCCACCCACAGTGAATTGAACTCTTCCACATCAATTATCAATCAAGAAAATAAACCATAAGCTTGCCCACAGATCAGTCTGGTGGGAGCATTTTTTTTCAGTCGATGTCCTCTTCTTCCAAAATGACTCTAGCTCATGTCCAGTTGACATAAAACTAGCCAGGACACCAATATCTCACAGATTCAACTTGTTTACCATTCATGGAAGGAGATTTCCACAGGGGAAAAACTGATTCCACTTATATCAGAATACTCTACCAAATGGAAAAGAGCAAACTGCCATGTGCCCTGTGCTGGTTTGACTGAGAATGGACCCTATAAGCCTATATATTTGAATATCTCAGAGCTTGTAGAGCTGTTTGGGGAGGATTAGGAAGTATGGCCTTTTAATAGGAAGTCTATTACTGTGAATGAGCTTTGAAATTTCACAAGACTCCAGTGTGCTGCCCAGACAGGGAGCTGAGGGTGCACTCCACTGAAGAGTTCTTAGGCAATGCTGGAAACATTAACGATGTCCAATTTGTCTTCCCTTAAAATTTTCATGAAAATACAGTCGAAAGCCTATTAGAAACTAAGAAACATTAGAATTCAGGAAGAATTCCTAGGATTTAAAGCACAGATAAAGACATTTCAGGACTATGGTTCCCAGTAAAAGCATTCAAGACACCCTAAGCTAATGCCAGCTTGGGGTATGGGTGATTTTGATGGGAAGGCAGTTACAGAAGCAGAACAGTAAGAGCTCTCTGCTGTTCTCTCTGCCTAAAGGAGGGAGTGGATGTTCCTCTCTTATACTGCAACTAGAGTTTTAAGGCAAAAGCTTTTCTCTGGCAGCCCTGTAAAAGGTGGGGTTGATCACTTGGTCTGACATCCCAATTAAAGGGATGAATATTGGTGACAAGCAGAGAGATAAGCTTAAACACTCACTGGGAAACAGAACAAATAAAGAGCCCCAGTGACCCGAGTTCAGCTCGAGGGTACCGGCACAAGCTTCAGGTTCAAGTAGAGAAAAGATGGGGAGGATTCTCAGATGTAAGGAGGCAGTCTTGGTGAAGATCTGGGCTCCATGACCACCATCTCAGTTCTGCTGTGCAAAATGATGTAAAAAATTGTCACTGTCATCCCCTGAGAGTTATCAACTTGGTTCTTAAAATATGATTAACTTTTCTCTAGGGTACATCCTTGCCTCATGGGCTAATAATGCCTTGCCCAGCTTTGATCTGACTTCTCTGTATGCCATTGGCTGCAAGGGGATGAGATGGGTTTGGGAAACAGACTCATCTTGAGTGATTTATGTGCCTATGCCCAAGCAGGGTTGAAGGTAAAGCAGACAGGTTGGTGTGCTTACCTATGCATGCAACCTGAGCACTCAGGAAGCAGAGGCAGGAGGACTGGAAGCTCAAGGACATCCCTGGCTATCTCGCGTGTGGAGACTCGCATCCCAGTCTGAGCTATGCGAAAAGACTTGTTCTAAGCTTTTCCTGCTGTCTCTTATTTCTTGTAACTGAGTCCAAGTAGCCATCTAGTGATTTTAAAAGGATAGAAAGCTGAGAGCAGTACTGAGCCAGTAGTGAATGTTTCCAACCTCTTCAGAAATCTGACCTTCAAATGAATCTTTGGCCACATAAACTTCACTAAATTGTGGAGTTATTCAAAATTAGACTGAATATGCAATCTTTTTTTTTTTTTGGTTTTTACGAGACAAGGTTTCTCTGTGTTGTTTTGGAGGCTGTCGGTCCAGCCCAGCCTCGAACTCACAGAGATCCGCCTGCCTCTGCCTCCCGAGTGCTGGGATTAAAGGTGTGCGCCACCACCACCCGGCTGAATATGCAATCTTAAATTGTTTTATTGAGTCAATAATTATTAAGGGTATGTTTGCACACCTGTGCATGCATATGTACACAGGAGCCAGAAGACAAGGTGGAATTTCCTGGAGCTGGAGTTACAGGTAGTCGTGAGTTAGTCCTTTTGAAGAGCAGAAAGCACTCTTTATATTTTTTTTGGTTCCTCACCTAGTTTACTCCATCACTAGATCCTTTAAATAAAAATCAAAGGACACTAGAGCATGACAATGCTGTGTTAAACCCTAACCTAGAGCTAAGAAAGTTTTAACCACCATTATTTAGTCTCCTTAAGGATCTCAACTAAAACTTCTTAAATTCTTCCCCATACTGATGCTAGCTCTGTGTGTATACAAACGCACAATATTCTGACTCCTTCTAAAGATTTCTTTGTTATTATAAGTAAAACTGAGAATTTTAACTATTTCTAAATTAATGTAACAGTCCAATGATCTAAGTCTATTTACAAAGTTGTATAGCCACCACCATTATCTGGTTGCAAACCTTTTCATTGTTCTTTATTCTCTTGCCCCTGCTCCTGGTGGACCTGGTTACTTTGAGTGTTTCACACAGAGAGAATACAATGCCTGATTTTTTCCCTTTAACACAATGTTCTCAAGGCTTATCCATGATGTACCATGGATTAAGTACTCCATTCCCTTTTATACCACATTTTGTTCACACATTCATCAGTTGATGGACATTTGGGTTGCTCTGACTTTTGAGCTATGCTCATAGTGCTGCTATAGATATATACTGCAAGGTTTGTCATGAATACTTTTTAAAAAACACTTTGGTATTTAATGGAATTCTTGGATCATATGAAAAGTCTGTTTAACTTTATGAGGGACTGCTAAACTGCTCTCCACAGGAACAGCATCATTTTATATCCTACCAGCACTGCATGAGGAGTCTACTTTCCTTACAAACTTGCCGGCACTTGTTACTTTCTAACTTATTGATGACAGCTACCCTGGTGGTACCACATGGCAGCTCACTAGGGTTTTGATTTGTGTTTCCCTAAGGGCTACTGATGCTGAGCACTTCACCACGCATTGACCATCTGAACAGTATTAGAAGGAATGACAGGTTCCATGGAATGGGAGGGTGTCCTCAGCTGGACAACAGAAGGAACTGAATTCTGTCAGCACCTCAAATGAGTGAGGTGACAGATGTTCCCAAGAGTCTCCAGAGGGAACACAGCCTTGCCAAGATCTTGATGCTAGTCCTATGGTATTCACATTGGACTTCTTATGACCTATAGAACTATAAGAGCTGGGTGTGAATCTTTCCTATGTCATATCCTAGCTGAAGACTACACAAAAAATCTTGTAGAGCCCTCTTCTCTCAAGAAATGACTATAATGGTAACAAATGGAGGAAAGAGACTACAGCAATGACTGGCACAGAGTAGAATTTCATTAAGTGATTTTGTTAATATAATATAAATTAAACTTAACATTGATATATTTTAGTAATGAAAAGAAGCATCATAGTCAAATACAGCATCAACAACAACAAAAATAAAAAAATAGTTTCAAAGGATGCTATCAAACTTAAAGACAATTTCTGTGACAGGAAAAAATATCTGCAGGTATTTATCCCAGGTATACAAATGGACTTTGGACTCCCATCCAACAATGTGAGATACACTCTCACCCTGAACTCTTGGGGGAGGGTCTAGACCCTGCCCTGGATGAAATGACAGACTATGGACACCCCCATGGAGGGCCTCACCCTCCCTTGGGAAATGAGGGTACATTGGGGGGTTTGTAGGAGGGCATGGGAGGAGGGGAGGGAAACGGAGTGGGACCTGGAATTAACATGTGAAGCAACCTTGTTTTTAATTTAAATTTAAAAATAAATAACAAAAGGTAAAACAAACAAACAAAAAGCTACATGAATGCCCGCAAAAAAAAAAAAAAAAAAAAAAAAAAAAGAAGTGGGTGAGATTTAACCCAAAACTACCCAGTGTTTTGAATGTCCTCCTTCAGGATCACCAAGGGCTCTTTGGTTCTTGGCCACGCAGAGCAGAATCTGATGAGAATTTTGTAAGCAACTTTAAGAGTATCCAAATTTAAGCCTTCTAGAAGCAAAGAGTAGTTTCAGAAATCATGAGCAAAGAGCTTGGACAGTTTGCAGAGAATGGTAACCACAGAGCCCAGGGAAGTAAGTCAACAAGGGAGGTTCTGGAGCCCGGGTGGGGGTGGGGGTGAGTTGGGAGTGGGGGGGCGGGGCTCTGGAGCCTGGAGTTAAGTCAGGAGTGGAGAGCAGAGTTCTGGAGCCTGGGGGGTGGGTCAGGAGTGGGGGGGTGGGGCTCTGGAGTCTGGGGGTAAGTCAGGAGGGGAGGCTCAGCCTTTTAAAAACACTGCTGCAGACAGAGCTGCTCTAGCCACCACAATAGACAATATTCTCTAAAACAATGAGCCAAAACAAACCTTTCCTCCCTTGTCTTTGCTTGTGACAAGTATGTTTGTTACAATAAAAAAAAAAAAAAAAACTATGGATTCATCCCTATAAATACCACACTAGCCAGGTGATAGCAAAGTAAGCACAGGATAGGACTGAAGACAAAACTCTGAAATACAGTATAAGAGTAAATAGGAGAAAGAAGCCTCCCCTCCAAAGAGCCTAAAGAAGAGCAGCACACATGGGTACACTCAACTACTAGGCTCTTGTCCTCTGCCTTTTCATTGCTTGCTGACTTTCTCTTTTAACTGAGGAATACTTTTTCTCAAAGATCTTTTACTAAGCCACCCCATTCCTTTCCAGTCATCTTTAATGAACACTCAGCCAGTGAATCACTGATATAGAAGGACATTCAGAGACTCTTCTTCCAGAAACATCTATCCAGGCAAATGGAGTAAGACATTCTGGCTGAAACTCCTCAGAACAAGGTAGCTGGGGGAGAGCCTTACTCCCAAAGGTAGGTTACACTGACAACAGGAAGCATTATTTCACCCAGTTTTCAAGGGGAGACATGAAGCAGAACATATCCTGCTACCAGTACAGTCTTCTCCAACCTAGTCAAGGAAGTTCTGAAACATGCTCATATAGATTTAATTAGAAATACTGAGTGAGTCTCTGGCTATGAACCAAGGATCAGAAGTAACAGGATCAATTTAAAAAAGCCACCTGGTAAATAACTGTCTTTCTGCAACACATAAAACAGAAGAAAGCATCTTCAAAAGGAGAGACCTGAAGCTAGTAAGTGTACTCTATTGGTCTAGAACACAAGAGGTCAAGGTGCATATTCTGAGATTACCTAACTCTAAAAACAAAACAAATAAAAAAATTTCATGGGGGAAATAATACAACAAAAAGGCCACCTCACTGGTACCCTTACTGCTTCCCAGAGCTTGCATCCTAGTGTCACCCAGAAGAGATGGCTCTCCTGTCACACACATGAGAGCACAACTATGCTAGTCATTACCACTGTCAGTAACTAGCCTCTGCCCAATAGAAAGTCAGCAAAGAGCATCTTTTCAAAAGTAAAAAAATTACATATAAAAGTAACGAGTTCTGATACTTTCTCAGAAGCCAGTGAGCCTAGAATGCCATAGACAAAATATACCTTGGGACTTGATAGCAAACTTTAGAGAGGTGAGCATCTTAGTCAAGGTTTCTGCTATTGCTGTGCTAACACACCATGACCTTAAACAACTTGGGGAAGAAAGGTTTAATTTCAGCTTACAACTCTTAGGTTATACTTCAATGCCGAGGAAAGCCAGGTTAGGAACAAAAACAGGGCAGGAACCTGGAGGCAAAAGCTGGTGCTTCCTAGAGAAATGTTGCTCACTGGCCTGCTCTTCTTGACTTGCTCAGTTTTGTTTTCTTATACATTCCAGGACCATATTCCAGGGGCTCCATATGCAGGATGTGACAATACCATTAGTTGAGAGAGGAAATCTACATAAGGAACAATGAGGGAGCCAGTTCTGGAGCTTTCTGAGTTATGCCAGAAAAGGACACACTTGATGAACTCCACAAGGCTTTCACATTTGCAAGGACTCTGAAGCTCTGTCCCTGCACTGATGTCCTTCTCTGCAAGCAGACTACAACAAGTCAAGGGAAGGAGCAGCCAAAGGAAGCCCACTGGGCTGTGGCCTTGACCTTCTGATGTACAGGATGATGGTGAGCATGGAGAATGTGTTCTAACTTTAACACATTGCTCCCTCATACCCAATACTTTTTGTTGCCCAGCAGGAATCTTGAGTAAACTACTTGATTTAAACAACATTTTGAAGAAGATTTCAGCACCCTGGACTTAGTGAACTATAGACATTGGAATTCTGGCCTGTTTCTGGGGTGCTTCTAAGTAAGCCAAAGAGGTAAGAGCAGGAGACATCTGAATGCAGGTGCTAAGAGGGCTCAGAACACAGGACCAAGTGCTTGCTTGTGTAGACATTTCCTCTACAAGCAGCAGAGCACGGCAGCAGATGGGGAGCTGCCCACTTACATACACCCTGCTCTCCCAGTAGCCCTTCTTTCTGATTCTTATGGTGAAGTCTTTTCCTCCTGTTTGCCTCCCCTGCCTGTGGTCATGACATCCAAATTCCATTCAACACTATCACATAAAAGTAAAAAATGAAGATCATGTAGTAGGCTAACAATGATGACTCTACTTACTTTTAAGTGTTGGGAAACAACTACGATTCAGAAATCCAATCTAGTTCCACTCACTTTTGAGATGTCAGAACACACTTTGAAATTGATGCATTGGGGTAACAATTATAAAAGTCTAGTATATGCATGGACTACACTACCTACCAAGGGAGGGGACATCAAGGACAAATAAAAGAGGGTTCCTGCCCTTTACGAATGCAGAATTTAATGAAAGCAGATGATTAAATAACTAATTATAAAAGCATTTGTAATGAAGGGACACACAAAATGTCAGGGACTCAAAGAGGGAACAATTAACTGCCTGAGAGGGTTGGAGCAGATTTATAAGGAGATGACATTTGAGCCAAACTGTGAAGGAAGGCTGTCATTCCACTGAGATACGGCACTGTGTGGTAGGCAAGGGGAGCCTAAGAATTCTGGGACTTGCAGTGTTTGAGTGGAGGTTATATGGGGAAAGAACAGGAAGAGGATACCAAAAAGGCAAGCTGGCACCTAACTTGTATTGCCAGGGGCTTGTGCTTTGTTGTTTGGGCAACAGAGAGCTCTCAGCCTCATTGTAAAGTAGGTAAATGACATGACTCACAGTGGTAAAAGCATAGTAAGATCAAGAGAAATAGGAGTAAAGTTGAGTTTAATACTTTTCTGAAATAACAAGGGACACATTTGCATTTGTGTCACCCTGCCATCCTGTATCTTTTCACTATCATGCCATCCAAGTGGGCAGTGAAAGAAGAAACATCCACACAGAAAGAAGACAAAGGTAGCTGGGACCTCAACAAAGACATATGGAAAACTACTTTTTCTCTTTAATTATTTGCCTTAGAAGTCACTAAGGAAGATGTAAAAATGTCACATGGAACTGACCCTGCTTGGATTCAGAAGGCAAAGAGCCATGCACAACCATATACAGCTTGTATGACAAGCAAAGCAATCACCCTTTCAGGACTACAGCCAATACTGAGATAAGCAGGGAAGGAAAATTAACATGGGCACCAGCATGCACAAACTTACAAGGCAGTGTGCTGAATGAGTAAAAACATAACTCTATTATATGGCATTCTGGAAAAGACAAAACCTTGATGTCAGAGATCACAGTATGGTTGAACGCGAAGACCAGAATGTGGGATGTTCTAGGTTCTTAGTCATACTTGTAGGTATCAAAAAATAGTCTAACTCAATCAGAAAGCAGTTTGACATTTTAAAAGAACAATGTCAAACACGAAACCTACATCCACAAGAACACTTACATTTTAGCAATACTAGCAGCTTGGTTTACAGTAGCCTGTATTAGTTACTTTTCTGTTTCTGTGATAAAAATCACATGACCAAAAAATGACTTAAGAAAGAGATTTATTTTGGCTTACAATTCCAAATGGAGAAGAGTTCATCATGGTGGGAAGCATGGCAGCAAGTGCAGCGACCAAAGCAGGGAGCTGAGAGTTTACACCCTCAACCATAAGCACAGAGCAGAAAGAGAACTGGAAGTGACACAAGACTTTAAACTCTGAACGCTCACTGCCAAGGCATTCTTCCTCCCAAACCTCCTCAAACAGCACCACCAAATAGGGACCAAGAGTTTAAATGCCGGAGATTATTAGGGATATCTCTTATTCAAACCACCAGAGTCAAAACTGAAAAAAAATGTGTATAAACATGAACAGATCAGTGCAAAAATGTAATTCATCAATAAAAATAATGAATTATTGAACTGGTTATCACTGTGAGGACATTTCAAAATATTGTGTGAACTAAAAAAGCCAAACAGAATAACCAAAGAATATCAACTATAGAATTTTTGAACTACAGTGGTTGAAAGATGAGTGATTGATTGCTGTGGTCAAGAGACAAGGCTAAGTTCAGAGAAGCAAAAAGGATCCTTTGCATAACAGAATTGATCTTAGACACAGTAACCACAGAAGAATGTATACTTACCAAACTCAAAGAACATACATTTTGTTGGAAAAAGTCCTGCATGTAACTAATTTTTAAAAATTTTAAAACAGCTTAAAATGTTTAAGATATATTAAACTTAAAAACTCAAAATGACACAGGTGGTACAATACATATATACTAAAGTCCAGAGCAAGGCCCCCAAAAGTACAAAGAGTCTTATTGGGATATAGATTTACAAAGGCTTTACTTTGTATCTTTAAAAATTATTTTAATAAGCAATAGCATTTTTCTAAATAAATACCTTCTAATGCAAAAAAAGAAAGAAAGAAAGCCAACAACTTAAAGTTGGCTACAAGCACGAGAAATCCATATTCATTTTCTTTTCAATCTTCATTATGCCCAGAAGAGCTAAGGACATTTAATAGCTACTATTCTTAATTCCTCATTCACTGGCAGAAAGCAGAGTATGAGAAGCTAGCAACAAAGGGATCTCCTGGTGTGGATGCTGTCCCTACACAGACCTCCACAAGACAGAAGAAACAACAGCTGGGCAGTAACAGTAGTACTAATGTTGATTATATGCTAACCAAGTACTAAGTGTCATGTTTATACTACCTTACTTATTTCTTACACAAATCTTGTAAACTCTGTGAATTAGATATCTTTATTTTGTAATCTAAACAATTACATTAAAGATCAAATAATTTAACACACCTACAAGCGCCCAATTCCAAACTTCTTGATACCATTCTGCCCTGCCAACCAGCACAATATTCAGAAGGTGCACTCAACTTAATTCCTTTATGTATCACAGGCCACACAGAGGAGAGAAATTAATTAAGATGTTTGAGAAACTGCTTGAGTACTTGGCCACCATGAGCCTTGGAAACAAAGCCTTCTGCTGCTCTCCTAGAACTGGCATTAAATTTCTAGATTAATTGAATTTGCCTCAGTTGCCATATGAAAACCAGGAGTCAGGTTTTTCTTTTCTTCTACTGGATATTTTCTGTGAGTTTTACAAGTACTTAAAAGGGGTGCAGGGCTCTGAAGGTGTCAGAGGAAGTAGGGCTATCTTTCCAAAGACTTAACGATCCAATAAGGCTTCACAGTCATGTTCAGTCACACTTCAGAATGAGAGTTCCTTAATGGTACCTTAGAAAGCCCTATCATCTCCCCTATTTCTACTTCAGTGAGTTATTTTCCCTTGAAACCAACAGACCAAGAAATAACACAGGTAACCAAGAAGGACCTACTATAAGATATGCACCACCCATAGGTAGGGCTGCTTCTGTGTAAGCCTGTTGCCTCTGCATGTCTCTGCTTGCTTTTATGTTCTCTCAGAAAGGTGAGTTCTTCCTGGGTACTGCTGCCCCAGAGAACCAATCTTTGTAACTCGTCTTTGTTCCTCAAGTCACATACGCTGGCTTACTTCCAGCCCTGGTGCTTTCTCTTTTGGGTGCCTGTTCTGCTTCAGCTTACTCCTTAGGACCTTATTCCTTTATCTGGTCTCTGAATTTGCCAAGAAGGAATCTTTAGGTTAGGGCACTGGATTTATTGGGGAGATTGCTCTGCAGGATAGGTTATAGCCAAGTTCTTAGTTTGTTTGTTTCTAAAACTGGAATATGCCCCAATTCCCTAAATCTGGATCTTTGCAGTCACTTGCTGCTGCCCTCCAGTGGCTGTCAGTGAGGTAGGTGTGCTGCCTTGGATTGAGTGGGTGCTCTCTAGTAGAGTTAGCACACCTGATGTCAGTGCTCAGAACCCGAAACCTTTCACTCAACTAGCACCAACACAGCCTCCAACAGCATGGCTGCTTGCAGTGAATACATCTTAGATGATTCCCCGTCTCTGTTCCTAAAGATGGGACTGTGTCAGAAACCCCTAAGTTCCAGACTAATGGGTATGAATATACACGCCAAATGTTAAATGCAGGACAGAGCTCCTGGATTGGCTTTCTTTGGGGGGGGGGGCAAAAAACATAGTGGAGTTCCTCAGTCTGTCTTGCAGGCTTCCCAGGCCTCTAAGATGAAGCAAAAGGAGCTCAGTGATACAACCTATGGACTAAAGCAGAAACCACCAAGAAGCTGCTATACTATGCTTGTAGGGCTTTACTCTCACAATCTGAAATGGAATATAACCCTTACTTGTGAGTTGACAGACATGGTAGGAAGCTATGGAGAGTGATGCTGACACTATACCCACAGTGAGTTACAATGGTCCTTCTGCTGGTGAAAAGAGCATAGGATTGTGGCAGACCATTTGTGGAAACTGCTATTCTGCCTTGCAGTAGAAAAGGTCTTCAGTACTCATCTAAGCTACAGTAAAACATGTAAACAGTCAATCTAACTCCCAGCTGTGGCCAGATGAGCTAATAGTAATAACAGATAATGATAACCTGAGAGGCCCATTAGCTAGAAGGACAAACCTAACGTATTTTTTTTCATGGGAAAATATGCCAAAAATGTGCTGTGTTGCTCCTGCATACCCCAAAGGGCTCTAACCAAAAGAACTTTGTTCTCTGTCTTCATGTATTTGCCATTTAAACACCATAAGCACCTTAGCAAGGTCCACAGAACATGACATCCATAAGCAGTGCTACCAAGCATACGAATAATTCACAGGAAAGGATCATCAAAGAAGCCAAAAGCTAACTACCTACCAAGTACAACCACACAAAGAACCAAGGGCTTATGTCCTACATTGCCATGAACTAGTTGTCTTCTTTGTCTGAAGGAATCAAAGACCCTAGAAAATACACAACAGAATTTATCAGACATTCCAGCCTCCCTTCAAGGACCCAACCTTTATTGAATGAATGAGTGAATACATGAATGAACAGTCTACCCCTGGTAAAACTACCATGGCTTTCATGCAGCTGTTTTCTACTACTAGTAGTCTTTCTCCGTTGACTCCCAGCCTCCTAAAGCAATTCCATAGAGACTTTTGTAATTAGAATTCCTCCATGGTGCAAAGATACTGAAAAGAACACAGCTTTCCTTTATCAACCCATTATCTTCTGACTTGGGCAGATGATTCCTGACCATGCATACACTCAGGTTTACACATAGTTAAAAGGGGTCCCTTCATGCAACAGTGCTTGGAAAGGGCTTCTACGGGTACTGAAAAGATCATATTCACTGTGCCCTATTTTAACCTATGCTGATCCAACCATAGCTTATATAAGGTTGGAGGTTGTGTTTAGTAAATATTCTCATCTGTCTTTTCACAGGGCAATGTCAGAAGATCTACCAACTGAAGAACAGGAGTTATTGCCTATCAGTTTTTAATTGATGCAGGAGGGCACAGGTATCGGGAAAACAAACAAAACCTCTGTTTCCAAAGACCACATTTTGAAATTTTGAAGTTAACTATCATTTTTACACTAGACTGCTGTCAACTCTAACTAAGTGTCCTTTTCTGAGAACCTGGGTATATCAGTGTACAGCAGGACTGTTTCTGCCCCAGAGGTCTTGTAGGAAGATTCTGCATCTGTGTCTAAAACTGAACAATAGAGTGGTGGCACACACACTGAAGAGCTAAAGAAAGTGGCATCCCCTTGAAGCACCAGGACTACCCGAAAAGTGACAACAGGAAGAGCAGGGAGCTGAAAGGCCAGAGTTAGATGTAAGAATGTAAGTCTACACTAGGGGTCCTATCTCCTTCACTACGCTCTGTCCACCTCTGATGATGTGGAGCAAGATGCTAAGCAGACATATGTTTCCTGAGTCTAGAAACTGGTATCTGTATCCAAATGCTTGTTGTGCCTATGTTATGACACATGTCCTGTAGGATTTTTTTTAATGACAGTGAGAGCAAGGAGATGGGTGCAGGTAGTCAGATAAACTATCACAATATACTTGTTCTGACCACCAAATGTCTTTGAAATACAAGCAATCTGGATTTCATGTCTGGTTTGTTTTCCCTACATACTCATGTCACTAGCTTAGTGGTACAGATTGTCTTTAACAGGACAGGCTGCTTTAAGGTTTATGGGAGGTCATCCTTTTGAAACTATAACAGTGTTGCCATCTAGAAATTCAAGTATAAAAATTATACATTTGGGTTATAAACAGTAGTAAACAAGTGTCATAATGTTTTAAGTAAGTTATGAGTTTGTTGGGCCATATTCAGAGCTTTCCTTCAAGCCATGGGCTACACACAGCAGAACCATTCCTTCCAGCCCTACTAGCCACATGCATCTTGAAGTCTACAATTTATCAATCTATTTGTCTGACTGGAGCAAATGACTCCTGAGCTTGTAGGCTGATACTCAGATTTATACAAAATTGGAAAGGACCCCTTTTAATCAAGGGCTTCTGTGAAAAAAAATTATTGATCCATATAGTTTCCTGGTGTGATAGTTTGAGTGAAAATGAACACCATAGGTGCATATTTAAATGCTTGTTCCTTAGTTGGTGAAAGTGTTTTGGGAAAGATTAGGAGGTATGGCCTTGTTGGAGAAGATGTGTCACTTTTTGGGCTTTGAAGTTCTGAAAGTCCATGCCAGGCCCAGCCTCTTTTTTCTCTACCTCCAACTTTTAGATCAGTTCTAAACTCTCATCTCCTACTCTAGTGCTATGCCTGCTTGCCTGATGCCATGGTGCCTGTCATGATGGACAAGGACACACTCTCAAACTGTAAGTAAGCCCTTAATTGAGTTCTTTTTTAAGTTGTCTTGGTCACGGTGTCTTTCACAGCAATAGAAAAGTAACTAAGACACTTGATAAAGGGGTCTCAACACTTCTCTCTGATGTCCTCCACTAAGAGTATCTCTTTCATGAACTCATTCCCTTACTACCAGCCTCCAGTACTGTTCTCCATTAGGAATCTTTGTTCCAGGCATGGTGATAAATTTTAATAATTCCAAAACTCAGGAGTTTGAGGCAGAAGGATTCAGAGTATAAGTCTAGCCTGGGTTATACAGTGAGGGCCTGCCAATAATAACAGTAAAGGTAACAGTAACAGTAACATTTTGGAAACTGTCTAAAAGCCCCTCAAATTCTAGCAGGCTCAGGTCTAATAGGAAGAAGCACTTGTGGGAGGTGGCTTACTGTTAACAACTTCTTGTTTGTGACAAGAAAGAAACTGATAATCTGGCACCTGAGGTGTCATGAAACATGGGCCTACCCATTCCTACCTGCCTCTGGGAAAGTCTCTCAGTTAGGCAGTAGTTTAGAATGGTTATCCTGTGGATCAGAGGGTATTTTAATGTGTGCTAGATCACAGAATCAGCCTTTGCTGTAAGTGGATTTCCTACTAAGACTAGTGTTTAAGTAATGAACAAAGGGAAGGTTCATCATAGGAACAACATAATGTTCATTATACATAGACACTTGATTTCAAAACAAAACCTTTGTTGAGTAGGATCAAGACACAATACGAAATAGGAGATGACATTGGGCAAAGGTTTCCTCTTCTAAAAAAAGTTACCGATTCCTTTTTACCTTAACAGAATTAGCATGATAATCTGTTCCACAACCACAATGAAATGGGTAGGCATCTGTTTAGGCACACTGTTGTTTTCAAGGCAGGCCCTGTGTCTGCAATGGAAATGCACTGTGTTTACTTAAGACAAAGGGAAGAAGTTGGGGAATAAGTGCCCTAGAGGGAATATCTGCAGCTCACTCTAAAAAAAGCCCAGATATCTTGGGATGGTTCAGAGTGGAAGTACCTTGCCAACAACTTCATTCAGGAGATCTGATGCAATGTCATAGTCTTGTTCATTCAGCTTTATAAAAATCTAACAGTAACTGTTGGGGCTAAGAAGCAGAGGATAAGGTGATTATTATCAAGGAAAGAATTTCTCAAACTGTTAACTGTTGGTCAGACATGGAGGGTGAACACTGTAAACTAAATAAAGAAAGCAAACATTTCTTTGGGGAGTTAGATGCCCTCACAGTGAATGTAAATAACATAACATCACTGTCAAATAGTTTAGGGTAGCACAATTTACAGCATTGAAGGAGGAGAATAAACAGAACATTAAAAAGAGATTCTCAAGGAAAGAAGAGAAAATAAAGACAAAATAAGAAAATTTAGGGGATAATAGTTAAAGAAGTTCCTAATATCCAAAAGGAATAGAGTCTACATTTGAGTTAAACCAATACATACTACACTGAAACACACACACACAGAGTCTAATTTTCTTCCACTTTTACTCTCCTTTCTATGAATATTTTATAGCTCTTTCTGCCTAAAACGATGCCCTGCCCCTGATTTCCATAAGTATTCCATTCCAGCTAGACTATGAGGTGCAATTATGTACCAGTGAACTGACCCTGGGAGAAGCTGAAGATGGGAGCAGGTGGTAGAAGTGACGATCTACTGGTTCTGAGAACAGACCTCAATCTGCCCACTTTCTCTTTTGGAAACATTGCCAAATGCTGTTGAGTAGGACTAGAGCAGGCTGCCTGTATATAAAACATCACATGGACAGAGAAGAGCTGGCCCCAGACACTGAGAGCCTCTAGACTGGTCAGTCTTTTCAATCCAGCAGCTGACGGAGTAGGGAGACATGCTCAACTTCCCAGAATTGCTGATTAGAAGAATCCTGAGCTCCACACATGGTTCAAGCCAATATGTTACAGGAGTCAAACAACTGAAATACATACAATGTTCTAATGTCTCTAAGACAATACTTATCACAACATGGCCCTATTACAATCAATGACTTGGTGATCACCATTTGCCCCTTTGGGAGAAGTCACAGTAACACTCAATGTGTTCTTGCAGTGCATCACTTAAGCATAGTGGGCACTCAGAGTTTGATGAAATGAACTGAAACAAAAATCCAGTGCTGGTGTTCAGCAGTATTTTTACTTCATGTTTTGCCACAGAACTGTTAAAAAGTAAAAAGCCACTAAGAATCTACTACTGTCCCTCTATTAAATTCTAAAGATTAATAACTAAAGGACACCAGTTCCAGGAGTGTAGATAACATATTAAAATATTTCATTAAATGAGGGTTTATTTTGTCCTCAAACTTTAACATTACCAAAGCTTGGAAGCTGAAAGAAATGTACACATATTTTTTCATGAAACTGTCCTGAAATTGAACTTTTATAACATATAATATAAAATGCTAAAAAAATATCTTTCAATTGGTACTGTATAGTTCATTATTATTAACAGCAGATTTTCTAATCCTAGAATCTCAACAAATGAAAAGTATATGTCAATATATTTTAACTCTGAAACATCATGAAAGCTTGTATATTCAAAATGTCATTTCACTTTTCACCTTAAGAAGTAGAAAAAAATGGAAATACAGTAAGTGAAAAAGGATGAATAGCTTTATGATCCACATCTAATTTTCTTTCTAATTAAACTGCAGAGCTTTTAAATGACACTCTGCCATTACAGACTATACAGAGACTTTTTCATCAATGTCCATGTTTTGAATATGTTTTAAATTATCACTCACTCAATTACATCTGAAAGTCGAACACAAAAGAACATGAGCGCATGATCTGCATGATACACTCAGAAACCAGGGAGGCAAACAGCCAGTATTTGAGTTGAAGTGGGAGAGCATGCACCCTAAAGCACACCAGGACAGACCCCTTCTCATATGGGCATGCATGCTACATTCTGCCTTTTATGGAACTCTGCTTGGGCCAGGTATAGTTATTGCCTGACATGGCTACTGAAATCTTAAAATCATAGTACTGTTATGTGTGACTGCTACAGGAAACCCCCACAAGACTGGGCTCTTGTACATTCCTCTTGGAAATAGAGAAGGGCTTATGATTTTCCTCTCTAAAGATATGTAAACACTTAACAATTGCTGGGGCAGAGGCAACTTGGCTTAGCTGCTGTAAGTTGCCCATGCTCCCTGTTACCAACCCATTAATCATTCTCCTGTTAGTTATTCCAGCTAGAAATGGGTGGAATTGTTTTGTTTTGTTGGGGGGGTGTTGTGTGTTTTATCTTGGGTATGCACATATTTAATCAGGAAAAGTCACACAACATTTGCTTTAATTTTCACTTTTGGTGCTTCTACTACCATTTAAAAATTTTTTGTTTACTATTATTATTTGTGCATGTGCGTGTGTGACTGCGTGCGCATGCATGTGTGCTTGCGTGTGTGTGTGTGTGTGTGTATGTGTGTGTGTGTGTGTGTAAGTAGTGGGTGTGCACTTACTATCATGGAGGTCAGAGAATTATTTTGTGAAGTCAAGTCAGTTCTCTCCTTCCACCTTTACATGGATTCCAGGAAGCAAACTCAGGTAGGTTTCATGGCAAATGCTTAACTTGCTGAGCCACTGTCCTATTCCCTGCTAATTCCATTTACTGTTTTGATCTCTAACTTATAAAGGTCTAATGATTAAGTATGTTAATAAGCTAAATAATGAAATTAGAAACTAAAAAGGTTTAGACATCTGTGAGAATGCTAAAATCTATGAGTTGACACATTTGAAAAAAGAACAGAGCTAGGAAAAGCCCTGCCTCCAAGTTTAGTTCATGAAACCACCATCTAAAGGCCAGGCAGGAAGCTCTACTGTGTGGAGAAAAGACACCTGCATCAGTAAAGGGGACACCGGCAACATAAAGGACAGACAGCCAAAGCTACCACTTCTGAAACAATGAACACAAAATCCAAGGGCTGTCTCTGAGCTAGGTTATGGCCATATTCATGATAATGAGGCTACCTGAGGTGAACTTGTTGCTTTGGGAAGAGTTTTCTCCAAGGGAGTCAGAACTCACCATCTGGGTTGGGTTTTTGGAAAGACGGAAGGAGCATGCCAAGTTCTTATTGTACAATTTTAAGGCTAGTCTCTGACCCCCAATTTAAAATTCAGCTTTAGGATTGTGAGGGATTCAAAGAACAGGATACTCAACCATGTCTCATCTTATGTTAAGTCTCCTATAGTAAACAGGAATTCTCCTGGTAGTTTGAACATCTGGGCATGGTCTAGATGAATGAAAAGAAGGAGCTGTTTTCAGAGCAGGATGTGAAATGATCATTTTGTGGTATGTCAGCCTATCTACTAGCACAGTCTTAAACTAAGGACACTGTTCAAATCATCCAGGTTGGACATTATCCCTTTCCAACTGCTATAACAGAGAAAGATGCAAGTAGAATTTAGAGACACATGGAATAGGAAGATACACAGTCGGTCATTATCAATTAAATTTTATGTTTAGGCTTTATCATTTAAACATCATAAAAGAAACTCTGAGAGTGGGAATGCAGTACAAATAGGGACTTCAGCATCCACACCACCACTGCACACCTGGAGCTCATGCGTACTTGAGCATTCACCCCTGGCTCAGGCCCACCTTACCCTGGATGTGATTTCCCACTTAACCCTAAGATTACATTTTCTGTCAACACTAGTTGTTTTCTATAGGTGCCAAAACCACAAACTAGTGATAATGACATTTCCTTTGCATAAACAGTGAAAAAGGATAGACTTTTTTTGGATATGTTCTTCCAATGAAAATCATTTTCTGCTTTCCAAGAAGCATGAACTGGCTTAGAAGTTTCAGAGAATAAATTGGAAGGGAAAGGAATGGATCCCCACTGAACCCTACAACAAAATCTCAATCTTTCCATCTTAGATCAAAGGCTAAAATCTGGGCACATCAGACCTACAGGTGAAAGGTGTTCAGTGTGGACGGGGACAGCTCCATTTCTGACAATGCTAGGAAGTCTTATGAAAACAAGTCCCCAAACCAGCCCCTAAATATTAAGCTGACACACGTTTCTGGAACGTGGTCTGAATCCTCAAACCTTGCAGGGTCTATAGACACATGATTCTGCGGAACAGGGCTTTCTGGAATTGTCATCGATGACAGATTATACTGCCCATCCACAAGGGTCCAGGGCTAGCTCAAGCCATCCATTATGGGTTAAAAGCTATTCCGGCAGGAATCCAGTCACAGTGGTAAGGAGGTTACCCAGACAAGAGGTCCTACAGCTTTAAGAAACACTCTGGGCATCTACAAGTTTTCAGAATGCAAACTATGTCAGCTCTGAAAACAAGAGGCACTGCATCATATTGGCAGGAGAAACAAAGCCAGCCCCCCTTCTAAAACAGACAAAAAAAAAAAGATTGTTTTAATAGGAAAGAAGCATCAGTCATTGATGCTTACTTCATTTGCACTTTCTATCCAACCCCATCCATCTTCAGAGTGAAGAGATGACAGCACAGTTACACAGTTACAGCTCTCCCTTTTGGCCCCCACCCATCTTTTTCTACTATACCCAAAACACCAGGGCCTATCAATTCACCCACCCTTTCCAGTCTGCAAGAACAGCCCTACGGGTGGCCTTTCTATCTTGTGAACTTGTCAAGGCTCAGGTAGACATAAGTGTCAGCCTTCATTATGATACTGTAACAAAACTTCCCATCAGGCTAGCATGACTGGTTAGAACCTTTGCAAACCATCTTCAAGCACGACCACTCTGTTGCTGATGGCTGATCACATTATACACAGGAGGCAATAGAAGGTATGAGGCAGCAGGAGAAAGCCAACATACTGGACTAACAACCCAGAAAGGAAAACATTTCATTTTCCTTTGACACTGCTGGCCACATTATCCAGACACAAAGTTCTTCAGGCGGGCCGTCTCTGCATCAGTGCACCTGCTTAGCATGGGTTTGACGAGTCATCTTTTCGCTGTGTCTGGAGAAGTCAATGGCCACACAATGGATCGCATCACTTGAGGGTCACTTGAGTCCCTCTACTTTGTGGATCCCTCTTCCCACCCCCTGTCTTCCCTTCTACTCACAAAACCTTTACTCCACCATAGCTTAGGATCTCAGATAGCTAAATAAAAGAGGTGGCCTCAAACACAGGGAAAAGCCCTTAGGTCTCCAGTGTGAATCACCAATGCCAACCCCCCCCCTCTTTTCCTTAAGACCTGATGGTCTTCAGTCACACATCTTAAAAGAAAAACAAAAAACAAAAACACAAAGACTTACTTGTCTCAAGTCGATGAAGGCCAACTGCAGCGTGTCCTCCTGGAACCCAGGCACCGGGCCGGATCTGGCAAACTCTGTGGGAAAGAAAAGAGGATAAAAAGCGCCTTTAACTAACCATGGACAGGGAGATTGGCAGACGGATGACAGGAAAGACAAGAGAGACTGGGGGAGAGGAGGACTGAGCTTCTAAGGAGTCATGTCTCTCTCCCTTCAGCTTCTTTGTTGGCCCTTCAAAATTCGTGTCATCAAAACACCATTAATTCCAGCATCCTGACAGCAAGGAAACTGTACTAATTCGACCTGAAATTTATTCCCATGAGCCTCACTGGGCTTCAGAGTATTTGTTTTGTGAATGGACAAACAACTTGCAAAGGAGGAAGGGAGGGGGAAGGAGAAAAAAGTTTTTCCTCTCAACACAATAAAATCTTCAGCTGAGAAACTCTTTTCAGTTCCGAAAGCTATTTATATTTCAGATCGCTGAAGGAATTTTCTAATTTCACGCTTGTCACCTCATTCCCTAAGCATTTATCAAAAATATTCCCTGCCACATCATTAATTATTCCCTCACTGATTATTTGTATTATCTCATGAGTGCCAACGTCCTACACAACACACACGCATGCATACCACTAGCAGCATCAGCTGCTGCTGTTGCTCTAATCAGAATTTGGCTTTAAAAAGCAAAGAAGTTTGGCAGATATGACGATGCCCACCTGGATGAAGCTTATTGCAAATGTTAAGGGGCATTTGCATATTCTTATCGTTCTACTGCAGTCTTTGCCCTTGACTTCATTTTCATGCTCCTTTATAAATTCCATCTTTTCTTCCTCCACCTCTTAGGCTCAAGAGGCCCACATGGATGCTATTTACAGTTACAGTAGCACCTTGAGACCATGATCCCTTATAATTCTGGCTTTAACATTAATAAGAAAGAAATGACACAGGGCTACAGGGACAAATGTTAGTATTGGTTAAGAATGTCAAGTTTTATCGTCCCTGAGTTCTGCTTATTAGGAAATCAAAAGGTCTGAAGTTCCCTCCACACTGACAAGCACATAGCACAGTTAAGATCTGGATAGTTACTATATTTTCAGTTCTTCCTGTCAAGTCAAAGCATGATGGACATTTCATATCTGACTACTAACTACAGGAAAAGCAGCTCTAGTACTTAAAAACATGAAACACATATAACCCAAGTTAGAATTTTAGAACCCATAGAACTGGCAAATATTTTTATTTTTCATATATAGCTAGAAAACTAGATTACTCTCTACTTAGGTTAAATTCCAATGATGATGTGTGAACAATGGTTGCTGCCCGCTTGCCTATGTTCCTCCCTTACTACCCATTCTGAAACCATAACATATTTACAAAAAGTCCTTGCCTCGGTTTTAAAAATTAATCCCAACAACTTAGACTGTAGAGACAAGGGAACATAGTAAACTAATTTAAATATAGTACAAATGTGCTATATACCTACACATAAAATGCTCATATTGTAGACATTTCAAATAAAACGATGCATAAATCTGTGTGATGGTTTTGCTCTGCATCTGTATGTGTTGTTGATTTCAGTTGTGAATTCTTCTTTGACTCATTCCTTGTGTTTTCAAGTCTCACATCTACAGGAATTTCCCTTTTCCTTCCCCTATTCATTTCTATACACCCCTGTGACAAGAGAAGATGAATTGTGTGATGCCAACATTTTAAATGTCTTGGGATTAGCTGTGCACCCTAAGGTGTGGCTGCATAAGGAGGTTTTCTGTGCACTTGAGAAGGATGTGCCCTGTCATTGTAAGGGGGAAGTGTCAGATACACATATTTCAGATGTAGATGATTTACAGCCCTGATCAAGTCTCCCATGACAATCCTGAGCCAAAATTTTAGTATTCAACCTAGCATTGTTTGCAAAGGTATTTAGATTTGTTCCTCATGTATGTTAATGCCCATTCTGGGATCTGTGTAGCAGTTACTTTTCTTTTGCTGCAATAAAATACCATGACCAGGGTCGGGGGGAGGATGCATAAAAAAGGAGATCAACTTCAAAAACAGTCAGCCTTAGTAAAGTTAATTTGCTTTGAGAAGAAAACTCACATGGCACTTAGAAACCAACATTATCTATAAGAGGACTAAGAAACCCAAGTTTCAAAAGAGTAAAGTTCTAAAACTGTACAAATATTTGGCGACAAGCATGCTAATGGAAAGCTTGATAGAGAATACCCTGTACATCAACAGTGATGTGCAGTAAGCAATAAAAAGAATCCTATCTGGTAACCCACTGTGCAGGAACTGTGCATCTCAAACTTACAATTGCTTCACATGATGCGCTTATTGACAGAAGTTATTTGAATTACAGCTATGGCTTCTTGTCTCAAGAGCCCTGTTAAGTGTTCATTGCACATACTTCCTCCAAGATAGACAGAGTACCTCAAGTAGTCCTGTATCATTCAAGTCAATGCTACCTCATTTAAAACATTTCAAATCCTCTCTATCAGGAGGAGCCCTAGTTGAGTGAAATACACAGCTATTGAGATCTTCTGCTACCCTGTCTATGTCCCACTGAACAGAATTCCCCATGCACACAACTGGAAGGCTTGGGAGTCAGGTTTGGATTCATGCTAATCTTCATTGAACATGCTCCCTGGCTGATAGATAAACCAACTCAGGAGTTTGGATGTGCTACATGCTGAACTCTCAGTCAATTTACCAACATGATTTTTTATGACATATAAAATCCTCATGTTCCCAAAAGACTTGGTAGCCTTTGATTTATAAAGAGAACCAGATAATGGTAATTATGCCAAGTACAATGAAGTGAAGAGATTAACCTCCACAAATCACTTATGGAAATGTCTAATTACTGTAAATTCAACTTCATATTTGCAGTTTTTCTCTTTGTTTCACATATATAATTCTTTTTGCAGTACTGGGCAGCATACTTAAGGCATTTTACATGATAGACAAATACTATATTACTAAACTGCACTCCTGTAATAGTTACAATCCCATGAAGATAGTAAATTCCTGATCACAAAAGCTTAACAGTTATTCAATAGTAGATTCTCAAAAATATATGTTTCAATTAAACAAGTTACATAAAAATCAAGATTCACTAGATACACAGACTTATAGTTGATTAAAAAAAAGATGCCGGGTTTTAAAAAATTATCTATCTTTTTTATTTTATGTGCATCACTGTTTTGTCTGCATGTATCTCTGTGTGAGGGTGTCAGATTCTGAAGTTAAAGACATTTGTGAGCTGCCATGTGGGTGCTGGGATTTGAATCCAGGTTCTCTGGAAGAGAAGTCAGTGCTCTTAAAACCTGGCTTGTTGCAGATAAAGTCCTTAAATCAGGAATCAATTTGCAGGCTTATAAACGAATGAGTTCACTAAAATCACAGGCAAAATGACTTGGGGTCATAAAAATCAGAACTTGAGCTCAACGCATCCATTTATTAACTACTGAATTCAACAAATTACTTAACCTGTTTAGCTCTTTAATAATCATTAAATAAAAAAATTAGAATACCACATCACTTCTTATAGTGTGGTGATAAAAATTAAGCCAGGCACACATACATTGAGAAAGATTGGCCTAGAGAGAATAGGGATGTCATATGATATTTTATTAGGGAGAAGTCGCTCACATGAGAAGCTGAGAACCTAAGGTCAGTGCTCACTGCTCCCCGAGGCCATACTGGAACCCCAAGAGAGCATCTTTTTCCCCTCAGCTCTTTTACCTCCCATACCTTTTACGTACCAGTGACCATGCCAAAACAGGCGTGATCAGCGCTATAAGTACATAAGTTCTCTCTCTACAATTCACATTTTAGTCTAAAGAAGAGATTAAGTCTTGAAACAAAATTAAATTGTGTCTATATACAAAAAGTCTCAAACATATATAAGGCATATATACACAGAAAAGGATAAGGATATTTATGCATCAGACAACATGAATAGAATGAAGACCTTACACAGTATGGCGAATTGCAATAAACAAATTATAAATCACTAGAAGATACAATAATCTACCTATATCCCTTCCTAAGCTTATCTATCCCATCTAAACCCTAAAAATACCTGAAAGAGATGCGCAAGTCTGAACACCTCCTTCCAATCCCAACCCTAAACAATTGAAAACTAACCCTAAGCAGGTGTAAATTATCCTGAAGTATCAAAGTAGGGAAAGGGGCATAGTATTCTCAGAAGTACTTCCTCTTGAAATGGGATAACGATAACCTCATGGGATACTGTAGGAAGAAAATGTTAGAATAGTGAAAATCTCAAGTGAATTAGCTACAACATTTGTACCCAGTCTCTGTTTGGTGGGAGATGCTTGATGGAAGTTCTTGATTAAAGTTTTTATCTTGTTTAATAATTCTTATTTGGCCAGAGTGTAATAAGAAGGTGCACTATATCAGTTAATTAGTCTGGACTTGTCTAGAGTTATGTAGTCCCAAACTGGTTTCAGGGTGGAAATTGTCAATTCATATGCATCAAGTCTCAGCAGTGCTAGAAATACAATGGAGAGCTTTATGGAGGGAAGAGACAAAAGCCCTCGAGCTTCAAGGATTAAAGAAAGGCTATGAAGCTTCCCAAGATAAGATTCTTGGTGAGGGTGCTTTTGTTGACCCATAGGTTCAGGCTGCAAATGATGAACACATCTTGTCTTTATGCCATACAGCAGCTCTGAATACTATGGATAAGGTTCATGAACCAGGAGAGAAAATACAACCCTATCCCAAAGTGGTTCAGGATCCAAGAGAAAGCTTAGAAAGGTTATCCAGAGCAGTAGAATTACAGGTATCTGTTTCAGATTCTTATAGAATTTCTAGCTTATGAGAATGCAAATCCACAATGCAGTCATTACTTTGGCCATTAAAAATCAGGTCAGCACAACTGGAGTAATGGGTCCTGTATACAACTAACCTTGAGTATAAGGATCAAGATACAGAAGTTTGGGTAGGAGAAGCGATTTCTAGAGGTTTAAAAAGACATCGAAATACCAGATGTTTTAACTGTAGCAAAATAGGACATCTAAGAAGAAATTGTAAGCAAAGAATTCCTAGAAATAATGCTCCTCCTAGGCCTTAGCCTTCTGAATTATGTAGGAGATGTGGCAAAGGCCGACACTGGACCAATGAATGTAGGTAGACCATGGACAAACAAGGTAACCCTTTACAATTGGGAAACTCCTTGGGGGGGGGCCTCTTGAAGGCCTCCATGTCAAAAGTGGTCTGGTCATTCCCAGTTACTGTAGAGGACAATCTCTCCCAGGACAATTAGAAGATCCACTGCCTATTGTAAAGAATAATACCGCACTGGATGATAGATTAGCTACTGTGGATGAAACAAACGTAACTGGATGAAACAAAAAAACGTATATTTTGTCAAACTTCTATACAGGATCACATAACAAACTAGCAGTTAGGGTAAATAAGGTAATTATCGGTCTTTTAGATATTGAAACTGATGTCACCATCATAAATCAAAAATCCTGGCCTTCAAGATGGCCACTACAAGAGGTAAACGTTCAATTCTTAGGGATTGGAATCCTATCTCAAGAAAAAAACAAAGCGCGAGATGGGTTGAGTGTATAGGGCCAGAAGGACAAAGAGGAAGACTGACGCCATATGTCGCAAACATTGCTACTAATCTTTGGGGTTGGGATCTATTACAGCAATGGAATACCCAGACTAAAATTTCTCCTGTATAAGATATGAATCATAAACATGCTTTTTGTGTTAGAAAAATATTGTAAAGCACTACAGAAAACAGATGCCAACCATATAGGCTGTACAGAATACCAGTGCCAAACCTAGAGAGGAACCAAACACTCTTCCCTTAAAATAGCTAACAGATGAACCTGTCTGGGTAGGGCGATGGCCCATGACCCCTGAGAAGTCAGAGGCTTTAGAAAAGCTGATTCAAGAACAGCTAAATGACAGACTATGGACACCCCCATCGAGGGCCTCACCCTCTCTGGGAAAATGAGGGGATGATGGAGGGGGGGTTGGGGGAAGGGCACAGGAGGAGGGGAGGGAAAGGGAGAGGGACCTGGAACTGACTTGTGAAGCAACCTTGTTTCTAATCTAAATTTAAACTTAAAAATAAATAAAAAAGATAATCTGAAAAAAATGTTGGGCATATTGAGTAATGTACCAATCCATGAAATTTCCCTGTTTTGTTATCAAAAAGAAATCTGGTAAATGGCGGATGCTCACAGACCTGAGGGCTATCAATAAAGTAATAGCGCCTATGGGCTCTTTACAGACTTGGATGCCACTCCCCTTCTCTGATACCTAAAAGATGGCCTAGTAAAGTCATTGATCTAAAAGATTGCTTCTTCACTATACCTTTACAAGAAAAAGATAGGGAAAATGTGCCTTCATAGTGTCTACCTATAACAATTCTCAACCAGTTAGGGATACAAATGGAAGGTTTTGCTACAAGGAATGTTAAATAGTCCTACTCTATGCCAGTGTTTGGCACAAAAACCTTTGGAAATAATTCACAAACAATTTCCAAAATCTATAATTTACCATTATATGGATGATATACTGTTGGCTGAGAGATCTTAAGTACCCATAGCCCTGATCATGCCTGTTTGGGCGTGGTCACAGGTATGTATAAGTACGGGGGATAAAAGAACTGAGGGGAAAGACACTCTCTCTCTTGGGCTTTTGGTTGGGTCTCATAGAGCAGTGAGCACTGACCTTAGGTTCTCGACTTCTCATATAAGTGACTTCTCTCTAATAAAATATCATATGACATCCCTATCCTGTCTAGGCTAATCTTCCTCAATATCTGGTGTCAGGAAGTACGTTTACCCAGCCTTCCCGCACTCTGCCTTCTTCCCCTAACCAGATTTCAATGGCTTTGTTCCATGGCCACTCCAAAGTCTGCTTCCTTCTCCTGCCACAGCTGCTGCGGAACCCTGAGAGAGGAGCTGGCCGAGCCTCTACCAAGAAGCCACTCCTGAGCAGCTGACCTACTAGCTGCAACCACCGCTCCGGGAACCCATAAGGCTCTATGGTCTTCCCCATCTGCTTACAGGTATGTAAGATCTCTCCCTACACACATATAAAGCAATTGGCAGAGTGGCAGGTAGATCATAATTGATTATCCTTATAACTCGTGTGTGTGTGAGTCTGTGTGTGTGTGTGTGTGTGTGAGAGAGAGAGAGAGAGAGACAGAGACAGAGAGACAGAGACAGAAAATATTCATTTATCCACAAATAAATGTTTGTAGCTTTTACTGAATTCTTAGATGTTTGGTGACCCAATGTCAAGAAAAACTGTCCTATGCCTATGACAAATCACAAAAAGGAAAAGAGCTGAATCAGAGATGGTTCAGTGAGAAGATATTTATTTAAAGGAAAACTTATAGGCAGATACTTAATTATTTTGTTCTAAGGAAGTAAATTATGAGTAGTATGTTAGCTGCAATACAGAAATTTTCATTATTGTTAGAAAAGATTAAATAAATGAATGAAATTTCTGTAACTATGATTTAATATAGTATCAGAAATATGAACTCCTAGAGTAAGAACTGTGATTATTTTAAAGAACAAATAAGAATTCATGCAGAACATGATTCCAACTACGTAAAATATAATATACACGGGACTTACGTTAATAAGCACCTACCTCACAATTTTACTCAAGGTTGCTACAGTAAGGAGAGTAATTTCCTCCTTGTATTTCATCAACTCTCAAAACCCAAAAAGAGGAAATACAAGAATGCAGATATGGTGATATAAAGCAGCACTGATCAACAGTACTTTTTCTAGTGATAAGACACACAGCAGGATAGGCTGACACGCACAAATTATCAAACACTGCCGGACAGGTGGGAAGGAAAGCTGATGTTTAGACAAGCTAATTTCACGTGTACATGGTAAGGCCCCTACAGAATGGGTCTTCTGACATCATGAATCACAGGCAAGTGGAAGCAGCAGACATTAACTGTGGACTAGTTCTTCTTGAACTTTTTTCTAGACAGTAGTTTTTCAGTTTCTCAGTGACCCATGTTAGCATGAAAATGTCCACAGTCTGGAGTTCTGCAGGACAGCCTCAGCACCATCCAAGAAATCAAAAAGCCTGCTTCATTTCACATAAAACTAAATTCCCTCTTTCACTAGCTCCTCCCAAACTCTTGCTTGCATCTGCTTGCAAGGTAAGTTACACTAACTGTAAGCAGTATCAGCCCATTCCATGGCACACACTCTCTCCATCTTTAGTCCTGTTCTGTCAGGAAGGACTCTCTGAGTGTAATATAGTACCAAGTCCTGACTCAGATTCAATTTGGAAATTAAAAAAAAAACGTTTCAGTGAAGAAATTGCTAACTAATTCAAAGTTGTATAGGAAATGTTAAAAGGAGGCTCACAAAGTTACAGCAAAGAAGGCACAGAGGCAGAAGATTCCCAAGAGAAAGAAGAACACACTAACAACTGCTGACATTCTTAATGTAAAACCCTTTGAGAATTGGACATCATTTTAATAAATGTTAATTTTCAAAATATCCTATAAATTTAAAACTCGAATAAAGTTCAAAATCTAAAAAAGTTACCAAAGAGTAAAAGAAAGGTATTTTGTTAATTTCAATAATTTTTCTCTAGGTTTCTTTTCAGGTTGATGTTAATACTAATGAAGTCTATTACTTCGTGGGAGAAGAAAACAAATGTTTCAGATTTTATCCGGTACATTTACAATGGGCTGAAGAAAATGACATTTTTGTATAAAGTGTGGTGAATACTGAGGGTGCAGTAGGTATCTGGGGTGTTGGATTCCTGAGGCTGAGGCTTGGCGGGTCTACTGTTAAGTTCCAGGTGACAGGGCAGCAGGAAAGACCCATTGAGGGAAACCTACTCTGGCTAGGGTAGACACCCCCAATACAATTGAGCAGGGTTAAGTACCATACATCAGGAAGGCAGCTCACCTTGAACTGTGCTAAAGAAATAGAGACTAAATATCCCTTTAACGGGATGATGCACATTCCTTGACAGATTCCAACACCCAGTAGCCTGCAGGGCCACAATCATGTGTTTTGTAAGTCTTCTGGAATTCTGAAATATTCAGAAAAGCATTTTCCCTTTTCTCCTAGTTTTTAAAGTAAGCTTGTTCTTTCTGTAAAGTTCCCCTCCTTGTTTTATGGGACGTGGTTACCATGTGACTGACCTAAATGCAGGCTTCACTCAAATGGCAAGGCCTTTTTTGTCATCCATCTCTTCTTCATTCTCCTCCTCTGAAGCAGGTGCCAAGATCCACAGCTTACCTGTCTGGAGTTTTTTCCATTCTTACAATTTTTTTATTAATGAGGTTGATCTAATTTACCTGTTATCATCTGGTGACTACAAAAGGACACCCCAACATTTCCAATGACATAGGTTGAGGAAATACCTGGTCTAAATAAACAAAGGGGACAGCACATAAGGAATGAAACCCAAGGTTGACTCCTGGCATCCATAGGGATATGCACAAGAGTTTATATGCATAGCTACACACAATCACATGGAAAATTAAATTCAATTGAAACAATAGAATTAGAGTTAGAAGGGATTTAAGAAGTCAAAATGATAGCAGTCTATAATTTCTCTATATAAACAGAACATTAAAAGAAACCAACTCCTCCTATTGACAACACCATGGCACAAAATGTATAACTGAGTCGATCTTAAGTGATCCTGGTACATTTTAGAATACTTAAATTCTTTCAGGCTTACTAGTATTAAAAAAATGAAGTATCATCTTATAGATGAGGAATATCCCCCATGTACTTCCTTTGTAAACTTATTTTAAATCAGCATATGATATAATAGATACTATCATAGCAGTTCCAAACCAAATATGAATCAGTGACACTCCTCCTTCTCCCCATTTCTCCTGTAACCTCTCCCTAGTCTCCTTTCTGCTTTCATGTCTCATGTGTCCTTTTGCTCTGCCTCCCTCCTCAGTACCTTGTTCTACTTTTTCCCTGTCTTTGAAAAGTAGTATTAAATAAGCCCACCCAGTGACCACAAGGATCCAAGCCCCCAGCAGTGAAAACCACTGTGATCCATGTAACAAGCTCCAGGACAATCAACCACTTCCTGAGCTGCATGGTTTCTGATTTCCCCGTGTGTGTGTGTGTGTGTGTGTGTGTGTGTGTGTGTGTGTGTGTGTGTGTGTGTGTGTGTGTGTATACATGCACATGCACACAGGAACAAATGTAGGCAAAGCTAAACAAGCTAGATAGTGCATTCAGAAATTAAGTCTGGAAAACTCAACATAAAACTGAATCTTTCACCTGTTGTCCGTAAAACAAGACCAGTTTTTAAAGAAAGATGAGCAATGAAAACAATGTATTTCCAAAAAGCAAAATCAAGAGCATACAACAAATGGGTAAAACAGCAAATGTGGGAAGAAAATGAATTTGTTTGGACAAAAGGGAAACTAAAAGATAAACTACAAAAAGGCTTCTAGTTTACCACTGTTCCAGGGAGCATCTCATTCAGACTGCAGGAAAAAACACTCTTGCATGACTGATTTAAGGATTATGGTTTAGGCCAGTGCTAATAAAATTCTCAGCACCACATAGAATAAAGTGTGTTGGTGCTTGTTTGTATCTTAAGATCATGTCAGGTCACAAGTGTTTTTTTTTTTAAATGGGACTGAAAAAATAGAAGCTGTTGTTGCTGTATTAACATAATGGTTTCCTGGTATCTGGCTCCCTGGAGTAATACATAAGGGGAGTGCTCGGCTAGAGGATGGCTCTGGGGAAACCAAGCCTTCTTGCATCACTTCAAGGTAGCTACAGGAGGCTAATTGCAGAGGAGTTGATAGACTCCCTGGGGAATCCACTCCAGGTCCTGTTGGTCAGAAAGAAGTTGTCCAGAATATAAAGGGAGCATGTCAAGAAGAAACAAAAGGAAGGGAGTGGGAGAAACAAAAGACTCCTAGAGACTTGGCTCATTAGATCTCTTACTTCAAGGATAGGTGGGATATATACCATTGTGTTCACTGTTACTAGTACAATATTGTACACCTGAAATGTGTTCATGGATGTGTTTTACCACACTATGAACAAATTGAAAACAATATAAAACAAAGCCTTAAATAAAATGTCTCCAAACCATATTTTGTATTTAAAACATAACTTGTATCTAAACAAATAATAAACCACTAACTCAATAGTTGTAGTAGTAGTAGTAATAATAGTGGATATTAGTCATACACAGAGTAGTTACCTCATAAAAAAAAAGTCAACCCCCATGATGGTGGGATATGTAGTTTTCTACTTGTACCCACATAATAAGTACACAGCCATTTATGGAATTTGCAAGGAATGTGGTGAGGGCCTGGGAGAGCCCACAAAGGAGCAGGGTCCACTGAGAGGACAGCACTACATCAGGGACAAACTTGCCAGCTCTAGACCTAGAAATGGTCCTAAACTCCTGTGGATGTGGCTACAGACTTACTTGGCTTTGGAAGATTCTTCAGCCAAAACCATAAACCAAAGAAAGGAACCTTGGCCATGTATGTCTTAGTGATATGACTGCTGAAGAATATGTCTTATTCTTATGTGTGGTTCTGGAGCCATCCCTGACAGTTAACTATGGTCTTGTCATCAATGGCCTGAAGCAGTCATGCTCAGAATTCCACCCACAGAGAAACGGGGAGTTTGGGAGTGTGGGATGGAAAACAGTGATCTAGAATGTGGGGCAGGAATGGTGAGTACAGTATTACAGCAGACCCTGTAGGAACTTTGGCAAGGAGGGCAGACCCTCTTATATACTGGCAGATAGTAGTCCCAACTACAAATACAACCAGAAGGAGCTGTGGTCAGCTGTGTCTTAAAGGTGCATGCAAAGACTTTAGTGGTGGAAGAGCACCTTTTGTGGCTGGGTCACAGTCAGAGGCTAGTATTGACAATTCAGAGGCTCGGTCATTAACTCAGGAAGAGCCAGCAACACACCTAGGATAGACTTGCCATCTAGACTCTGAAACACATCAGTTAAGGCCACCCAGTGACCAGAAGGATCTAAGCCTCCAACTGTGATTCCCACTTGAACCATGTAGACAGCTCCAGTCTACTCAATCACTCCCCTAGCTACATGTTTTTTTCTCCCTCCAAAACTTATGTTGAAGGTTCCTCCCACCTTCAATGTATATAAAGGTGTGACTGTCCAATAAATGACTGAAATGAGAAGCTCATTGGAAGAGTACATGCTTAGTACCCTGAACTCAATACCCAGAGTCTATAGAAATAAATACAGAGTGACTGTTGAGTCATTTTATGCTCTTATGAATGAAACTAAGTGCCCTTGCAACACAGCCTGAGAAACCATCCTGCTTTCTTCAACATGAGGACAGGATTCCTTCCTCCAGAGCAGGTAGAAACAAGGTGCCACCTCCAAAGCAGAGGGCAGTCCTACCAGACAAACCAACCTGCTGCTGTCTCAATCCTGAACTTCTCAGACCCCAGAATGGTGAGAAATAAATTTATTGTTTATAAGTTATCAGTCTCAGGTATATTGTTATACAAGCAAAAATAGAAAAGACCAAAAGAAATGTATGCTCCTTCAAATGTACAGACACCAATACAGAACAACCCAGATAACAGAAGAGACATACACATTCTATCAAAGGAAACAAAAACATTGTTCATAACAAACAATGAAGGTCTTCAAACTGCCTGAAAAAGAATAAAAACTAATCGTCTTTAAAAAGTTCAATGGTAGACAGAAAACTAAACAGAATTAGGAAACAATGCACCATGAAAATGAGAAATTTAATAAATAAATTGAAAACATACAAAGAACCAAAAAGAACTAAATAAAAGGGTTGACACTGGAGAATAAAAAGACAGAAATAAAAAATTCAATAAAGCACCATTTGCAGGATGGATTATGCAAGGGCAAGATAAGTAAACAGGAAGGTGAAACATTTAAAACTGGTAAGATAGCGAATCAGAAACAAAAAAAAAACAATAAGAAAAATGAGCAAAGAATAAGAGTTACAAAGAAGAAGGGGAATTGTCAGAAAGGTTAAATAAATACTGTTCAAAACCTTCTAAATCTTTTTTTTCTTTCATTATTTTTTATTACTTTTTTTTTAGAAAAGAACTTGCTTCACATGCCAATCCCAGTTCCCTCTCCCTCTCCTCCTCCCGCAACCCCCCACCATCTCCCCAGCCTCCCACCCTACCCCCTCTTCCTTCCACATAGGGGATATCCAGTCTGTCATTTCACTCAGGTCAGGGTCCAGGCCCTTCCCCAAGAGTCCAGGCTGAGAGAGCATCCCTCTTTGTGATATGGACACACGAAGTCCATTTGTATGCCAGGGATAAATACTGATCTACTGCCCAGGGCCCCATTGGTTGCCCAGGCCTCCTCACTGACTCTCACACTCAGGGGGTCTGGATCAGTCCCATGCTGGCCTCCCAGCTGTCAGTCTGGGGCCAAGAACTCCCCCTTGTTCAGGATAGCTGTTTCTGCTGGTTTCGCCAGCCCATTCTTTGCCCATTTGCTCATCACTCCTCTCTCCCTCTAAGGCCATACTACCCTGAACGCGCCTGATCTCGTCTGGTCTCAGAAGCTAAGCAGGGTCGGGCCTAGTTAGTAATTGGATGGGAAACCTCATAAATCTTGGGAAGCATTTGGGTACCCAGAAACTAAGGAAAACAAAACCACTACCTCAGATCAGCTCAAGAGGAGGAGTGAAAGTCAACATCGGAGACCAAAGAGGTGGCTCAGTGGTTAAAAGTACTAGCTGCTCTTATAGAGGACCCGATTTCTAGCCCCAGAACCTATATGGCAGCTCACAACTGTCTGTAACTTCAGTTCCAGAGGATATGATGACCTTAACTGACCTCCATAGACACTGCATACACATAGTACTTAAATATACATGAAGGTAAAACACCCATGCCCACAAAATACATTTGTAAATGTAAATTTAAAAAAGCAAGATCAGAGTTGAGAAACTGCTCACACAAAATGCAATGCCTGTGGCCATATTGGACTTGTTCAACAAAAACCTTATAAGTCAAGAATAAGTAGGGTGATAAACTATTCATTGTGCTCAAAGGGAAAACAAAAGAAAAAAACCAATAAACAAAAACAAAACCAAAAAGACCTCACCAATGGAGAACACAACTTGCAAAGGCGTTCTGCGGACATAAAAAGGAGGTAAAGACATTGCCACACAGATCTGTCTAATAAAAAGTTTGAGGAGTGTTAAATAGAAACAAGAAGCACTAACAAACAGCATGAAGAATACAACTATTCTAATTTAAATAAAAGCATACATTGAGAAAAAAAAAAGAGAATACAACCGTGTGGAGCTCACTAGCAAAGTTAGAGCAGGTGAGTTCAGACCCTGAGACCAGTATGCAAAGCATTTCAAAGTCAGTGTAAAAGTTACAGAACTATTAAATATTATTATTATTATACCTTCAGTAATCTGTCAGTGAGTACAGAACTATAAAAATAAGAGTGACTCACAGCGAAAAGGAAAAAGGGAAAGGAGTAAATGAGTATATATAAGAAATTGAAGCTATTACTGTTATGAAACAGAACATTATAACTACAAGATGTTTCATATAAGTCCCATGGAAACCTTAAAGTAAAACCAACTAACAGATTCCACTTGAAACCAGTGGTGCACATGTGGCCTTTAATACCAGCACAACACTCAAACGGAAGTAGGTAGTTCAGCTGTTCAACGTCAAAGCTGCCCATACTACACAGGAGTTCAAGGCCAACTAAAGTTACATGAGACCCTGTCTCAAAAGGTGAGATCAGTAAGGAGTCATGCATTCAAAGCATAGTATCAGAACAAATCACCAAGGATCACTGTAAAATAAATGAAAGAACCCTATGAAGGGTAAAGCAACAGACCCCAGAACAACATTAAAGTAAGTATTTTACATGCCAAGGACTGCTTTATACATAAATAGATTAAACTCTACAATCAAAGACACAATGCAACCAACATGCTGGATACTAGATTCATTTTTAGCTTTAAGGATATAAATAGACTAAAAATGTTAAAACGACAATCTGTGCAGCTGGTGACCATAAAGGGCAGTGTGATATCTTACCAAAAAAAAAAAAAAAAAAAAAAAAAAGAAGCACCTCACCAAATTAGTTGCACCTAAAAACCTTGAAAAATGACAACAAAAATTCAAAAATAGAAAAAAGGAGGAAATACAATTTAGAAATAAATACTAGAAAAATAATAAAAAGACCAGTAAAATTTAGGTGTTTTGTTTTGTTTTTTAATGAAGAAAATTAAACCCTCAGTGAAAGTTCAAGGGAGGGCGAGAGAGAGGGGGTTAAAATAGGAAAAATCATTAACAAAAAATAGACAATACAGAGGACAACAAGAGACAAAAAGAACCACAAAACTTCCATGGACATAGTTCTCTGGGGCTCTGCTCACCCTTTATTTTTCTTTCTATCTTCATAGCCACCAATCCTTTCATACTTCAGTTTTGAATTCCTTTCAGTGAGTTTTCCGTTTCAGTTACTGTAGATTTTAGCTCTACAAAACTTTTTTTTCCTTCAATTTTATCTCTGTGTATTGGTATATGGACTTTGCTCACACATTATTGTCTTTTATGCTTTCAACCCCTCCCCATAGTTCTCTGAACAACTATAGAGCAGTTCCTTTAAAGTTTAACCACATGTGACTGATAGCAGGTCTTTCAGAAGCAGCTTCCATCGAATCTGTTCCTTGCACTGAGCTTCTGCTCCTTGTTTTTTCATACTTTACAGTTTCTGAAATTAGACATTTGAACCCAACAATGTGGTAATTGTAGAATATTGATTTTTTACATTGCTAAAGTTGGCAAATTTTCATTATTATTCTTGATTGTTTTTTGTTTTGTTAATTTTGGGTTTGAGTTACCTGATATACAAATTTCAAACCTTTCTTTATGAGTCTATGCTTTTCTGGACTACCTGGTTACTTTCTCTTTTTCCCCAATTATGTAGTTACATTTAAATGGCCTCTTCTTTAATGTTGGATTTCAATATCAAAGTTTTTTAGCTTATAGTCTTATCCAACTTCTTGCTTTTTGCTTGTGGATAAAAATGTGATCACAGGCTGGGCGGTGGTGGCACACGCCTTTAATCCAAGCACTCGGGAGGCAGAGGCAGGTGGATCTCTGTGAGTTTTAGGCCGGGCTGGACCGACAGCCTCCAAAACAATACAGAGAAACCCTGTCTCATAAAACCAAAACAAAAAACAAACAAACAAAAAAAAAACCAAACGAACAACAAGAACAAAAAAAAAAAAAACAAATGTGACCACAGATGTGATCCTTTTTAATGTTTGTTCCCAAAGAGGGTAAACAATGAACTGAAGAAAAATGCACCAATCTATTAAAGCTTATGGAGGCATTATTGTGCAAGATGAAGAGGAGCTTATAAAAATGGCCACAGCCTTTTTCTTTGAATCTCTGCATCAGAACACAATGGCTGACACTATGGTAACAGGGCCTTTTTGTCTGCTCTGGCTCCTAACTGCTATGAGAGCATGCTCACCTCACATCTGTTGTCCTTGCCTGTAAACTACAGCTGGAAGTTGCTATTATGCTAAGAAGAAATTGATCAAAATTAACTAAAGTGTTCAACTGGAACCTATAAGGCCCAAACAGACTCCAAAACTCAAAAAGCTACCAGACAGATTCTCCTGGAGAAACTCTTTTAAAGTGAGGAGACAGATTGCTGTTGGTTCCTATGCCATCTAAATGTAACATGACCCAGAAATTGTATGCTGTGGTCTGAAAATGAAGTATCTCCAAAGGCATATGAATTTGAACAATTAGTCCCCAGTTAATGGCACTGTTTATAGAGGCTGGGGAACCTTTAGGAAATGGAGCCTTTGTGGAGAAAGTATGTCATGTATCACTGGGGATAGGCTTTGAATTTATAGCCTCACCCAGGTTCTAGTTCTTGCTTCCTGTTTGTGGATAAAGATGTGATCTCTCAGCATCCTGTTCTTGCATTTATACCTTCCTTACCACTAAGAACATCTAGCCCTGTGAATAAAATCTTCCTTATGTTGCTTCTGTCCATAGCATTTTATCACACAAAAGAAATGAAACTGAGATATATATGTTAGCATTTTATCAAATGAGTTGAAAGCTGTTACACAAAAATCAGTAGATATTGCAGCATAGTTTATGATTTGGCAATAACCAAATTTGGCAATAATCACAATGCCTTTTGGTGGGTAAATGGGTAAAATGTTATACTCAACCAACATGTCTTTTTAGTGCTAAAAAGAAATGGGCTATGAAACCATGAATAAACATGGTAGAACCCTGTATGCACATTACTGAATAAGTCAATCTTCAGAGGCTGTGTGCTGAATGATCCCAATTCCATAACATTCTGGACAGGGAACAATTATGAAAAAGAGTAAACTCCCAATTATGCCAGACAGAAAGATGGGAGCATATACACAAGTGAAAGATAGAGAACCTCCAGAAGGCAAACTATTTTCTATGATGTGGCAATGGAAGATTCATGTTGTTATGCATTTATCCCAACTCATGGAATTTGTAACATGAAGAATGACCCTGAATGACAAATACAGACTTCAGATGGTAAAGATGTGTGGGTGCAATGATTACAGCAAGCACTGATATGAAGTAGAATATTAATAATAGAGGAAGCTCTGTGTGGTGAGGCAAGAAGTGTGGTGAAACTTTCTGCACTGCCCGATATATTTTGCTGCTAATCCAAAACTGTTGAAACAATAAAGTCTACATTTTCTTTAACAATAGAGGAAAGTAAAGATGAACTATAACTTATCCTAAGTGTTTCTTTGCAGGAAGTATATGATTAAAATCAAAAGGAAATGTCAAACTAGTTCCCCAAGTGGGTTAAAAAAATTAAGTTCAATTTGCTCAACTTCTTTTGTTCTAAACAATAACTGAGTACTAAGACAGACGGACATGGCCTTTTAGTTAATTAGCAATTTACCCCTATAAACTAGACATAGTTATAGCGTGAAGGGCTTTTCATGTGGGTGTTTAGTCAACAGACTTCATCTGGTCAAGCTAAAGAAGCAAGAAGCCAGGTAACTCGGTGACTGCTGTTGCCAAAAGACACCTTCACTCTGGAACAAAAACCATCCCAACAGGAACCAATTCAGAACAATGGAGATGCCAACTTCATGTCTTATGTAATACAGAATAATCAGTAAAAATTTAAGCAATTAGTAGATTAACTCTCATAAATTAAACTAGAAAACAATTTTTGCTTCAATATTTAAATGAAGGAAATGTACGTTCTTCCCAGTTCATGGAATCCAGGTACCTAGGCACCTTAATGTCTCTAAGACAATCTAAGTACCTTAGGAAACATCACTAAAGTTAACCTAATGAAGTTTGCACTGGATATTTTCTTCACACATAAAGTAAGGAAAACTATGACTGTGCATGTTCCATTACATGGTGGTGGGTTTACCCTAATATTCCATAGACAAATAATAGTCAAGTTACTAGCAATGTCCTAGGTCTTAAACTTACAATTATGGAATCCAAAAAGATGAAAGGGAGAGCTTGTAATTGCTGAGAACTTCCAACAGATGAAAAACTGAAGTCAAGAATGTGAAGTCAGTGAAACCATTAAAATTTAACTCCTCTATTATGTTCCAGCATGTATCTCCCATCCTGGAATGTCTAAACACAAATGTTCACTTTACCTGTTCCTCTGTATGCATACTGTATATTCTTTCCCATTTATTTAGGCAACAATGAAAATCCTAAAAATACACAAATATGTCAATGCAGTTCCTAATATTTCCTAATTTAATAAAATACAGGCAAGTTTCACAACAGACGTTTCTAAATTAGGGCAAAAAGAGGTCTTTCTAAATTAGTAATCAACAGTGCTTCTGTGTATAATCTTAGGAAAGCTGAAGGTCGGCCATGAAAAGGGTGGGCTTCCTGAGAGATGAGAGAGACTGTGTTCAAGTTGTAACTTTATATCCTTGATAGTTTTTTTTTACTGTGCTCTTAAGGACTTAATATTATCCATGTGTTTGTTTGGTGCTGATTATTTTGCTGTATGAACATATTCCCAAACCTACAGCCCTCTAAAATTTAACATTAAGAGGGGTTGTGTAGGCCATTTAATATAATAATAAAAACTGATTCTACAGAAAAGCACCAAATAGAAATCTGAGTTCCTATTAATTTTGTCTAGTAGATATCAAAGAAAAAGTGCAATTGAGAACTAATTTTTGAAATAAAGAATGAATCTTGTCTAACTCAATGTACGAATGAAATCAATATTTTTAAACTTGAGATTTTTATGTTTTTCAAACTTTGTTATTTTATACTGTTAGTACTTATCATCTCTGACTAGACATGTTTTGATGCTTGATGGCGACACAGCTCTAGACCCTAGTTGTGACAAACACAGACAAAAATGAAGTATGTGAACAATGACCAGACCAGAAGGCAAAGCAGGAAACAACCCAACCAAACTTGAGAGCAACAGGAACATTTTCTGTGTTGGCTGAGGCTCTTGAGATTAATGCCTTGTGATAGTTTACAATTGCTTCTGGCCTACTTCCACTCATGCTAATGTGACAAAGTTCATAAAATGTGCAGACAGGATGACAGAAGCTTACTCTCACAGTGCTAGAAGCTGTCTAGTTCAACACCATGCCCTAGCAGACTCAGACTCAGAGTCCAGACCCAAGAGTCCAGCAGTGGCCTGCTCTCTGCTGCACAGACAATCTTCTCACCATGCACTCACAAGATGCAAAGGCAGAGGAGCTCTCTGGAGATACTTTTGCAAATACTTGAATCCTAGTGTGCTCATCCCTGTCCTTAAGTTCCTACTTGCTAATCCCATTAAGTTAGGATTTTTATGTATATCTTTGGAGATGGCAAACATTCAGAGCATGGCTAGAAGGTCTGTTTACTTCTCAATAGTATTTTCTATCAGAAGATGTTACTGTGAAGTTGCCCTATCAGATCAGGACAGAGGTACACAGTTTATTCTTCTATGTGCTTATGGGAAAACTTACCATCTCTCTCCAGCCCTACCTTTGTATGCTTTCCAAGGTTCTTCTCTCCCCATATTAGTTTACCTCGATGTACCTAATTTACTTTTCCTATGAAAATGTTGAAAATGGTCACAAATTTCTTTTGGAAAACAACAGTGGTGATTTTTGAATGACTATTGATCATCACACATGCTTCTAGACAAAGTTCTTTGCCTTAGTTTTCAAACCAAATCACAAATTTGAGCTACAACTACAAAGTGTTCCATAGTGAATAATATAAAGTAAATGATGACTACTGAGAGTCTCAAGCTGGGCATGGTGGCTAACACTTGCAATCCCAATACTTGGGGAGCTACAGCAGCAGCCACGGTAACACAGAGAGTTCCAAAACAGTCTGGTATAAACAGCAAGATCTTGTGGTAAGGAAAGCAAGGGAAGAAAAGTATCAAAAATAGTATGGCTTGAGGAAGAAGTAACTAGTCATAAAGGTTCACATGCCAGAATCTGTGTTTCCAGCAGGTGCTAATACTGAGAGTTGGTTAGATCCTGAGGGCACTGACCTCTTCAGCTGATTTCCTATCGATCAGTTCATAGCTGAAATGCCTATTAGAATGTAGGGCCTTCAAGTTGAAGGAAGAGCATTACTAGGGACATATCATTAAGGATATGTTTTGCCCCAGGCCCATTTTCCTTCCTCTTGCCTTCTCCCTGGCTGCAACTGGATGAGCAGCTTTCCCTCACCATATAATTATCATGATGTTCCTGGCTTGTCACAGATCTGGATGCAATGGAATGAGATGGCGATGGTCTTGAATTTCTAACACTGTGAGCCAACATAAACCTTTTTTCCCTTTAAGTTGATTTCCCAAGGTAGATTAACATAGTGACAAAAAACAAACAAACTTCAGAAGCATTTATGATAGATGATGAACAAACAGAAGCATGGAGCATGCATGGGTCAGCACTAGGTCACTGGCATAAACTTTGTTAGTTTGGCGTTTTGTGGGAGACCTAACAGTGGGAGTGGGGGTGTTTCAGACTCTCTTACCTGCTCTTAAAACCCTTTTCCTCCTACTGAGTTGCCTTGTCCAACCTTGATAACAGAGTCTGTGCCTAGTTTTATTGTATCTTGTTATACCACATTCAGTTGCTATGCTTGGGAGGCCTATTCTTTTCTGAAGGAAAACAGAGAAGGAGTAGATCTGGGGTAGAGGGAAGTTAGAGAAGGAGCTAGGAGGAGTTGAGGGAAGGGAAAATTTGGAATGTATTATATGAGAAAATAATAATAAAAAGACAAGGGAAGAATAAGCTCATCCCATGGGAAAATGAGCTAACAAAAATGACTAAAGTGGACTCTACTTGGGTTGCTCTCTGTGTTCAAGGAGATAAGTTTTCAAGAAATTAGCACAGCTCCTTCCAAATGGAAAGCAGATGAAACTTCTTTGGTTTAAATTTCTTTGGTCTTCACAATGTGCAAGTCCATGAACTGTATACTCTAATGTCCAAAGAAAGGAACTTATCATTGAAGGTAAGTGAGATTCCAGTCCTTGCTGGCCAATCATGTAAGTTCTTGGTTCCAAATATCAAACAGCAAATTGGCTTAATTTAATGTTATGGGAATAAAATATGGCCTGGAGATTTATGGCCTAATAAAGAATATATTTGGCCTTTGACCCTAGTTTTGGAATAGAGTTTCAAAGCTCTGTAATTTTTCTAGATATAGTAGTGTCTTCTGACATTCATAATGAGTTCCTTTTGACAGTGATTGAGCTTATGCTAAAAAATAAAACAAAACAAGTGACTCATGCTGTGCTCTTGGTGAGTTTTAAGTGGAGGGGTGACTATGTCAAAGGACCACTTGATTTCCCAATGTGCTTTCAGCCCTTTCCCAGAGCTCAAGTGAGAAAAGTGGGATCATAGATTAAGTTCAATTATGTAGGTCATTTTTTTTTCACTTCAGTGAAATTCACACAGAAACTATGGACACTGAGGCTCAGTATAGCTTCCTGGCTAGTAAAAAAAATGCTGATATGCTGAAGGAAGAGCTAGATATACAAAGCAAGGCCATGGAAGGGCCACACACCCTCATCTAATAAGTCCTTTGTATATCTTCTGTTGGCCTACTCCAAAGTTGTAGCCTCTATGAGGAAGCTGTAATTCCAAGTTGCATAGACCATCCAGTAAGTTCTGGGAGCTTATTAAGCCTGGGAGAATTTCAAGGGAGCCTTGAAATTGTGGTAAGCTAAAATAGCCCAGGTGAGTGAGGGAGGACTGACTAGAGTCTGAGGCTAGACATTGCTGTAAGAATTGCTGTCATTCTTTGGGATCTATCTTAATACTTGCTGCCGAATATCTGAAATGCACTGTATCATGAGCTACCTAGGATCATTAAGAGAATTCTGGTCAGAACTCAAGTCTTATCCAGATTAAGTGCAGCACATTTGGATACTGTGTACATGTTTAACATTGTGATTGTAGCCATACTTGCTCTAGCAAAAGCAATATGAAAACATACAAAAGTGGAAACAATCAGATAACAGATTTCCTCCCATGAATCAAAATGCTTAAAGATAATTTTTGAGATGCTATATGGGAGGCCTCTATCTTTCCTACAAGAACTTAATGTTGTCTTATGCTTTCTAGTTTTCTTTCTTTGTTTCACAGCATTGTTTTAGGATTAGCTGGCAATTAAACTTGCTAGAGAATTTTAATGTCAGGTATTAGTGCAGTGATTCAACATGCATGCTAAATGCTCAAAGTGGAGCAATATCAGAATAAATACTGTCATGCACCATGGTTAAATACATTTATTTTTAGAAATCAAGTGCTAGCATTAGAACACCCAACTAGCACAGGGTTCCATCTGGAATGATGTTTCATTTTTCCTTTGTGTCTTCTACATCAGGCAAATTAAAAAAAAAAAACAAAGAACAACATAAAAACATAGATAAGAAGATAAGAATCTCTCCCAGTGATCCAAATGCTCTGGGCTGGAAGCTTTTAGTGAAGGGCCAGAGTTGGCTGAACAGTGCAGGTGCCCTGGAGAGGTGGGAGACATTAGCACTCCAGACATTACTGGAAGAGAGGCAACGACACTTAGGCAGCATTTAGAGTTGAAGGAAAAGGCACATAAGCAATTTCTTCCCATGAAAAACTGGTCCTTAAGTAGTAGGAGGTATAGGATATGAATGGGCATTTCAAGTATTAAAGGCACTTCTGTTTTTAAAATGGTCCTTGTTGAAAAGGGCTTCAAAAATGCTCTTGTAGGGTAGAGTGGAACCTTACCCTTCTTCCTGGTTAGTTGCCAGAACAGGGGATTATACTACATCTTGTTTCCATCCATTGACAGGAGACATCTGACAGAGACTCCAGTGAGTCAGAGGGAAGACCACGCCTCAGGCAGTCTTGACTGTTAGGATTAGGTAAAACACAAGACAGCAATAAAGGGAACTGAATTTCCCTGAAAAAGTGCATTATTCAGAAAGAAAAAGGAAAGAAAGAACTTCAGTTTATTACACAAATTTTATTGATGCTACAAAATGCTAAGAATTATTTCTCTGTTCCTCTTGGTCTCTTATATAAAATACTTAGTGTTATTTAAAATCTAACAGTCAAGCATCAATGATAATATAAGGAAGAATACCATCAACACTGACAGTCTGAGGGGCCATAAAGTGCTGAGTCCTTTACAGCTTTGTTGCCAATGTAGATCAAACAACTCTAGAAATTCTAGTTTCTATCACAATACTATTAGAACATGATTTTTCTCAAATCTTTAGTGTCCTTCTTGCTAAAACAATATATCTTTAGGTCTGGAACCTGTGCACGGATACATTATCATTTGGGACATGTTCATGCAGCATTCCTAACTGGAAAATAGGAAATCTGAGATGTTCAGAAATTTGAATGTTTCTGGTTGCTAACATAACACTGTGGAAGAGTGCACACCTGTCACTACACAACTACAGTCAAAAGTCTGCTATATCAAATATACTGTATAAAGATTCCTTTAGCTTACAGAGTAAGGTGCACATTAAACAAATCAATGTTGTGTTTAGACTTGAATCTCATGCCTATGACAGCTCCTCATTACATACATACACACATACATACATACATGTTACAAATAACTAACACACACATACACACACACACACACACACACACACACACCCCTATTTCAAAACCAAAATCTGAAACAGGTGTGGTCCAGGTGATACTTACAACCTATATTTAAAACACAATCAGTATTTATCCCTAGTACACAAATGAACTTTGGGAGCCCAATCCACATAGAGGGATACTCTCTCAGCCTAGACACCTGGGGAAGGGTCTAGGCCCTGCTCCAAATGATATGACAGACTTTGAAGATCTCCCATGGAAGGCCTCACCCTCCCTGGGGAGCAGAAAGGGGATGGGATATGGAGTCAGTGGGGTCTTGGAAGAGGGGAGGGAAAGGGAACTGGAATTGACATGTAAAACAAGCTTGTTTCTAATTTAAATTTAAAAAGGAAAACAAACAAAAGCAAAAAATAAAACAAAACAAAGGTTGTTTATCTGAACTTAGCCAAGTTTATCAAACTTAGCCAAGATAGCTTGTTGGTTTTACCTGATAACCCTACTTCTCAGTGGCTCTGCTTCTAGTCTGACACTCTTCTGCATTTTTCTCACTTTTTCAAAGTGGTATTTTAAAACCCTATCATGTTAATCTCACATTGAAAACAAGAGTTCTCAGTATCTCAGAACCCTGCACCCAGCTCTTACTAAGTCTTACAAGATTTAGCAGTGACTAAGGTTGTATCACTTCTTCCAGCTACCTGGCATCACTTTAGCCATCTTGTGGTTTCAATGAACTTGTCTAATACAGTAATCTTTTTTATTTCCTCTTGGTTTGTTCATACCAAATGACCTCTTTTCAAGTATTTATCTCACAGTCATCTAATGCAACTAAACATTCTATTCTAGCCCATTCAGAGTACCCAGTGAACAGAAGGAGTAAGGGAGAGATTGACTCTTAAAAATATACATTGACTCACTTATAAAATGAACAAATAACACAGGCTATGACATATCGATCTAACCAGTGATCCTACTATACATACTTTTTCTGACCAGGAATGCAGTAGAAAACAGTAGCAAAATATAAGTCACCCACTGTTATGAAACATTATGGGAAATTTCACTTTTCTAAATTTTAACAATGATATTTTATTAACACCTTTTCTAATCTCAGGAATATGAGAATGAAAATGCTATGGTAGTTTACTACAATATGGGGATGGGGAGAGGCAAACAGTTTAAGAAAAATCAGAAGGGAAGCACTTCTATGGCAACAGCAGACTAGCCAGATGATGTGATGACACAGCAGACCCAAAGTGAGATAATCAAACACTGAGACCTAGAACAGGTAACAATGGAAAGGCAAAGCATTTTTTCCTTTTAAAATCTCTTATAAAATTCTATATCCATATATCTTAGGCATGAATACATTGCTGCAAGGCATAGTATTAGTCCCTTGAAAAGTCATAGATGGATTGCAATGCTACTGTAGCATTTGCCTGGCAAAACTAAACCCTATATTAGATCTCTGGTTACAAACAAACAAACACACACCAAGAAAATGTCATAGAAGTCTATCAACTTTTAACAATTAAAATAAGTGTTTTAAAGACAAGGTATTTAATATGGTATCCTAGTTAATACCTTATGCAACAGTCCAATTAAAATAAGTAGTAATTGCTATTAGCCCTAATAATATCAGGTAAATCCAAGGGAAAAACACACAGCATAAACTGTGGCCACATAACTACTGGGAGACAATAAGAACAGGGACACATCAGACATTCCTGGGAAATCGACATGCCCAACACAAGACCATTCACACACACTTGGAAAGGCAGAAGCACTGAGGAAACAACACAGTTTCAGCAGAGAAAAGAAAGTCTGCACAAGAGTGGCTGTGTCTGCTCTGGGTCAGTGATAAGCACCCGGCTAAGATGGCTCAGATGCACTACTGTTTACTGGCATTTTAGTGAAAACGCTTGGCTGCTTTCAAGGTAATTATGAGGTTTGTAATTCTTCAAGTAATTACGTTTAATTTATTAAATAAAAAACAGTGAAAAGTGTTAAGAGATTGATTATCAATATATATTGTCCAAACTATAAGAAAATGGACTTTAGTCAATACAGGACCACAACTAGGGATAGGAAAGTGGCCATGATCAAAATATGCCTGGTATCTCTTTTTCTTTGAAATGGCATTTTGTAAACTTTCTAGTATCTGACACTTCCAAAGTATGGACGGTCTCAAATTTGAGAAAAAACAAGGAATGAAAAACTGAGAGAGCTTGACTAGAAAGTGTGGAGAATGAAGGGAGGACTATCAAGACTGGAACAACTTTTTAAACTCCTGCCCATTCCTCTTCAAATCATGGAGCAGGAAGATCACCTTCTGAGTGCAGTAGAGTAAGTGGATCTACACTGCCACTATCTGTCTGCCTCAAGAACCCTTTCAATAAAACATGGAAGAACAATATCTAAACAATTTCACAGAGGAATCAGTTACTGTATCTTCAGAGATGGGATGATGACCACAGAAGCCCAACAGCCTACCAGAATGTGCAGGTCCAAGGAGAGCTTGCACCTAAAAAGCTTACTGGGGAATTAAGACCCTTCATGCAGTGGGCCTTTTGCACTCCTTTACCACTAACATCCCCACAAGCAATCCAAGGTAACATCTGCCACCAGAAAAGGTACTTTGTCTGTGCTGGCCCATCTTTGGAAGGCAGTAGCTTGACAGTGATATATGATGAGGTTAGAGCAGGACGATCTGTCTCCATTTTCTTGACAGGATGGCATCTTAGGCCATGCTGAGGGAGAGCAGGCTGCCTGCCCCCACTGCTCAGGTTGGCAGAATCTACTATCAAGTGGCTGGGTGTCTGGCAGTGGACTGAGAGAAACAAAGAGGGCCTTATCTCCTGGAATTCAAGGAACTTCAGCCCCAAACCAAAATAACTGCTGAGTGGGCACTACTCACTGACCCATGTCTGAGTCAGGCCTTGCCAGAGGGCACAGGGTCCATCACCCACAGTCAAAGAGATGTGACATGGCCATTTTAATGGCAAGGGGCCTTCAATTTGGGCTCACATGGCTAAGAAAGACAAACCATAAGAGTATTGCTGGAACAAGTCATATGGGCCTAGAAAGACAACACCAAACAAAGGCTTATGGCAGGGGCTCATGAGGCAGGCAAAAGACAAACAGCCCAGGTTTCCGAAGTGTTTTGCATTGTCTAATTAAAAGTTACACAGTTAAGAAAACTGATGTTAGATAATGTTAGACCTATTTTCACCCTACTGTGTATTTCTATTGCACTTAAATTATAGGTCTGGATTTTTAAATAAAATATTCAAAATACAACCCTGACAGAGGAGATGACACAAAGAATCAATGCACAGATAGTGGTTGTACACAAACACTATCACCAGCCTCATGATTCTCCCTGAAATAGTTTGTGTTTCAACAATATAGTAGTTAAAATAGAATTAGAAATAAGAATACAGAATAAAGCAGAGGAAGAGACAACACAAGTGATAAAAAAAAAACACTAGCTATAAACCTTTCTAGTAGGGAGTGAAACAATATTGTAAAGTACAGACATAAAATAATTTTCTGATTCCATTAACCAGTCAATCAACCAAAAGACAAAATTTATTAACCATGGAGCTTTTCTTCTGGAGAAGTTATTGTCCTCATCATGTTAAAGCAATAACAACTAATTACCCTTAGATTTTCACATGTGCAGAGCACTGCAAATTATAAAAACCAAGTTTATTTCTCTGCATACAAACTTGAAAACCATCATCAATCTTCTGACCTTCATATTTCTTTGATGGAATAGGGCAGAAAGAGAAAGTGTTTCTGAATTATAATTCGCATGGTGAGGCTGAGGAAAGCAGCTAAGGGGGGTTGGAATTAATGGTACTGAAACACACTGGATGTCCCAGCAGGCTACTGCAGGGAGTTTGTATCTCCAAGCTCTGTATTTTCTTTAATAAAAGGAGCCTATCTTAATATTTATAAACCTGGCAAAGGAGGTTTAAATTTGAACTGGGTTCAATCTTCAGCCACTTATCGCTCTAAAAACCTTACTCTATTTTAAAAGGTGAAGAAGAAATACACACTTTGGCTGTGATATCAAAAGCATCTTCTGAATGAAGAGTTAATACAGACTGTCTAGAAAGGCAGTAAATATAACTAACTTCATAGTATGAAGTGACACTGTCAGTTAGAGGAAGTAAATATTTCCAAGATTTAATTAATTTCACAAAGAGCAAACTTCTTATTTTTAAGTCTGATTCTCTCAATGCATGTATATGACCCCAGGTGTCCAAAGTAAATCTGCTCTTTAGTGTCTTCTGAGGGGGCTGGTTAGTCAACATGCCCATGTTAACAACTCTGATCTCACCCTCAACATCTCCATCGGAGTGTAAAGAACACCCATCTTGACTGACTGCTTTGAACTAGCATTATCCAAAAACAAAGAATATAAAGCAGACTTTCCATTCTTAAAGAATTATATGAAAGATTTCTCTTGACAAAAGAAAAAATGACTTGCTCCACTGCCACTGAACTTAAAACATCTACTGAGGTCATTCAGAGCTTGCTTTCTAACTTTATACATTTGGTTGGAAATCTTCTATGGGACAGGGCACCACATGCATCTATCTATACTAGAAATTCTACCAAAACATTCAATATGTATTTAGTAATTACAATTATTTATGTACTTTATCTACACAATACTTCACAATAATATCTTCTATATTCCTTACAATAATCCACAGATATTAAAAAATACTCACATACTCTCTCCTCATAATAAGTAATCTACTGTGACTTTCCCAAAATGAAGAGACCAAAGACCAAAGACAAGTAACGAATACCAAAGACCATATAGCTAGTAGTGGCAAAACTGAAGTTAAACAGTGCCAGTCCAGGACTCTGCAATGAGGGTAGAGGCAGAAACAACATGAAGCCAGCTAAAATTTCCTATGGGAATCACTCAGTCACATTCACAATGGAGCACAATGGGTCTACAAGAACTGAGTATGACCAACATACTAAATTGCACACCTAAGACTCAAAGGACAGTCTATTTTTGTCGTATTGAGTTCTAATTCTTAAGCACAATGCAGCTGCTGGTACATTGAGGACTATCTGTGAGAGCAAAGGAGGCCTTTTATCTCTCAGAGGAGAATGGTAGGGCACAAGCACTAAAAGTAATACTCACTTATTTATGTAATTTGTGATTCTAGCCACATCTCTCTTTGTCATGCTCTTCACATAACATGACATCTACTCAGAGAGACTACATACCTCTGTTCACTCTCAACCTCAGAGCAGGAAGAAGTGAACTGGAAAATGAAGCAGTTGTTAGCTGTATCATTTTAGCAAATTCAACTATTATTTATCATGCACATACCATGTTTCAGACACTCTGTTAGGTTATCAAAGGGCCAAGATAGAGATGACAGACATGATCCTTGGCCTAAATAATGTACAGCCTGCTGTTCTCCTGGGTTCTGTGAAATTTATATGTTAAAGCACACACCTTGCCCCGGATTCAGATGTATTCCTGGCTGTGAAGATCCCTGCTGTGTGTCTGCACATTCACTGAGTGTAGGCCATGGAGCAACAGCATGAAGCTAAGGGATTAATCCTTAGGCATGAGATCAGTGACTTCACAAAAGGACCAGAGAACACTGGGGAGGCTCAACCCGGCCATACTGGAAACAGAATCAAACCTTCTGGCATTTTGAATTTGACCTTCTATCCTAAGGAATCTTAAGAAACACATTCCTGTTGTTTGTAAACTATCCAGGTCTTTTGGTATCACAGCACAGTGATTAATAACACCTATTAATAAGCATACTCTAATAACACATCAAAGAGAGTATTATGGGATTTGAGGTACTAAACAAAAGAAAAAATAAGGTATGGAGTTGGCTACCAGATGATGGCAAAGAAAGCTTCTGATGAACACTAAATGTGAAATGTGGTAGCCAACCAAGCTCATACCCAAGGCATTATCTTAAATCACAAGAACATGTTTCCACAGAAGAAGGAGCAGTGGATCATAGAGATTCTGCTGCCATTTATGAATTGTAAAAGGTGGAGGAATATGAGTCATGTGGTTGCTTTTAATATGGTACAGATTATGATAAAAACAGAAAATCGTGGTTCTGTCTAGAAATGTCTATATCAAGAACCTAAACAGAACTATGACAGCAAATTTAAGGAGCCTTACTATGGCCTGTAACTGGCTAGTTGAGTATCCTAAAAACCAAGTGCATGGAGTGAAGTAATCGATAGAGCTACCTTCTCAAACTTGCCGTGTTTTCATGACCACTGCATGGACAGTGAGCTATCCTGGCTTCTTGATCCTTTTGCCTCTCCAACAAGGCTTTCCCTTGTGTTGTCTTTGCCAGAGAACAAAAACACAAATTTTTATTACTGTCTCTTAGGCATTTTGTCCTGTGACTAAGATCTAAACTGAAGGGCTTTGGGGTAATGAGCAAAGTGAGAAAGAATATAATTAGAAGAAAATGTGACTTGTTAGGGGAGCCAGAACAGATATGGGAAACTGGGTGGTTATGCATTCTGCATGACTTAACATAATTTTGATTGACAATTTAATTACTATAGGGCATCCAACTGCATAGGCTTGATTTATGGAACAGATTTATAGTTAACTTTCATAGTTAGTTGAGGTAGATTTGGGCCTAGTTCTGTCATGGCTGTAATTTAAGGGCAAGAACTTCCTTCACATAATGCAAGCATCAGAGGTTGTAGAGGAAGAAGGCAACATGGACAGAATACATGCTTTCCCTGCTGCTACCAGAGTCTCCAGGGCTCCTCTGTCCTCCCACTCCCTCATTAGGAATATACTGGATAGGTCACAATGAGTCAAGTCCAGAGACTCCTGGGGAGAGTGACTGAAGAGAAACAAGTCCAGGGCAGCTGTACACATGTAGTGGAGAAAATTCAAATGGACACAGTTACAGAAACCAGTATAGATTTGGGTAAAGTGGCTGCAGTTCAGAGGGCTCTCTATAGAAAGGGTCCTTATTCTCTAATGCCCAGTAGAATAATTACAGACAAGTAGGTCTTTTAAAGTTTGCCTGACTAGTATACAGTGACTATTCCATCTGAAACAAAGATACTTAAATACATTAATTTTAATATATGTATATGTATATATATATATATATATATATAGAGAGAGAGAGAGAGAGAGAGAGAGAGAGAGAGAAATAGACAAAATTTTGTAGGAGCTCCTGGTGACTGATACTGCACCTAAATAAATTCTTTAGGTTATTAGAAACTTCATCTTTTTGTTTGAGTGCATACATGACACATAGACTTCTGCTACTCTTTTATATCTTAGTGGGTTCAATGAGATCTTAAACTTGTTTTGATGTTGTCTCTTGAGATCAGGGAAAGTCTCCACATTGATTCCCTGGCTTGCAGAACAAAGGTTATTATGGTAAGAATGGTGATACCAATGACTATGGAGACCTTGTCCTTTTCCAATAGTAAGCTGTAGGCAGAGTTTCTCAGCATCCTGGCAGTTGCTCCCAAATAACCACTTAATTATAAATGCTCAGTCAACAGCTTAGGCTTGTCTCCAGCCAGCATTTATAACTTAAATTAACCCTTTGCTATTCATCTATGTGCTTCCTCAAAGGTCATTTACCTCATCTATGAACTCCCCATAATGTTTCTTCTGTGTCTGGCTTGAGAGTCTCAAGACTCTGCTCTTCTTATTCCCAGCATTCTCTTTGCCCTTAAAATCCCACCTAGCCACTGGCCAATTAGCTTTTTATTAACAATGTGAGCAACTATTTTCACAGTGTAGAGAAGAATTATTCTACAGCAGTAAGCAAAACCCCAGTTTAACCACTCATCAAAAACTAAAGCAACAAAGAAAAGTCAAGATGATTCAGAGTGATATATTTATTCTGTTAGCTTCTTGTTCAGATACAAAAGTTTATGGGAAATAGTGGGTTACAGTAGTTATGTGACTTACACTTGACTTCATTATTTCATGTTTTTTTTGAGGTTTTAAATCTTTTAAATAATGTAGGAAGCTGGATACACAATAGTAAAAGTGGAAGAATGGGATTTATAGACATATATAAGGAAATAATCATTCTTAAAAATCAATTCCAATAGTTTTTTATCTATCATCTAATTGACTTTGTATGAGAACATGAAATAATGCAAATTTCCAGGTTACTGCCCAAGGTGGTTAAGTAAGCTGTTGGTTCAGACCCAAGTCATCTCCATCATAAGTTATAACAGCCTTTGAACTGGTCTCAACCTCCCAGAAAAATCAAAGTTCCTTCTGGAAACACAAATCTAAACAATTTACTATCTTATCTAAAGTCTACTGCATCTGATCTTCCCCAATGTTCAGCACAGTACTTTTCAGAGCAGGAGCTCCATATACATTTTGTTGAATAAATGCAGAAGGTACTGATTATATGCTGGAGACTGCTATGGATCTTGTGTTTGAGCACTGATTAGGAAGATTGTGGAGTCTTGCTGGTGGAAGTGAGTTGCTGGGGATGGGAGGAAGCTTGAGATCTGATAGCCTGGCCCCCCTTCTTGTCTATTCTCTGCTTCTTTACTGCAGGTGCAATGTGATCAGAAGCCTCAGACTCCTGCTACCACACCTTTCCCTGCTATGATGGACTATATCATCTAGACTGTAAGCCAAAATAGCCCTTACCACCTTTAAGATGAAGTACTTGATAACAGCAATATAGAAAGTAATTAATACAGAAATGCAAGATGAAATATATATGTCAGAAAACCCAGACTACTTTGCTAACTTTTAAAAGTATAGGGGTAATTTTCTTGTGCCTCCTTAACAATTCTACCTTACAGGTACTTGGTTTGATGGCCCACCAGTAAGAATTACCTATTACTATCACACCTTTCAATGGATGATAACCTAGGCAGCAGTTACTACTTTTAGAGAACAGTGCGCTACTGCGTGACTTCTTACAAAACCATCAAGCTGAGAAACAGAAAGCTATCAGTTGTGGATCATGTCTACATGTACAAATCAAGAAGTTCTGAGACAATTACTAAGAATTCATAAGTTAATTTTTATATTAAACTAAAAACAGCACCTTTACACTTAGCTGAGTCAAAAACTCTAGACAATGTTGAAACATCCACAGAAGACTTTTCAAGTGACAGGATTTAGGCTTAATGCTCTGAAGATGATAATTAAGGTAACAAAGCATATACCATCCAGTCATATAAGCCTGTCATATATTAGTTTATTTAACCTTCATTTCATCCCTACAATATTAGGAATCACTCCCATTTTGTAAATAATATTTTAAGGTATTAAATAATTTGCCAGTATGGTCAATTTAAAGAAAGATAAATTCTATGTATTCTGTCAAGCTGACCAAGATGATACTCTCCTAGCAGAGTATCTCAGTTCATACTAGTATGTCTGATTCCTCTCTGTTCCCTGGATCTATGAAAATGGCAGCACAGGACTTAAGAATAAAAAAATGCAGGGCACACCACGTTCCATCATGTCCAAAGTGTTCTTTCAGGACTTAGACACTTCTTCCAAGGACTTACAGACAAAAAGCAGAAAATATCTTTCACATACACCAGTGGGTAGGAAGATGCAAGTGCTAATTAACTTGTCACTGGGCTGCTTTTATACGCCTCTGTCTAACTATTAGAATTTTATGTATCAATTCTTTAAGATTTTTTTTATAGACCATTGAGCATCTGAAGTAAAAAATTAAGGGGGTGGTATAGGGAAAGGCATAGAATACAATTTCTTTCTTTTCAAGTGAAATAAATGTCCATGGAAAGTTTCTTGACAGATAAATTACTGCCAGTCAGAATTGAAATGTTAAATACAAAGTCAATGAAGCTTGCTGGCTCTTCAATATATAGACAGGAATTTTACTGCTGATGCTAGATTTAGTAGTGGGGGTGTCAGGCCATGCAGTGGTTAGTCTCAAGTTGAATGCTGATGCTAAGTTTCAGTAAAACTATCAGGCCCCTTCAGTGTTGTCTTAGTTATTTTTCTATTTCTGTGATAAGACATCATAAGCAAGGCAACGTATAGAAGACAGAGTTTATTTGGGGCTTACATTTTGCAGAGGTTAGCTAGAATTTATAATCACCATGGCTAACAGCATGCCAGGCGGTGAAGCAGGCATAGTGCTGAGCCAGTGGCTGAGAGCTTACACTTTCATTCATAACCACTGAGTAGGAATGTCTAAATGGGAATGGCATGGGCTTTTGAAACTTCAAAAGCTACCCCCCAGTCACATATTTCCTCCAACAAGGTCACACATCCTAAATATTCCCAAACAGTTCCACCAACTTGGGATCATCCTTGGAATCTCTGTACAATTCCCTAGTGTCAGATTTCTCTTTAAATCTATAGTGACTCCCTCTACTGATGTGCCTCTTTCCTTGTTCTCCTCTATTCATCTACATACTCAATCTTCCTGATCCTTCATGCTCTACTCTCCCCTCCTCTTCCTCTAACTCCCCTTCCCTCATGCTCCCAATTTGTTCAGGGGCTCTTTCCCCTTTCACTTTCAGTGACCTTGTATGTCTCTCTTAAGGTTTTCCTTGTTTCCTAGCTTCTCTGGGGGTGTGGATTGTAGGCTGGTAATCATGTTTGTCTATCTGTGTCTGGGTTACCTCACTAATGATGGTTTCTTCTAGTTCCATCTATATGTCTGCAAATTTCAAGATTCCAAGGCTTTTTTTTCCACTGAGTAGTACACCACTGTGTACATTTACCACATTTTCTGTATCCTTTCTTCGGTTGAGGGGCATCTAGGTTGCCTCCAGGTTCTGGTTATTACAAACAATTCTGCTACCAACATAGTTGAACAGATGTCCTTGTTGTATGACTATGCACCCTTTGGATATATGCCTAAGAGTGGAATTGCTGGAACTTGAGGTAGACTAATTCCCATTTTCCTGAGAAACTGCAATACTGATTTCCAGTGTGATGGTACAAGTTTGCACTTCCACCAGCAATGGAGAAATGTTCCCCTTTCTCCACATCCTCTCTAACATAAACTGTCATTGGTGTTTTTAATTTTAATTATGCTGCCAGGAGTGAGATGGTATCTCATAGTTGTTTTGATTTGCTTTTCCCTGATGGCCTAGGAGGATGAGCAATATCTTAAGTGTCTTTCAGCCATTTTAGATTTCTCTATAGAGAATTCTCTGTTTAGTTCTGTACCCCACATTTTAATTGAATTATTTGGTGTTTTTGAGAATTGATTCTTGAGTTCTTTGTATATTTTGGAAATCAGCCCTCTGTCAGATGTGGGGTTGGTAAAGATCTTTTCCCATTCTGTGGGCTGCCATTTTGTCTTGTTGACTCTGTCTTTTGCCTTACAGAAGCTTCTCAGTTTCAGGATGTCCCATTTATTAATTGTAAATCTCAGTGTCTGTGCTACTGGTGTTATGTTCAGGAAGTGGCCTCCTATGCCAATTCATTCAAGGGTATTTCCCATTTTATCTTCTAAGAGGTTTGGTGCGGCTAGATTTATGTTGAGGTCTTTGATCAATTTAGACTTAAGTTTAGTGCAAGGCAATATATATGGATTTATCTGAAATCTTGTAGATGTCCGCATCCAGTTATGCCAGCGCCATTTGTTGAAAATGCTTTCTTTTTTTCCATTGTATAGTTTGAGTTTCTTTGTCAAAGATCAGGTGTTCATAGGTGTGTGGTTTAATACTATGGTGTTCAATTCAATTCCATTGGTCTACCTGCTGTTTTTGTGCCAATACCAAGCTGTTTTCAGTACTATAGCTATATAGTAGAGCTTGAAGTCAGGAATGGTGATGATTCCTGAAGTTTCTTTATAGTACAAGATTGTTTTGGCTATCCTGTTTTTTTTCCCCATATAAACTTAAGTATTGTCCTTTCAAGGTCTGTGAAGAATTGTGCTGGGATTTTGATGGGGATTGCATTGAATCTGTAGATTGCTTTTGTTAAGATTGCCATTTTTACTATGTTGATCCTACAAACCCAAGAGCATGGGAGATCTTTCCTTTTTCTGGTATCTTCTTTAATTTCTTTCTTTAGTGACTCAAGTTGTTGTCATACAGGTTTTTCACCTGTTTGGGTAGAATTACCCCAGGGTATTTAATGTAGTTTGTGGCTATTGTAAAGAGTGATATTTCTCTGATTTCTTTCTCAGTCCTTTTATTGTCTATACATAGTAGGGCTACTGATTTTTTTTTTTTTAGTTCATCTTGTATCCTGCCACTTTGCTGAAGGTGTTTATCAGCTGTAGGAGTTCCCTGGTAGAATTTTTTGGGTCAATTAATCATGCCATCTGCAAATAGTGAAAGTTTGACTTCTTTCTTTACAATTTGTATCCCCTTGAATTCCTTTTGTTTTATTGCTTTAGCAAGAACTTCAAGTACAATATTGAAGAGATATGGAGAGAGTGGACAACCTTGTCTTGTTCTTGATTTGAGAGAAATCATATTGAGTTTCTCTCCATTAGTTTGATGTTGGCTGTCGGTTTGCTGTATATTGCCTTTACTATATTTAGGTATGTTCCTGTTATACCTGATTTCTCCAAGACATTTACAATGAAGGGGTGCTGAATTTTGTCAAAGACTTTCTCAGAATCTAGTCAGATTATCATGTGGTTTCTCCTCTTCAGTTTGTCTATGTGGTAGATTACATTGATGGATTTTCTTATGTTGAACCATTCCTGTATCTCTGGGATGAAGCCTAATTGATCAAGACGGAAGATCTTTCTGATGTGTTCTTGGATTCAATTTGCCAGTATTTTATTGAGCATTTTTGCATCAATGTTCATGAGAGAGATTGGTATGTAGTTCTCTATCTTAGTAGGCAGTCTTAAGACCACATACATACCACCAACAAAAGCATACTCAGCAAATTATATTTATATGTGCATACAGACATGATGGAAATGTTCTTCTGTATATATGTTTCTCTTATTGGTTGATGAATAAAACGCTGATTGGTCAGTAGAGACAGGTATAGGTAGGGCTACCAGAGAAGGAAAAGGCTAGGGAAAGGAAGGTGGAGAGAGGCCACAGAGAGACACCATGTAGAGACTGGGAAGATAGGACACACCAGGTGTTCTCTGGTAAGATAAGTCCATATAGAAATGCATAGATTAGTAGTTATGGGTTAATAATTAAGAAAAAGCTAGCCAGTAAGAAGTCCTAGCCATCAGCCAACGGTTTAATTATTAAAAAAATAAGGATCAGAAACTTTCAACTACACAGACATATATGTACATAACAATAATAATTGAAGAAAAAGGGCTATCAACTTGTGAGTTATAGGGACCATGGAAGAGTTTCAAAAGAGGGTAGCTGGGATGAGTTGGACTGAGAAAAGGGAAGGGGGAAAGAGATATAATTATATTTCAATTAAAAACATTTTAAAAAGCCAACATAAAAAGAAAAACAAAAGGTCGTGTAAGACACCTTTACCATCCAGATATATTTTTGACATCATTAGAAACACTGACTTGATAGACCTAAAACTTTTCTTTTACATCAGTGACAATGTAAGTTTATAAAACAAGCAAGCAAAAAGGATTCACTGACTTACGTTCACATTCTCTGATATCCAGGTTGAACTGCTGTAATGCTCCCAAAGTGAGTTGTCTTACTTCTGCTTCCAACAATAGTTGCATCAAGGATGTGGCTAAATGCTTGCATGCTGACATACAGGCTGTCTGGGCCACCTTTCCCTAAAATACATACATGTAAACCAGAAAATTATTGGATTAAAATGAAATGTCATCTAAATCTATTTATTCATTTGTTTATTTAAGACAGTATCTCACTTATCCCAGGATGGCTTTGCACTTGCTATGTAGCCAAGGATGATCTTGAGTTTGTAATCTTATTGTCTGCACCACTTAGTGTTGGGGTTTTAGTTGGGTACAACCATGCTTAGGTTATATGGTGCTGGGGTCAAACTGAGGTCTTTGTGCACTCTATCAAATGTGAATATTCCCAGATATGAAAGTTTAAAAAAATTATTCTGTTATTCAATTAGGAATTTCCTTAAGATTTTCTCTATTATGATAGTCATGATAGCCTTGTAATTAAGCATAGTTAACAGCAATTATTTTAAATAGTGACTCCAATTCCACCGGTTATGGTAACTAGAACACTAAGCTATATTCACAAAACACAACTATGGAACCAAGAACCATATTTTAATGATTAACAGTAAAGAAGCAATATTCAAAAAATGGGAAGCAAACTGAGAAAGAATGTTGCAGAGAGAATAAACTTGAAAAAGCATCTGACAAAAAATTCTTTATAAATTCTAGCAATAGTCTCTACACATAAACTAATATCTACAGCTCTATGACTTGTCAGTAAACTCAAAACAAAAATGGCCTCCAAAATGTAAAGAGGCGATTTTGTTTTCTTAGAAAACTTTGGGATTTACACATGAATTCTAAACTAATTTAAAAAACAGACTTAATATTTAGCTCTCATTATGAAAGCATGCAATGAGGGTATCTATTCACTAATACTAAAAACACAGTTTATGCTCCTGGACGACATCTTTAGCTACTGTACTATTTTGCATCAGAAGTGGCCATTATTGGTGTTAGGTTGTCCTTTTCTACACCCACTGTAAGTACTATTCTGAGGGACTGGGGGGCTCAATGATAGAACATTTGTCTAATGGTGCCTGAGGCCTTGAGATCCATCTCTAGGGTCACAAAGAGGAGAAAAGAAAAGGAAATGCTGTTATGACAAATATATAAGCAGAATCAACCTATATGCCAACCTGTAGCCATACCCATGCCACCTGTCGCCACAACTGGACCACACTTTCCTTACTACAAATCCTGTTGTATCTTGCCACAGAATGTAATTCTTTTGGATCACATCTTTAAGCTCTCTTCCTCCTTAAATAGCAAATTATCACCCCTTTTTGCCCCAACATAAGAATGTGGAGACTGGAATCACCTTTTCTAGAGATAACTCAGGCCAATGATTAACTTAGGCCCTAACTTGCTACTCTTTTAGTTTCTTTACTGTAGGTTTTGGCGGAAGTGGATTCTGAAAATTTCCCCTCTTTGTGTAAATCCTGGTAACTACTCACCTTCTGCACATTGGCACTTATGTGTCTGTTTATTATTATTTTGTTTGCCTGATCTCATAGATTTCACTTTACATGTGCAAAAATTAGTCATCACTTCCCAGGAATCTCAATGCTTGTTTCTCACTCTATTCCTCAGGATGGCTTCTTCAACACTAAACTACATCATTAAACTCAGCAGCCACTTTGTCCCAAGCTCTGGTCTTGCTGGGACAACAGCACTGCCATTCTTCAGGGTTCATCGGCAGGAGATTTGGGGGCTCTGATTATTTTCCTTCTCTGGGATCACCACCCTGCAGTGCCAGCTGTCCAACATAAAGCATCTAGTCTAGGACTCAGCGTCAAGGCTGGTACTAGTTACTGTATCATGGTTAGCAACGGTATCTTATTCTTTTTTCCTGCAATATACTTATGCTAAGTATATAGTGATAAGTATATAGGGATAACCTTATTTTCTTCCAAAATTTCTGAAGTTTCAGCTATTGTCCTCTGGCCTCATCACACCTGTAAGGATTCCACTATTATTGTTACTACCTCCAATTTGCCTTTGTTCTCTATCAGTTTTTAAAAGATTCTTTTTATTTTTTAAACACAGGATTTCATGTAGAGTAGGCTGACCACAAACTAGCTACTAAGCTGAGGAGTGGTCTTGATTCCTGGTCCTCATGTCTCTCTACTGCCCAAGTACTGGGATTACAGGTATGTAATACCATACACAATTTAGGCAGTGCTGGGAATGAACCCAGGGCTTGATTCCTGTGCATTCTACTAACTGAACTACATCCCAGCTCCACTAAGATTTCTTTTTTTTCTACATTTAACATCAGCAACCTCATCTTTATCTACAAAAATGTTCTTTCAACATACTACACATGTTTCTATGAGCTTGAGGAATCTGGAATAAGGCATCATCTCTGGTATGAAAGCAACTTGAGCACTACTGTTCTAGAATATTTGGTTAACAATGTAAAGATGTGTTGCTTTTGTTTATGCTGCATTTAACTCTGTGAAGCTGTGATTCTTTGACTATCTGAAACACCTGATAGTCTAATAAAGAGCTGAATGGCCAATAGCATAGCAGGAAAAAGGAAAGGCAGGACTGGCAGGCAGAGAATATAAATAGGAGAAATTAGGAGGAGTACTCCAGGGGCCTGCAATCCAGTCAGCCCCGGGCCAATAGTGAAAATAAGATATACAGAAGTAAGAAAGGAAAAAGCCCAGAGGCAAAAGGTAGTGGGGATAATTTAAGAAAAGATGGCAAAAAAAAACACAAGCTAAGCTAAGGCCTGGCATTTTAAAATGAAGAATAAACCTCCATGTGTGATTTATTTGGGAGTTGGGTGTCAGACCAAAAGAGTAAAGACTAAAGGGCAAAAAGAGTAGAAAAAAACAACGTTTTGTTGTTCCAACGTGGGGCTAGAGTAAAAGAAAATCTAACAACACACTATTTCCTTGAATGATGCTTTTGTGGTTCTATCTCTCTTTCCTCTCTCAGAACACTGAAATTAGACAGGCCCACACTGTTCACATAAACTTGGTGTGGTTGTTTGAATGTAGATGACTCCCATAATCTCGCTGGGAGTGGCACTATTAGGATGTGTGGCTTTGTTGGGATGGGTATGGTCTGTGGGGATAGACTTGGAGGTTTTCTATGCTCAGTATACTGCCTACTGTCTTAGTTGATTTCCTGTTGGCCTACAAGATATAGAACTCCCAGATACTACTCCAGCACCACAACTATCTACATTCAGCTATGCTCCCCATCACAATGGTAATGAACTGAACTTCTGAAACTGTAAGCAAGCCACAGTTTTACTTTATAAGAGTTGTCATGGTGTCTTTTCAAAGCAATAGAAATCTAAATAAGACACTCAGTTAGTTGCATGTTGGGTTTTTTTCTATAATCAGTAGAAACCATCTTTGAAATCTCAATCTTTTTGAGAGCTAATGATATGTGATGCTTGATAACAGTGACAATGGCTAGCCACAGACACAGACTATCATGAGCCAACAGCATGCTCAGCTGGTGTTCAATTTGTCAGATGCATTGTCAACGTCCTATTAACTTTGGATAGGTTTGTTAGGATTTATTCTCATCGGGTGAACAAAATGCATCTTAGAACTTTTAACCAATCTCCACAAATTGGGGGGTGGGAGGGAAAAGACTTTCTGTTTCTTTTTCCTCCTCCTGTTTTCTATTTTGGACAAGATCTTGTGATATAGTCAAGGTTAGCTCTTAATTGCATTCCTACTTCACCTACCAAATAGCACAACCACATTCAGCTAATTTAGGTGATTTCTATAGATTTGATCTTAGGTTTATTCAACTTGAACTCAGCTTTGAGTTTATTGCTGTACTGGCTAGTCTTGTGTGTCAACTTGACACCAAGACAGAGTTATCAGAGAGGCAGGAGCCTCCATTGAGGAAATGTCTCCATGAGATCTAGCTGTAAGACCTTTTCTCAATTAGTGATCAATGGCAGAGGTCCTAACCCATAGTGGGTGGTGCCATCCCTGAGCTGGTGGTCCTAGGTTCTATAAGAAAGCAGGCTGAGCCAGCCTGGGAGAGCAAACCCAGAAGCAGCACTCCTCCATGGCTTCTGCATCAGTTTCTGCCTCCAGGTTCCCACCGTGTTTGAGTTCCTGTCTGGCTTCCTTCAGTGATGAACTACAATGTGGAAGTGTAAGTTAAATAAACCCTTTGCCTGCCAACTTGCTTTCTGGTCATGGTGTTTTGCTGCAGCAATAGATATCTTAAGACAATTGTTGAATATATTTTAAGTACCTTTTAAAACTCATATAATAAAACTAGTTGCAATAATGTACATCTACAGATGTACATTAACATACAAGGGGCAGAAGACTAGGGTTTGAAGCCAGCTTGGTGTAAGATATTCCTTTCTCCCTGCTCTCATGTGAATCTTTATTATCAGATTTTGCAATTTTAGAATGAACAATGAATCTTAATGCTGTTCAAATACCCCATATTTTGCTATTTTGTCTACAATTTGAAAGATAATGGCCCACAAAGGGAATGCACTACTGGAAATTGTGGCATTGTTGGAGGAAGTGTGTGTAGGCAGGTTTGAGGTCTCATATATACTCAAACTTTGCTCAGTATGCCACACAGATCATTTCCTGTTGCCTGCAAGACGTAGGATTCTCAGCTGCTTCTCCAGAACTATGAGACTGAACACTGGCATACTCCCAACCACCATGCTCCCCACCATGATTAATGGGTTAAACCTCTAAAATTGTAAGTCGCCACCTCAAGTAAATGTTTTCCTTTAAAAGATTGTCATGGTCATCCAGGTGGTGGTGGGCACATGCCTTTAATCCCAGCACTCGGGAGGCAGAGGCAGGCAGCTCTCTGTGAGTTCAAGGAAAGCCTGGTCTACAGAGATCCAGGACGGCCTCCAAAGCCACAGAGAAACTCTGTCTTGACCCCCCCCCCAAAAAAAAGATTTTCATGGTTTTGGTGTTTCTCACAGCAATAGAAACCCCAAGAAACCTAAAGGTTTGTTTCTTTGTTGTTGTTATTTATGTTAACATGAACATGTGAATCATCTCAGGACCTGAACCTATCGACCATGTGAACTTTTATTGTAAGTCAATTTTTCCTGATTACCAGTATTTTAGAAAGTCTTGGTTTGTATGCATGCCTTGCAGGTGAGATGTATATAGTCTCCAGACTAACTTCTCAGCCTCAGCAGAGTTTAGAATTTATTCTAGCAAGCAGCTAGACAGGTAGATTGTCTTGGTTTTGTTAGACTTGTTTTTAACTTTACTATTATGTATCTATGCTTGCCTTGCCTTTACTCTTGGGGCCTTGTTGTTAGTTCCTATGCATGGCCCTCCTGGTGTTTTAGCTAAACTGCATAGTTTTCACCAGCTCTCTCCAGGGACACAATCCTCTATGTATCTTATCTGTCTGGCAACATCTGGAATGTCTGCTTAGTTCACAGACTTCAGCAACAATTGTCTTTCAACCTTCCTTAGTGTCTCTCCACCGTCTCTCCACCTGTGCCGCTTAACAACTAGCCAAAAACCAAGAGTAACTTAATGAATTTCTGTGCTTTTTTTTTTCTTTTTTGGAGAGTTCTTTGTCTTCACTTATCTACTTATTTAATTATAGTCCCACTGATAACACACACATCGATTGAAGCACCTTCTACACTGGGCAATGCTATGATTTCATATTTTCTACAAAATTTGTAGTAGTTTGTGATTACAGAAGATAAGTCCACATCCAGTACCTGAATAGAATCTTTGTTTTCCTTTTTTTAAAAATTTTGTTTTAGTCTTTTTTTTCCCCAAGACAGGGTTTCTCTGTATTGTTTTGAAGGCTGTCCTGGAGCTCACTCTGTAGACCAGGCTGGCCTCAAACTCACTAGTTTTTTGTTTTTAAAGACAGATTTTTTTTTGTTTTTGCTAGGTAGCCCAGGCTGTCTTTAAACTTACACCAATGCTTTTGCCTGAGCCTTTTGAGCACTAGGCTTATAGGTGTGCATCATTATACCCAGCAATTGCAGAGTCTCACTATGTAGCCCTGAGGTCCTTTGAGTGTAATTGGTCCCCACAATCTATAGGGAGTGGCACTATTAGGAGTTATGTCTCTGTTGAAGTAGGTATGGCCTTTTTGGAGGAAGTGTGTCACTGTGGGGGCAGACTTTGAGGTTTCCTATGCTCAGGCTACTACCTAATGTTTCAATTGATTTACTGTTGCTGCAAGATATAGGACTCTCAGCTACTACTTCAATAACACATCTGCCTGCAGGCTACCATGCTCCCCTTCATGATCATAATGGACTGAACCTCTGAAACTGTAACCAAGCTACCTCAATTACTAGTTTTCTTTATAGGAGTTGCCATGGTTGTGGTGTCTAGAAACCCCACATTCAACAAGCCAAGAACAGCCTCCAACTCGTCAGCCTTCTACTTCAGTCTCCGACTGTAAGTACTACAACATGTGCCACCACACTTGACTCAGAATCTTTTAAATTTATTAATATATATCAAAACAGGGCGAGGGCGGGGGGGAGACATCCTGTAAGAGTCATTTAAAGAACGTCTTCATAGTTAACAGTTTCCTGGGTCTAAGTACCCAGCACTCAGTACTTTTCATTACCACTTGGCAAACAGTTTTGCTTCATAAAAAAATCTGTGTCTTTTGAATTAAAATTGACAATAAAGGATGAGGAGTGAAACCATTAATGGGTACACATATGTAAACGCCCTAAAAAACTGGCTTTAACCTTTTTAACCATTTACCATGTGCAAACTAAAATTATTTTAATGACTGGGTTAAAAAAAATCGATGCTATGCAGTTCAGTTCCTAGCTTGTACTAAGTGCTCACCAAGTGCAATACACTTAAAATTTTTATTCCTACAGTGCTAAATATGAAAACATGGTGAGAAAGCCATTGGGTATATGTTCTTAAAATGTGTTTTATGGATACAGAATATTTTATTGCTCACATCTTCCACAGAATCACTTGAGCTTCTTTTAGACCAAGAAATTCTGTCTACAGAAAAAAAAAGTGAAAGTGCACTTCCTTCTGAAGCAAATCAGGAGAAGCAAGCAATTAAATGCTAAATTGTGCAGAGTAAATGCTAAACCCTATCTGATTTTAGAAGAGAAGGTTACTAGGCCAAAATAGTTAGAGAAGCTTCACAATAGTGGTGGGGATCACTGGGTGAGCCTCATCACATTCCAAGCACAGAAACGGGACATTTCCTCAACTGACTCACGAGTAAGTCCAAAATGAAACAAAAATAAAGTGTTCTTAGAACAACTACCGTATTCTGGCCTTCCACAAGATGAATCCTCCCAGGAAAATACAAAACTTCCTTTTTCTATCTATAATTCCTGTTCAGGTTACAGGTCAATTTCATTCAGCCTGTAATTAACACAGAAATGTTTTTGAAGGTATTCAGTCTCTATCATGTTTGCCATTTTACCAGACAACAACCTAGATGCCAACAAAGCTGACTCAACTATTAATGAGCAAAAGGTCATGATGAGTTAATCTCCAAGGTTCTACTGGTTCCTGTTCTGTGACCCCTATCCAATTCCCCATGCCCTTTCTCCAGGCCCCTTTCTACATACATTTACAATCATGGGCTCATTTTCAAGAGACACCCTCTGGACTGTAATTTCACTTGAAATGTGTTTTAAGTAGAGGACACTCCTACTTAAAACACATGCTAGATTTGGGATCTAGCATATCCCAAATGCTAGATAACAACCCAAGAGTGATCAGTGGATATAAGAGTTCCCAATAAAATAGAAGAGGAAAACACACTAAAACCCAATCTGATTTTGAAATTTGACTTTTAACTAATAGAGTATGGGTAAGGGGTGGGAAAAAAAGAAACCCCTCTTTCAAACTTTCCAATAAGCTATTTAATAAAGTGACAAAGCAGAGCACATTAAAATATTAACCAAAGCTTCCAGGAAAACCTGTATAATCTCAATTGTTTATTCAAGACCTTTACAAACCTCATAAAAAATTAAATGGGTTTGGAAAAAACATACCACAACCATAGGAGAAAGTTTACAAAACACAATGGTCCTGACGCCTGCCTGTCTGCCAGCCAGTCCCTTTAACTCCAATGTAGGACTTATTACTCAGTTCCAACTGGTCAGTCCCTACGTAAGACTACTTCTCCTCCCAAACACCTCATTAGCTGCCTTGCCTTCTTGCTTTCTTGAGCTAATACATCCTGTAGGTGTTCTGCTTCTTTATGCTTTGCCAGCAACAAATGCTTCATTTCAGAAAACTTAAAACCCTGAGGTGATTCTCAGAGGAAACACATTTAAAAGCATCTTAGTGTGAATTTGATGAGACCTTTAATTAATCTCGCTCTGGGAGAACAGTGTATGAGCAGCATGTCGATTTATGAGACTACAGTAAAACAAGACAGGCCTGAAGAGGATCGAGGCTCTAGTTCCCATCTACTTTAAATCAATCTTGGCCTTTCACTCATGTGACCTTAACAGCAGCTGGACACAGCTTCCTCATGAGTAAATAGGGGTAACAATGCCAGTATTAACTGTATGCAAAAAATGAAAATGAAATCAGAGCTGTCCAACCTGTAACAGGAAGAGGGGGTAGCTACTTTCTTACAAGATACTCTTACAACTTAAATATGACCGCTCGCTCACATCTTAAGGAAAATTTATAGTGAAATTGCTTGAGTTTCCCAGGTAGAATTAAAATAATCTACATTTCATAAAACGTAGCTACAAAAAGGTTCAGCATAAAATGTTTACATGGGCTAGGCTCAACAATAATCAATCCTGACACCAAGAAATCCACTCTGAGTTCATTAGATTGTAGGAAACAGATACATGCAAAAAAAAAAAAAAAAGCCACTGTTTGGGAAGAAAAATATTCACAGTCATTCATGTCTCAAGAAAATGGGCATATTCCCTCCATTACTTTCTTTTCCCCTCTGAATGGCTTGAGAAGGGAACCATAAAGAGGAAATTCCTTTAGGCATTGTACAATGACTCCAAAACATGTTAACAGTGGAAACCCAAAAGCCTTGTTCACTAGTAATTTAATATCACACAACTCATTAAAATATAAGGAAGCCAATAGCTAATGAAATAAACACTCACAATCTATCCAGCTAATGGTTCCTTCAATGCAGCTTTCCTTCAATACTTCCAAATACAGAATCAGAAAAAGATGAAAAGCTTCAAAATGTTAAAATTAAGATCAATGGAACAAAAGACAAAGTCAGCCTCTCACTGAAAGAAAATCCCCCTTGAATTCTGAACATGGAACAAAAAGCATGTTGTAAAAGCCCTCTATTACTTATACACAGTTGTGGAAGATCCTGCATGATGTATCTATACTTTGCTGTTTCCCTTCTTTCATAAGAGGACTCTTTCTTCTAATAGGCTTCTTTCTTATCTAAACATGTAGAGTTGAAAGGTGAAGGGTAAACCAAGTTAAGCATCATTTACTAAGATATCCTGCTAGGACAAAGTCAGTAAAGATCTTGAATGTTTGAGGTCAGGGAAGGGATGTGCTGGATGATCTTGACTGCCAACTTGACTGGACTCAGAAGTGCCCAGGATGGTAATGAAGCACAGTTCTGTGTGCCTATCATCACATTTCTAAAGATTAACTAAGGGTGACTTCCCCAGAATGTGGAATGCACATCCCCTAAGGACTAGGATGAAATTAAAATAATAAAGGAGGAAGGGAGGGTGGCAATCTTGAGAGCAAAGCATTCTCTTTCTTTGCTTCCTGAGTGACATGACACAAGCATTCTCTCTGGCAGAATGAACTGGAATGTCTGATATCATAAACAAATCTTTTCTTTGTAAATTGTGTTGTTTAGGTACTCTGTCAAAGTTGTGAAAAACTAACACAGAAGGGGTACTCAGGGCATAGGGAAAACTACTGCAAGGAGAAAGAACATGATCTCTAGTAATCAGGGCTTCAGACATAACATGGAAGTACAAGTCAGTTCTCCTGGGCGACTAGCTCCCCTGTATTAGAATATCATCATTTGAAGATACACTTTGTCAAAGTCATTTCAAAACAGCACAGGGCCTAATAGAGCCCAAGGTTAATTTAGAAACTGACAAAAATGAATGTAGATATTAGTAACTATTGCTGAAAAACACAAAGTTAAGAAAATAATGGCTTTAATAAGAGCATTCTTGATCTAAAATACTAGAACAACATAGATGAAGTAAATGTAAATGAAAATGGAAGCTAAGATGTTTCCATTAAAAGACATAAATAATGCTTCTGTTCCTTACATCCAAAATTTAGAAAATCCTAGGTTGAAGAATATTTGGGGTGAAATGCAAGATTTATGCTTTTCAAAGCTCTAAGTATATGCAAAAATTAAGCAGATTTGTCCTATGTAGCAAATATACATACGGAAAAATTAAAAAGAGACAGTTTGAAACCATAAAGCACAGATGAAACCAAGCAGCTAACTGCATGTTGTTTAAATAATGTTGACCAAAGACAAAGAAAAAACACAAAGCTGAGTGGTAAAACTAGCACGTAAAAATAATAGGTTAAAATATGGAAAAATAACGTAAATGTCATAGGAGAATTGTCATATGTCACTATCTTCACACCTAACACAGTGTCACTTCCTATAAGCATTCTAAAATATAAAAGTCCCAGTTGCCAAGGCCTTCCTACAATAGATAATAGTACACTAAAACACTTAAGAAAACTGTTGTATAAGTATCAAAGCACAACAAGGCATATTGAGAGCAACAGACCATCACAGATTGACACTTCAAGTTAGAAAAAGAATAATGGTCAGCTGGGTGGCTAGAACACAGTGATATGCACTAGATGCTGTAAACTGGCTAGTTAGGATAAACACCCTAGGAATAGAAAATGTCAATGCTTTGAAGCCAGAAGGATTCTCCATTATTATTATCACTTGTTCTCTTTTACTTAAGTTAAGTACACAATGGGTTCCATTACAGCATTTTCACATTTCTTCTTCACTATACTTGAACTTGATGTGTCCCTCCCTCTCAACATAAGAAGGCAAGCAAGTAGATATCCACAGAGGTAAATATGCACCTAAAATTTTTGGCACAGTAAATAAAAGAAAATATATATGTGATCACAGAAATGAACACAAAAGTTAGAATTATAAATTTACAAAAATCATAGGAAAAAAGTTTACTTGAAGTAAGGAAATATTTCTTATAACATAAATATTGCAATGATTAATTGTCATGGGAAAATATAGTCAGTGAGCCAGATCCATAGTTTCTACTGCCAATGAATTATTAGTAAAAAAACAAATGTTTGCGAAAAACTGAAACTACACCTGTTCTCCATGTGTCCATATACTTTCCACTGAGGACAATTTCCTAATCAGTGGTCACACTGTGTGTATGGCTCCGCATCGTATTAAGAAACTCATGTCCAGACTGCTGAAAGTACACGTGTACAGGTTATTTGCAAATAGGGAACCACTTGAAGAAGGGTGCTTGAACATCCACAGATTCTCATGGCTATGAGGAAAGGAGGGGCTGGAACCAGTCTCCTACGAATAACTAAGTTTGGTGAAATATGTCATGGATCACAGATTCTAAATTTTACTTCCAGAGACAGTTTCCATGATTTTGATGGGAGTTTTCTAAAATACCATTTTCCTTTTTTGTAATCATCTAAGATCATAAATTGCATATGTGATTTTGTACTTCAACCTGCCTTTGTGTTTACAATTAAGCCTGTACTGAGTCAGGATCACTTTACCACAAATAAGTTATTACTTGCAACTGTGCTCACTCTCACTGCATCTCATAGTGCTTTGGTAGCAGAGCATCAGGGGAAGACAATCATTGGATTGCAGTGTAACCCTCTCTCTCTCTGCTCTCTTAACTGACTTAAGAACATGTGTACTACCATAGCAAGGTGTATTTACATATCATTCTTTAAAAAATTATGTTGGGGGAACCTCAAGATACTCATCTGCAATTTCAAAACATCATCCTGAAACCTAAAACAATTCAACATCATAGTATTATGAAATACTGGAAGCCATTCTATGTATTTTTGACAGTGCAATCAATCAAAAATATGTACAACTGTGTACAGAAACTGAAACAGAATAAGATCCAAACTCCTAGAATTTTACTTGTCAGTACAAATGCCAGTTGACTAGGACATTAACAAAGTGATGTCTTCCTTCACCAATACAGAATAATAGCAAAAATGGAAACTTCACAAGTTGCTTTGAGTTTATAAGAAAGCAATTAAGATTTTAGTGTATGTTGTCAACGTGGTACCTTTGCCAACAGAGCAAATTACAGTGCTCTTGCTTTGCATCTTCCATTAGTGAGGTGCAGGTAACAAAGATACTCATCTTTGTAGAGTCTAAAAAAAATTCACAAAATTTAACCTATGTTGACCCAATAGGCATGCTGAATGACAAACAGCCACAAGCTGGTGTGGCAGAGGAGTCAACATTTGCTTCATACATTACACATCAGCCACCAGTTCTGCTTGAAGGAGAAAGTGATCTGGGGCATGATGCCTTCAAGGCAAGAAAAGACAGAGAGGAAAGAGCAGTGCAGGGTTCTGGTTATTCTGCCTTACTGTTGGGGTTCTGATAACCCTTCTCTTTTCTGAGCTTTTAACCTTTCTTTCAGGACTCTGATGTCCTCTTCCCTGGGTTCTTACAATGACCAGTCTGTCCTTTCCCTCCCCAGACCTAATAAGCTTCTGAGTTTTTCTGAAGTCCTATTTACTGTTCCCTGTGCTGCTGTCTAAGTCCACCCATTTCCAGAAGGTAAACTGGGACTTGCAAAAGATATTTGCCTGGTCTCTCCCCCTTTTCAGGACCCACTTAATTTACCAAACAAACACTCCCTCAGTAGGCACCACTCAGACTTGCCCATCCAAGTACCTTCCTTGGTGATCTTCTTCTACACTCATGTGATGTTTTCTAGGTGTCTCTATTGCACGTGTGATGGTTTGAAAGGGAATGACTTCCATCAACTCAAATATTTAAATGCTTGGTCATTAGGGAGTGGCATTACTTGATAAGGATTGGGAGGTGTGGCTTTGTTGTAGTAGGTATGACCTTGTTGGAGGAAGTGTGTCACTGAGGTGGGCTTTGGGGTTTCAGAGCTGAAGTCAGGTGCACTGGCTCTCTCCTATTGTGGAGTATTATTTTAAGATGTGTTACATTTGTTTATGCAGTGAAATATTTATTTAATGATGCAAAGATGAGTTGTATTCTTTTACATTACACTGGTTTAACTCTGTGAAGCTGTGTTCTATGCCTGTCTAAACACCTAGTTGGTTTAATGAAGAGCTGGATGGCCAATAACATGGCAGAAGAAAGAATAGGCAGTGCTGGCAGGAAAAAAGAATAAATAGAAGGAGAAATCTGGGAAGAGAGAATTGATGAATGAAAAAAGGAGCAAGAAAACGAGGAGGACATCAGGAGACAGCCACCCAGCTACACAGCAAACCATGGAGTAAGAAGTAAAGAAAGATATTGTAGATGGAAGTTTCTGTCCTGCCTGGTCCCACAGCCTTTTAGTCCCAAATAAATACACAGAGGCTTATAATAATTATAAGCTGTTTGGCCAATGGCTCAGGCTTCTTATTGGCTAGTTCTCTCTTAATTATTAGCCCATCTCTATAATCTATGTATCTCCATGTATTCTTGGCTTACTGGTGATGCCTAGACCTCTTTATCTTCATTACCTACATGACTTCTCTCTGTAGACTCACTTCTGCATTCCTCCTCCTAGCATTCTCCTAGTCTGGTCATCCCTCCTATACTTCCTGCCTGGCTTCATCATGCCTGTCCACTGGCTGAAACAGCTTTATTCATCAACCACTAAGAGAAACAAATATTCACAGCACACAGAAGGACATCCCTCATCTAGATATATAAAAACAGAGAAAGATAAAAGTCTGGAGGCAAAAAGACAGATGGGATAATTTAAGAAATGCTGGCTAGAAAAAAAGCCGAGCTAAGTTCAGGCATCCATAAGAAAGAAGAAGACTCCATGTGTTTTATTTAGAAGCTTGGGTGGTAACCCACCCCCCAAAAGTAGAATAAGAGTGAAAAAAAAACCAACAACACTCTCTTCTTTCTATCTCTCTGCTCCTTCTCCAGCACCAGGTCAACCTTCATGCCACCATGCTTCCCACAATCCTGATAATGAATTAAATGATTTCCTTTATCAGAGTTACCAGGTCACAGAGTTTATTCACAGCAATAGAAAACAGACTAAAAAAGAAGTTGGCACCGGAAGTGGGGTATTGCTGTGCCAGGCTTGACCATGCTTCTTGTTGGTGGAATGTGGACTTTGAACATTGGATTAGAAAAACATCTGAACATTTCAAGTGGGGTTTAATTGGCAATCCTAGTAGGAACATGAAAGACAGTGGTGCTGAGGGTGATTTGAACTGTGGTGGCCCAGCTCAAAAGTTACAGAGGGGAAGAATGTTAATATGTAGCCTAGAGACCATTTTTGTGATATGTCGGCAAAGAATGTGGCTCATTTTTGTACTTGTCCAAAAAAAATCTGCTGTTGGGCCTAAAAAAGACTGGGATGTGGGACCCAGTGTAACCTCCTGAGTCTAGCTAGAGTTTGGCCACTTGTCTCTGGCCTATAACCTCCATGTGGGTGTGACTCAGTCAGACCTGATGTGAGACTGTTTCCTGTCTACCTACCTACCTGCCAGCTTGGTAATATATTATTGGCCCTTACTCCTCATGTCACCTTACCCATCCTAAGATTTCTATCCCCTATCTCAGCCCTATATAAGTTCCTGCCTGGTGGAATAAATCAAGATCCTGCTTTGAGAGTCTCTTGACTCAATGTGTTTTGTCCCCCCCCCCCAGTAACTGGTATGGAGGGGTCTGAGTCCTGGACACTCACCAGCCTGCTCAGCCCCAGGAGTACACCTGCTGAACCTCCCCTTCCCTGCTTTACCTGTTGGAGGATCTAGCATTCTGCCTGAAGCTAAACTCAAGACTTTTGAATTAATGTCGCTGGCAGAGGATATTTCAAAACAGTCCAATACTGACTATGTTGTGTAGTTATCAGTAGTCATTCTTATACAGATCTATAATGAAAAGGAACAAGCTGAGCAAGGCAAATACAAAATGTGCAGTCTGAGGAGAAAAGGAGCACCAGAAAGTATAATGGAGCTAAGTTCAATCCTCAAGGAGATAAAATATTTAAAGAAAATCCTGATCCTAAATGGAATAAAGGAAGTGGAGACCTCAGGGCAAGAACCCACTTAGTTAAGCTTCCAAACTATGAAAATGGATTAAAGGAACGTTTAGAGCCAGATGTGGTAACATACACCTTTAATCCCAGAACTCTGAAGGCTGAGGCAGGCAGATTTCTGAGTTCAAGGCACTCCTAGTCTATAGTGCAAATCCCAAGACAGTAGAGTTTAAGTAGTGAGGGAAACCATCAAAAACAGAAAGTTGGAGAAAATGTATTTGAATGAGGAGAACATGAAAGAAGGCGCCCTTTTAAAGGCCTTACAGTAAATTTCCTGAGAGGTAGAACTAGAGTCTACTTGACTGTTGAAAGAGATAGGGGAAAGGAGCCACACTCTCTCTTGGGGTTCAGGTCGGGTCTCTGAGAGCAGCAAGCAGACCTTGGGTTCTCAGCTTCTCATGTAAGTGACTTCTACATAAATAAACATCATATGACAACCTACCCTTTGTAGCTTAATATTTCCCGATACCCCACCATTTTAGAACAGTTATCATTAGAACAGTAATCATTCAATTACAGGAATCCTATAAAGGCAATCAGATTATCCTACATTTTATAAAAACAGCAAGTAGATATCCTCACAAAAGTATATGACATGATACTTTCAGGGATGAGCACAGGGCAACAAATGCCTCTCTCACCTACCTTTCTAGAAAGTTTTTTCCTAAAAAGTGCTTGGACATCATGAACAAACAAGAGCTAAATTGTAAAGAATACTCACATGCTAATTCAAGAAAGGAGACCACAGGGGAAAGTATACCCTGTGCTGATTTCTAATGGTCTATCTTACATGTTTTGATAAGTTAAAATATTTCATAAATCACATTAAAACTAACTACAAACCCTGGCAGTACTGTTGAACAGTGGCTTTAAGCTCCTCTGACTGCAGCATATGTAAGTGTGTTACCATCCTAGAGCAAACCTGATCACTCCCATTCTTGTCAAAGAAGCAAAAACATAGGTTTAGAATGGCAACAGTTCCAGCAGCAAGATTTTATTCCATGAGAACCTGTAGTACCTTTCAATGTTCTCCCAGTCTCCTCTGGTTGAAATAAATTAGGAGGCAAAATAAATTGACAAAAAAAAAGGTGTAACCAGAACACAAAATGTCAAATATTGTAAGCCAAGTGTATTCCCAGTGAAAAAGACATCCAATCTCGTGACATTTGTTAGGTGCCTACTCTATGTTGGCTAAGTTAAAAAGTCCAAACACATTTTCTCAAAGAATTTATAACTCTGGTAATTATTAGGGGGAAAAGATAATATATTGTTGCCAGCAGTGAAGAAAATATTAGACTCACCCTCTGAAGTATATAAGATTATAAAGAAGAGAGGAAAGGACTGGGAAAGACTTTATAAGAAAAATGAGACTTGAATTCTATTTTTAAAAGAGAAAAAGTTAGAAGAGAAGATAAGAAGTGATCCTAAGGAGAAGCAGCAGCCCCACGCCACATATTCATAAAATTTTTACAAGTAGCAAACACATCCTTTCTGCTGAAGTCACTGCTTTATGAAGTGGTTGTGAGAGACCCTCTAGAACAGTTGGTAGTTACACTGGAAGAGTCATAATGATTAAAACCCTTCCAAGGTATCACCTCTATCACCACACACCTCAGCTGTCAGTTACTATACAACAGATCAGGTTTCTAAGCCCCTCTAAGAAACTGCTAGGAAACCTCAATCTGCAACAACACACAAGCTCCACACATTTTCAGGTCTTTAAATTTTAGTGAAAAGCAATTTGTCTGCCATATGAAAAGAGAATGGTATTTACATCCATAGGAACTAGAAAAACTCTTTGAATCCCATTTCCACATACACTGTTCACATTATCTTAAGCAATGTTTTATCTGTCTCTCCCTAATCCTGCTGTGTCAACAACAATCTACTTTGTAGACAGTAATGGGCTAAATAAAGGAGCCTGGAACCTGGAAGAATTGAAAATGTAGGTACTTTCCCCTTCTTACTCAAAAAATGTAAGAGTAAAAGAACATATGAAATGAGAGGGACTATCAAAACCTGTAACTTTTTAAAAATGTAGAAGTGTCAATATTTGAATTCCAAGAATGAAAATAATATAAGCCAAGTGTGGTGGTGCATTTCAACAGAGTCAGGTAGATATCTGCAGGTTGAACCTGTCAGGATGACACAGAGAAGTCCTGTCTCAAAATAAACAACAACAATATCTACATATATGTAGATATATACACACATATACCCCCCCCCACACACATATATATATATATTCTTACAGTCTTGAAGAAATAAGAAACCATGCTACAGACACAATTGTTTACCCTTTATATACTTCATGCAGAGATTTTCCAACTATAATACACACTGAGGGATCTCACATACTTGTAATCCGTTTATAAAATCTTGTTCTGTTTTTTTGACATATTATAAGTATTTCCAAGGATATAATGTAAAAGTCATAAAAGAAGATCCACAAATGTATACTCTTTAGATTAACATTGTAATTAGTGAACCTATGTGCCTATTTTTTAGGCATATAGAGTTTTTAATTGCTATGCTTTATCAGTAATGTTGACCCTACTGTTTTACCCTGACATAACACCCAGAGCCCTGGCATCTCAGCACAGTGAGGAGTACTAATGATACTAATGTGAATAAGATTCTCCCACTTAGTGCATACTCCCTAGAACTGCTCAATGAAGCTGCTTGTCTGACAAAGTTACAGCTACAGGGTTCTACTCCTTAAAACTCCGTGTTCTGCTGATTTTCTGCCTTATCTCATCACTAAAGCCAGGATTGCAGTAGACTTTCTATTTTATATCAAACACATTCTTTTAAATGAATTATAAGAAAAGGGTATGATTCAAAAATTGGTATCATTAAAAAAGCTAAAATCTACTGTATCTAAACTACCAGAAACAGCAGGAACTACTGCTGGTAACAGGAGTTTTCTTGGGAGAAAACTGCTAAGTTATAGACCAACACACATAAGCCTCTGTAAAGAAACACAAACCCTCAAAGGGACTTAAGGAATTAAACTTGGAAGCCTAGAATCACACTGACAAGGAGCTAATCTGTTGCTCAAGGTAGTTCAAATAACCTAAAGGTTAAAGTGCAGAAACAGGAAACATAAATCAATTTCTTGGTAGGCAGAGATATCATTAGCAAATCTGTTATTTCTTTCCATCAAAGAAAAGAAATTTTTTTGGACATTGGCTCTACCCATGTAATTAATCAGAAGAAAAATGTTATTGTATCCTCAAGGCTATGAGGCCTGCCTGTCTCATGAGGACCCTGGAACTTTCCTTATTTTGTTCCACAGAAAGCAAAAGGGAGTGGATCCAGCTAGACAATCATTATTGACAGATGAGAGACTTTCCACATAATGTATCAGATAAGGAGTTACAGCAGTTAAAAACAAGTAACTCACTAACAAACAACACACAGACACACACCCCACAAACTCCACACACCACACTACACAAACACTTAATCTTCCCATTGCCTGACTGAGTTCCTACTTTATAGTGGCATTACTATAATTTATTTTCCCTCTTGGGAAATCTTTGGGTCATAATGACTAAAATTTTACGTACTGACATCAAATAGAAACCTAGGGAATCCTACAGAGACAAGGCACTTAAATTATGGTTCTATTCAACATAGCTTAGCGTTCCTCATAGATAGTAGCAAGGTGGTACACCGAGAGGTATGAAGAGGACCTTCATGGAAGAGTTGGCATCTAGCATATTCTCAAATACAAGACTACTACCGTCTTGAACCTGGGCAAGATCATTTTAAGCTTTAGTTTCTCCATTTGACAAATAGAGAAAATATCCACTGCCCATTGATCACACAGGTTGTATTAAGAAGCCATTTGAGATAATGTAAGGTACACAGAGTTTGAATATTACAAAGTAATATCTGAATGGAAGGCATTTTACCAATAAAATTTTGTCATTTGAAAAATGTTTCCTGTTTATGGAAACACAAGAAAATATGTAGGGCAGAAATTAGAAATTTTACCCAATGTTTTGTTTTTTTCTTTATGTCAGCATACTAAACTTATTATTTTTCTTTTTAATAATCAAATTACTTTTAATGACACATAAGACCTAAAAAATTAGTTTTTAATCCCTGAACAAATCCATATAATTTATAATTTAAAACACATAAAATTCACAAAAACATGTGTACCATTAATGTAAAGTATTGCTATCCATAGACACTGATGAACAATGCCAGGTCAGTAAGACAGTATAGAGGAACACTTACCATCAAATGAAGCTATTTAAATCCTGAACCTGTCCCTTGTAAAGCACATTCCCTCTTACCATTTCCATCACTTACACCTATTACACTGTGCTAGTTGGAAGGCTTCTGTCTTCAAGCACTGGAATGACTGAGAGCAGGAAAACAGCTGAGGCACAACATCCACTTTCCAATTGCCACCGTTTCCCTACCTGACTCAGACACAGGGCTAACATATCTACCCAAGATAGAAAGGGGCTCTTCCCAAATAAGAAGTGCCTAAAAAGGAAGATGGCCCATCTGGGTAATGGTTAGAACTAGAAAAGGCTTTCAAATCATATTCTTTGAAATGAGGTTTGAAGGATGTGACTAGAATACATATATTATAGGTAACATCAGTATAAGCAAATGATGAACACATGGTATGAAGGCTCAAGGTAGCAGAGTTCTGGATATGCTAGACAAGCAACACTACTTTGGATTGAGAGGCGCATCTTTGCTAAACAACAACAGAGTATAAGGCACCAATGAGGAAATTTGATTTTTTGCATACATATGTGTGATTGGTATGTTTGTTTGAATGTGTGAGGACACATGTGTACATGCACATGTGGAAGTATGTATGTGGAAGACAAAAGCTGATGCCTTATAAATGAAGCAGTGTCTCTCACTGTGCCAGTAGTCACCATTTTGGCTACTCTACTTAGGCAGCTTGCCTCAGAGATGCACTGTCTCTGTAACTGGGACATCAGCAACAGAGGTCAATGGGTTCTAGAGACTGAAACTCTTACACTTGGTCCTTACACTGTACATCATATGCTTGACATGCTGATCCATCTCCCTGCCTCCCAGTTATGAAAGTGTTAAAAGTCACAAAGAATATTATCAACAAGAGGCAGTGATGATTTCTCAGTGGATAATTATTTGGTAAGTCTGGAAGTGTTAGTAGTTCATAAAGTAAAACAATGAAAACAAAAATGCGACTTTGAGAAGAGTTTCTTCCAATAGGAAGAATAGAAAATACCTTTCTATTAAGAGACAGCTTCTAGGCAGGAAAAGTCCAGGGAAGGCAGAATTGCATTTGAACACCAAATTAATGCATGCCACATGAAACCACTACAGTTAGGGCAGATTTTTTCCCTGAGTCATACACATACACATTGACAGCAGACAGAAAACAAAGTCAGGGTCCTTTATTCAGCTCTGCTACTTGAGACACTATCCCACCCCAATCTTTCTCCAGTACTTATAAAATGGAGCTATCAGAATAACCTTCCTTCCTTCTTTCCTTCCTCCCTCCCTCCCTCCCTCCCTCCCTCCCTCCCTCCCTCCCTCCCTCCCTCCTTCATTCCACATTCTTTCTTTTCTGGTTTTTCAAGACAGGGTTCCTCTATGTAGCTCTGACTGTCTTGAAACACACTCTGTAGATCAGGCTGGCCTCAAATTCAGAGATCCACCTCTACCTCTAGGGGACTAGAATTAAAGTCATGCACCACCAATGGCCAGCTTCAAAGATAAGTTTTAAAAAATACGTTCTGCTGTCCAGCACCAAAAGATAAGTTATAAAAACATACATACAAGTAACAGTATATGGACTAAACAGGGTATTCTTAGGTATATATGACAGCTATTCTTAGTTGTCAATTTGACTCCATCTGGAGTTAATTAAAATCCAAATGATTGGAAGCAGAGTCATGGGAGCCATGGGCCTCAAGATACAGAAACGGCGTTAGAGGTAGATTTGAGATTCAGGGCCCAAAGTGAGAGAAAAGCCTGAGTTTCAGGCTCGGAGCAGCATCAGTGAGAGGCCTGAATCCCAGACTGGAAGCAGCATCAGAGGAAGGCCAGAGCTTTAGGCCCAGAGCAGTGTCAAAGGAGCCATGAGTTTCAGACCAAGGAGCAACATAAGAGGTAGGACTGAACTTCAGGTCAAGAGCACCAATGCCAGAGGGAGTCTGGAGCTTTAAGCCAGAGAAGAATCAAGGAAATCATGAGACTCACACCTGGGAGCAGTGTCAGAGTGAGACCCCAGACTTAAGCCCAGGAGTGAGGAGTGATTGCCTGGTAAAACGACAGCAGTGATTTCCAGTAGTAGCTTCTGCAAACTACCTCAAAAAGTTCTTTTGGGAAAGAGCACCTGTGTCCCAGTCATGATCCACTACCACTTTTCAGTTGGACATACCCCATTACTACATCAACCACTGGACCCTTACATATGACTCCAAAAGGAAGATCATCCACTGGAGCTGTAACCCCACCTGCATCTCAAGGAGTGACCACCTGAGCATTGGGCCCACTTTCACCAGGAGGAGCGTTTACCTGAAGCTCTGCTGTACTTGTGCCTGAAGGAACATTCAACAGAGCCACAGCTCCCAATTAGAGAAAGAGAGGCCCCCTGAAGCACAAGTTCCACCTACAACAATTGGAGGAATCAATGCATAGACAACAAGGTAAGAACACACTCAACAATATAAAGGCCAATATGGCACCACTAGAAAATAGCAAGACCTAAACATCCCAACACGTAAGAAGTAGAAGAAAACTACCTAAAAATAACTTTAGGAGAATGATAGAGGACCTTAAATAGGAAATGAAAAATTCCCTTAAAGAAATAGAGGAAAAGATAAACAGAAAATTGGAGGATATCAACAAGTCCCTTAAAGAAAACCAAAAAAAGCAATCTAACTAGTGAAGGAAAAGATACAAGGCATGAAGTCTGAAATAGAGGTCATAAAGAAAACATAAACCAAGAGAATCTTGGAAATGGAAAATGTGGGTAAACGAATAAGAACCATAAATGCAAGCATAAAAACAGAATACAAGAGATGGAAGAGAGAATTTCAGGCACTGAAGATACCATAGAGGAAACAGATTCATTGGTTAAAAAAAATTTAAATACAACAAATCCTTAACACAAAACATGCACCAGTCCTTCTGGAACCCACCATCCGTCGTCCCCAGCTTCAGGTGGGCTTGGGTCCCCCTGGAACCACTCCCCTGTCAATCGCCCACTCCCTCAATATTCCTGTGCTACACCTGGCTGCCAGAGGACCCACCCATACAGGAAAGGCATCAGTACTTCCAGACCCCAATTTCTGGCGTTCCCAGATTCAGACCCTACCCTCCAGAATCCCCAGCTTCCGCTTCAGGAAAGAAGGAGACCAGTAGAGACAGAAAGACCCCACTTGTACCCACTGGAAGAAAAGATGGTAAGAATACAGAATAAGAGCTCACTCAGCAATAAAAAGACCAACATGACTCCACCAGAATCTAGAGAACCAACGCCAGCAAGACCTGAAAAGCACTACATAGATGAAGCAGAGGAGACAGACCTTAAAAATTATTTTATGAAGATGATACAGACCCTCAAAGAGGAAATGAGGAAATCCCTTAAAGAAATAGAAGAAAAAACAAAAAAATACATGAAAAGGAGGAAAAGGCGAACCAAAAATTTCAAGAAATAAATAAATCTCTCTAAGAATCTCAAGAGTACCAACAAAAATCAACCAAACAAATGAAGGAAACAACTCAAACAGGTGAAGGATTGAACATTGAAACAGAAACAATAAAGAAAACACAGAATGAGGAGGTGCTGGAATAGAAAAGCTGAGTAAATGATCAGGAACTACAGATGCAAGTATCACCAATAGAATACAAGAGATAGAAGAGAGAATATCAGGTGGTGAAGACTCATTAGAGGATATACAGTCATCAACCAAAGAAAATCTCAAAACCAAAAAATCCCTAATACAAAATGTGGAAGAAATATGGGACACCGTGAAGAAGCCAAACCTGAGAATAATAGGTATAGGAGAAGGCGAAGAAACACAGCTCAAAGGTATAGAAAATATATTCAAAAAAATCATAGGAGAAAACTTTCCTAACCTAAAGAAGGATATGCCTATGAAAATACAAGAATTTTACAAAACACCAAAAAGGCTGGACCAGAAAAAGAAGTCACCTCACCACATAATAATCAAAACATCAAAGCTACAGAATAAAGAGAAAATATTAAGAGCAGCTAAAGAAAAAGGCCAAGTAACATATAAAGACAGACATATCCAAATTACACCAGACTTCTCAATGGAAACTATGAAAGCCAGAAGATCCTGGACAGATGTCCTACAAACGCTAAGGGAACAAGGATGCCAACTCAGACTACTATATCCAGCAAAGTTTTCAATTACCATAGAAGGAGAAAACAAAATATTCCATGTCAAAGCAGGATTTAAACAATACATATCCATGAATCCAGCTCTAAAGAAAGTGCTGGAAGGAAAACCTAGACCCAACGAAGATAACTACACTCACAAAGACATAGGCAATAGATAATCCCACTTTACCAAACACCAAAAGATAATAGGAGGAGAATCTACACAAAATAACTCCACTACCAATAAATCAAGCACAAACAAGAATCATCAAGCAATGGTCACTAATATCCCTCAATGCCAATGGTCTCAACTTGCCTATAAAAAGTCACAGACTAGCAGAATAGATACAAAGGCAGAACCCATCCTTCTATTGCATAAAAGAAACACATCTCAATGTCAAAGACAGACTTTGCCTCATAGTAAATGTTAGGAAAAGATTTTCTAATCAAAAGGACCCAAGAAACAACCTGGGGTAGCAATCCTAATATCCAACAAATTAGACAATTAAAATCAATCAAGAGAGATGAAGGACATTTCATATTAATGAAAGGAAAAGTCCATCAAGATGAAGTCTCAATTTTGAACATCTATGCCCCAAATACAAAGGCACCCACAATCATGGAAGAAACATTACTAAAGCTCAAATCACACATAAAATCTCACATACTAGTGGTAGGCGACTTCAACACTGCGCTTTCACCACTAGACAGGACTTCCAGACAAAAACTTAACAAAGAAACAAAAGAACTAATAGAAGTTATGACCCAACTGGGTTTAACAGACATCTATAGAACATTCCACCCAAACAGAAAGGGATATATCTTCTTCTCGGTGCCACATGGAACCTTCTCTAAATTTGACCACATAATAGGAAACATGGCAAAATTCCAAAGATACAAAAAAATTGGAATAACCCCCTATATTTTATCAGACCACCATGCATTACAATTAGAATTCAACAATAACACAAATCACAGAAACCCTACAAACTCGTGGAAATTGAACAATGCACAATTGCACCATCCCTGGGTAAAGGAAGAAATTAAAAAAAAATTAAAGACTTCTTGGAATTCAATGAGAATGAAGACACAACATACCCAAACATATGGGACACTCTGAAAGCAGTACTAAGAGGAAAATTCATAGCACTAAGTGCCCACATGAAGAAACTAGAGAACAGTCACACTAGAGAATTAATAGCACAGCTGAATGCTCTAGAACAAAAAGAAGCAAACTCACCCAGGAGGAGCAGACGCCAGGAAATAATCAAATTGAAGGCTGAAATCAATCAAGTAGAAACCAGGAAAACATTGGGAAGAATCAATGAAACAAAGAGTTGGTTCTTTGAGAAAATCAACAAAATAGACAAACCTTTGTCCAAAAAAATCAAAAGACAGAGAGAGAGCATGTTAATTAAAAAAAATTAGAAATGAAAAGGGGGACATAATAATGGACACTGAGGAAATCCAGAGAATGATCAGGGCATACTTCAAAAATCTGTACTCCACAAAATTCGAAAATTTAAAGGAATGGACAATTTCCTGGATAGATATCACTTGTCAAAACAAAATCAAGAACAGATAAACAATCTAAACAGACCTATAACCCTTAATGAAATAGAAATAGTCATCAAAATTCTCCCAACCAAAAAAAAAGCCCAGGCCCAGTGCAGAATTCTACCAGAAATTCAAAGAAGAGCTAATTCCAATACTCCTTAAAGTATTCCACACAATAGGAGCAGGAGGCTCACTGGCAAACTCTTTTTACGAGGCTACAATTACCTTGATACCGAAGTCACACAAAGACACAAGTAAGAAAGAGAACTATAGACAAATATCCTTCATGAACATCGATGCAAAAATACTCAATAAAATACTAGCAAATTGGACTCAAGAACACATCAGAAAAATCATCCACCATGATCAAGTAGGCTTCATCCCAGGAATGCAGGGATGGTTCAACATTAGAAAATCTATCAGTGTAATCCACCATGTAAACAAACTGCAAAAGAAAAACCACATGATCATCTCGCTAGATGCTGAAAAAGCCTTTGACAAAATCCAGCACCCCTTCATGATAAAAGTCCTAGAGAGATCAGGGATAACAGGAACATACCTGAACATAATAAAAGCAATATATAGTAAACCAACAGCTAACATCAAACTAAATGGAGAGAAACTCAACACAATTCCTCTAAATCAGGAACAAGACAAAGCTGTCCACTCTCTCCATATCTCTTCAATATTGTACTTGAAGTTGTAGCTAGAGCAATAAGACAACAAAAGGAGATCAAGGAGATACAAGTAGGAAAAGAAGTCAAGCTTTCTCTATTTGCAGATGATATGATAGATTACATAAGTGATCTGAAAAACACCGAAAGGGAACTCCTAGAGCTGATAAATACCTTCAGCAAAGTGGCAGGATACAAGGTGAGCTATCCTAAGTTGCATTGCTCTCAGCACCACCATCTTCCATGTTCCACTAATACGGCTCAATAAACCCCACTTAAAGGGTCCAACTGTTTTCCTAATCCAAAGTCTAAAAATCTACATTCTGCCAAAAAAAACAACACAGCCAGATCTGCTCTACTCTCACAGCCATATCCCACTCTCTGGTACTCCCTGTGTAAGTAACTGTTCTATTGCGTTGAGGACACATCCTGACCACTGCAACTCTAAGAGAAAACATTTAATTGAAGACTTGTTTATAGTTTCAAAGGTAAGTCCACTATCATCATGGCAGGGAGTATAATTACAGGCAGGCATGATGCTAGAGCAGTAGCTTATCCACAGGCCAAGAGAGACAGACTCTAGGCTTGACATGGGCCTTTGAAACCTCAAAGCCCACCCTCAGTGACACAGTTCCTCCAACAAGGCCACAAGTCCTAATCCTTCTTATCCTTTCTCATAGTATCATTCTTATTTAAACCACTACAATATATGGATATAAATATACATATATGCATGCAATAACAACTAATTTAAAAAAAGAAACCATTAAATTTGACGGAGAAAGGAGAGAAGTTTATTGGAGGAAGTTTAAGGAGGAAAGAAAGAGAGAAAAATTGTAATTAAATTAAAATCTAAAAAAAGAAAAAATATGCTCTGATAATAATCATACAAAATACATAAATATGCATTCAATAGTGAAGTAATGACTGGAGCCTGGGGTAAATGATTGTGTACTTTCTTCATCTGTCTTCTCAAGGGACATGATAATGGTTAATATATTACCTAGAAAACACTATGATGGTCATTTAGGATACCTTAAGAAAACAGGCAAAGCCACCTTGATCACCAAGAAAAAACATCAAGTAACAACCCCACCCCCATATTCATTATTTTTTAATATAATTAGTATACCCTCCATCATCCAACTACACGCTATCGCACTGACATTTCCCATCATGTCACTGCTGTGACGTATCTCTAAAACTAAGACAAATGGGGAATCTCAATATTTATGAGAAAGGCATTCTTTGCCTGTTCCTTTGCAGTTCTCTTCACAGTCAAATTTTGTACAGTTTATTCTCTTGACAGAGTTATTCTTTACTTACAGTTTCAAGGCTGAAAATAAAATATACACACCACACATAAGACAAATAAAGTGGGTGTAATCAGAAAAAGCTTTGCCGCATCCCTCTTTTTCTCGTAATGTATAAGAATTTCACAGAGAAATTACCTGATATTTTGGGGAAATTGAACACAAATGCTAGGCCACCTCATTAGCTGTCTGTGAAAAACCAAAAAGGGGGAAATTTCAAAAAGGAGACTTATCTGATTCTACTGAGTCTAATGACTGATCAATCCAAGCAGTGTGGTGATAAGAAGGACATCTCTCAAGGTATACTGAAACCATGTATGAAAATATCACACTAAAGCTTAATATGTAAAAATTGAAAATTTCATCTATCTATCTATTTATTTATCTATCTATTTTACGCAAAACATACATGCCATTTATAGACACAACCCTGAGGAATTAGGATTTTTTCCATTCTCCCCTACCTTAGTTCTGGATAGTACATGGTAAAATGAAATAGTCATCTCAGAACACAATGAGAGGCTACACCATGCTTACAAAAGAACATCTCAGATTTGACAAAAAGGTGGAAGCTTCATGAAAACAACATGACATAAGTGATAAAACAATGCACTCTGTGTTAAACAAATTGTCTAAAAGTTACAATAGACCAATTGAAGCATGGTGAGGAGCTGTGGGAACTTGTGTTGGTTCAAGGCTCACTGCATCACACAGCGCACAGGAGAGAATTACTTTTCAGATGAGGGAGATAAGTATGAGAAGCACTGATACAGCAAAGCCAGCTCTGACTGTCTACACAGACCTCTGACTCTGTGCTTCGTCCTTATGATGCTGGAAGATCTACTCACATCATTGTCATACAAAGCCAGAGGAGACAACTATTTATCCTCATCTCTCCCCCCACAAAAATCTAACTGAAAAACATTTCTTCAATAAAGTAATATTTTAAATATACTTAAAATTAGTTATCAAAGACAGACAAAATAAACTTTTAAGTATCTCCCACCCACTTCAGAAGAAAAAAAGCAAGAAAAACAAAGGAAAACCAAAATGTGGCATAACTAAACCTGGAATTATAAATTCTATAATTTACTAATAAAACAGAAGTGATTAATGTACATAGATATGCAGTTCAAATCTTATAGAACATTTATAATATTTTCTAAGTTTTGAGTATGGCCTTTGAAACCTCTCTATCAGCTATACATTCTATTGTATGACAGGTTCTTCTGAAAGTACACATTGCAATTACTATTTCTCAAGGAGCATGTACTCCATTTCACTTTCTTTTAAGTAGCAAGCGAACAACCTACCAGTCTATTATCTGCTGACTTCAAGCATTGGTGTCAATTTTAGAAAACTGACATATTTTCAGACTATAGAAAATGTACCAGTATCATGTTTCTTGAAGATTTCCTTAGAAAAATTCAAATATGTATTCAGTCTATAATTCACTGAGGTATAGACAACAAGAACTTACTAATATCTTTATCCAAACTGGCGTACAGTAGTGGGAATTTTATTGAAGGTCTTTTTTTAAAATTGAGATGGCAATTCTTTCACAGATCGTATTTTTGCATTCTACTCTTTTTATGTCACTCTATTCTACTTTGAAAGAATATTGCTTATTTTGCTTTATAGATAGCATAAAATATCTAATAAAGAACACACAAATTTTTCCATTTTTAGTAGTGTCTAATTTTCCTTTACTATCAATTTTAGAATTATTTAAATAACTACTTCCTTATGAAGTTCACCTGATGCTCATGATAATTTGATTAATCTTAGAAAACCCAGCACCACAAAATATCCCCATCCTGGTACATTTCTATGTTACTCTATGATGAATAATTCACATCATTTCTATTAATAACTTGTTAAGTATAGAAAGAAATTTCTGCTGCTCATAATTTATTCAGATATGTTGTAGACGTGAAAAACCACACTGAGGCACATATGTCTGATTACTACAATTATAATATGATCTTAGAAATCATGTTTATTTAAGGGAACCTCTAAACCACTGGTGGTGAGAAATTTTAACCTCATGGTAATGTTAAAGTGTTTAATATAACCCTGTTAAATTTATAGTACCTGCTGAATTTCTTATTATTAAAGCATTATTCTACTCATATTTTAGTGAATTTTGTTTTTAAATCAAGAATGAACACAGGATATTACATAATGTCCATATGACTTTATAATTATGTTATAATTATATACCAACATAGAATCTGCCATTTACACAGTATTTGGGAAAGTCAAATATTAAGAGACTTTTAAAATCTAGAACCATCTTTGAGTTTCTATAATAAATCTATATAGTATTTACTAAATCACTTTATTACCACACTTAGAATTGACATTCAATTTTCATTTATTTTTACCCATAATTGTAAGTTCACCTTGCATGTTTTAAAGATTTACTTATTTTTATTACATGCATATGAGTGTTTTGCCTACATGCATATAAGTGCATTGTGTGTGTGCCTAGTGCCCAAAGGACAGAAGCTGGCACAGAAGGTTGTAAACCACCATGTGGGTACTGAGAACAAAAGCCAGATCCTCTGCAAGAGCAGCAAGTGCTCTTAACTACTGAGTTGTCTCTCCAGTTCCAATTAATGTTTTAAATATTTTTGTGCTAGATTTGTTTTGTCTTGTTAGTAGGGTAAAGTGAAATAAAATAGTACAATTTCCTGAAAGTCAATCTTTCTACTAAGCACGAACACTCCTCCACTGCTGGTGGGAGTGCCAACTGTTACAGCCACTTTGGAAATCAGTATGGAGATTCCTCAGGAAAATGGGAATCAATCTACCACAAGACCCAGCAATTACACTCTTAGGCATATATCCAAAAGATGCAAATTCATACAACAAGTACATCTGTTCCACTATGTTCATAGCAGTATTATTTGTAATAGCCAGAACCTGGAAACAACCTATATGACCCTCAACTGAAGAGTGGATAGAGAAAATGTGGTACATTTAGACAATGGAGTATTAAGCAGCAGAAAAAAATGGAATCTTGAAATTCACAGGTACATGGATGGCACTAGAAGAAACCATTCTGAGTGAGGTAACCCAGTCACAAAAAGACAAACATGGCATGTACTCACTCATATATGGATTTTAGACATGGATCAGGATAGTGCCAGTCTATACTTCCACTGACAGAGAGTCTGGGAAACAAGAAAGAACCTAAGAGATATGCATGGTACCCCAGAGAAGAGGAATGAGGCAAGATCTTTTGAACAGATGGGGAACACGGCGAGATGTGAGGGGGGAGTGGGAGCTGGGAAGAAGAGAGGGGGGAGAAGAGGAAGAGAGAGTAGTTCATAGGGGAACAGGAAGGTTGAGTGGAGGGTAGAATAGGAGGGAGAGGGTCATAGGTTAGAAGACAGATCAGGCACCATTGTGACCTCTAGTGATCTAAAGGGATGACACCAACTGGCAAGCTAAGCAACAGTGGAGAGACCACCTCGAATGCCCCCTGATAATGAACTTGATGTCCATAACCATCCTGGAGCCTTCATCCAGTGACTGATGGAAGCAGAGGCAAACACCCACAGTTAAACACTGAACTGAACCCATGGAACCCAGTGATAGAGAGAGAGGAGCGATGAGCAAATTGGCAAAGAATGGGCTGGCAAAACCATCAGAGACAGCTGATCTGAACAGAGGAGAGCTCTTGGACCCCAGACAATTGTGGCAATTGTAAAGGGTGATGTTTCTCTGATTTCTTTTTCGGCCCTTTTATCATCTGTATATAGTAGGGCTACTGATTTTCTTGAGTTCATCTTGTAGCCTGCCACTTTGCTGAAGGTGTTAATCAGCTGTAAGAGTTCCCTGGTAGAGTTCTTTGGGTCATTTATGTAAACTATCATATCGTCTGCAAACAGTGAAAGTTTGACTTCTTCCTTCCCAATTTGTATCCCCTTGATCCCCCTTTGTTGTCGTATGGCAACAGCTAGAACTTCAAGTACCATGTTGAAAAGGTATGGAGAGAGTGGACAGCCTTGTTTTGTTCCTGATTTTAGAGGAATTGCGTTGAGTTTCTGTCCATTTAGTTTGATGTTGGCTGTTGGTTTACTGTATATAGCTTTTATTATGTTTAAGTATGTCCCTGTTATCCCAGATCTCTCCAAGACCTTTATCATGAAGGGGTGTTGGATTTTGTCAAAGGCTTTTTCAGCATCTAGTGAGATGATCATGTGATTTTTGTTTTTCAGCTTGTTTATATGGTGGATTACGTTGATGGATTTTTGTATGTTGAACCATCCCTGCATCCCTGGGATGAAATCTACTTGATCGTGGTGAATGATTGTTTTGATGTGTTCTTGGAATGCGATTTGCCAGTATTTTATTGAGTATTTCTGCATCAATGTTCATGAGGGATATTGGTCTGAAGTTCTCTTTCTTTGTTGTATCTTTGTGTGGCTTGGGGATCAAGGTTATTGAAGCCTCATAGAAAAAGTTTGGCAAAGACCCTTCTGCTTCTATTGTGTGGAACACTTTGAGAAGAATTGCTATAAGCTGTTCTTTGAATTTCTGGTAGAATTCTGCACTGAGGCCATCTGGACCTGGACTTTTTTTGGTAGGGAGACTTGTGATGACTGCTTCTATTTCCATAGGGGTTGTACGTCTATTTAAATTGCTTATCTGTTCTTGATTTAGTTTTGGCAAGTGATAGCTATCCAGCAAATCATCCATTTCCTTTAAATTTTCGAATTTTGTGGAGTACAGGTTTTCAAAGTATGACCTAATGATTCTCTGGATTTCCTCAGAGTCTGTTGTTATGTCCCCCTTTGCATTTCTGATTTTGTTAATTTGCGTGTTCACTCTCTGCTGTTTGGTAAGTTTGGACAAAGGTTTGTCTATCTTGTTGATTTTCTCAAAGAACCAACTCTTCGTAGCATTGATTCTTTGTATTGTTTTCCTGGTTTCTACTTTATTGATTTCAGCCCTCAATTTGATTATTTCCTGGCGCCTACTCCTCCTGGGGGAGTTTGCTACTTTGTGTTCTAGAGCTTTCAGCTGTGATGTTAATTCTCTGGTATAACTGTTCTCCTGTTTCTTCATGTGAGCACTTAGTGCTATGAACTTCCCCCGTAGCACTGCTTTCAAAGTGTCTCATAGTTTTGGGTATGTTGTGTCTTCATTCTCATTGAATTCGAGGAAGTCTTTAATTTCTTTTTTTATTTCCTCTTTGACCCAGGGATGGTGCAGTTGAGCATTATTCAATTTCCATGAGTTTGTAGGTTTTCTGCAATTTGTGTTGTTGTTGAATTCTAATTTTAAAGCATGGTGGTCTGATAAGATGCATGGAGTTATTCCAATTTTTTTGTAGCTGTTGAGGTTTGATATGTTGCCAAGTATGTGGTCGATTTTTGAGAAGGTTCCATGTGGTGGTGAGAAGAAGGTATATTCTTTTTTATGTGGATGAAATGTTCTATAGATATCTGTTAATCCCAGTTGGGTCATTACTTCTATTAGACCCTTTGCTTCTGTGTTGAGTTTCTGTCTGGTATTCCTGTCTAGTGGTGAGAGTGGTGTGTTGAAATCTCCCACTATAACTGTGTGGGGCTTTAGACGAGATTTAAGTTCTAATAATGTTTCTTTTACAAATGTGGATGCCTTTGTATTTGGGGCATAGATGTTCAGGATAGACACTTCATCTTGGTGGGTTTCACCTGTGATGAGTATGTAATGACCTCCTTCATTTCTTTTGATTGATTTTATTTTAAAGTCTAGTTTGTTAGATATTAGGATTGCTACCCCTGCTTGTTTCTTGGGTCCATTTGATTGAAAAATTTTTCCCAACCTTTAACTCTCAGGTAATATCTGTCTTTGAGGGTGAGGTGTGTTTCTTGTATGCAGCAAAAGGAAGGGTTCTGTCTTCGAATCCATTCTGCTAGTCTGTGTCTTTTTATGGGTGAGTTAAGGCCATTAACATTGAGGGATATTAATGACCATTGATTGCTCATCCTTCTTCGATTTGCAATGGCTGTTGTTGGTGGAATTATGTTCTTTTGGCTGTTGGTAGAGAGGGATTCTCTAATGCCTATGTTGTTTGGATTTTTAAAGCTATTTTTAACAGTGTGTCAGTTTATTAGTAACACTCTTTCTCAATATCTGCCTGAAAAAATTTCTGCAGTTATCTTTGGTGCTGAAGAACATGAGAGGCCTGCACTTATCACTTACTTATAGAATCTTAACTAGCAACAAAGATGACTAAAGGTGCATAACAACTGCAATCCAAGCTGTGACATCAGCCCAAATACAGCAAATCACCCCACATACTTAATCAATAAGGGAAAGAATGAACATTATTAGAAAGCAGTGTCTATGCAGTTAAATACAAAGTGTAAGAACAAAAAAAATCATGAGCATATCACTAAAAATCAAACCCATATATATGCATAAATAATAAGGTAATAAACATAACTTTAAATGATTGTGACTAATATAACCAGAAGACAACTACAAAGTAGATAAAAAGATAAGAGGTTCAACAAAGAATTAAATTATAAAAAAAAAATTAAAGGATGTCCTAAAATTGACAGAAACAGACCTTACCTGTTAACTAGCTAGTCCCTTTGATACTCTTTACAAGGTATTTGCCATGTCCCATACTAATGACTTTGAACTTACTTAGAAGACCTCACAGTGTAGGGAAAATGTAACAGTCTTTGAAAATAAATTACATGGGAGGCCTGAAAATCACTTTCTGGATTTACGTACCTACTAGAAGCTCTTAAGACATTAAAGAGGTCCCTGGCATCTTAAATGAGAAATGAACCCCTTTTGCAAAGCTAGTTTTAGACACCCTTTTCCCATTATGTGGGGCAAAACAGAAGCAACTATCACTTACAGGAAGGTGTGTGAATACAGCAAATGTGCTCCGAAGGAAGGCAATGAGGTCGACTAGGTAATCACTAGCTTTGTTGTCTAAGTCTCCTGTCATCCAGTCGTAGTCAGCCAGCTGTAGAAACTGGTCAATCTTCTGATTTAAGTTTGTATATATCTCTTCTTCAGCTGCATGTCTAGCATCCTGTGAAATAATATTTAAATGTAAAAACACATTCAGATATCTATGATGAAAAAGACAAACACTTCTATACCCACTTATAAACACAGCTGGAGTGTTAAACAACATGAGCTTTCAGGAACATTTTTCTTCCAAAAAACCCAAAGAAAGATTTTCTAATTAATTTTTACATGTACTCATTGTCTTCTCCCTCTTTCTGAGCAGAGGGTTAAATGATCTACAAGCAAAGCTATTCTTTTTCTTCATTAAACGAGGAAAATATACTCAAAAATATACCCCTACAATCTATTTCCTTTTATTTTCTCATTTCTATCAAAAAGTAAATTTACTCTCAGAAACTGATTCCATTTTGACTCTTTGTATGACTCCAAAAAAAGTTCCCTCCTACATTGCCAAGGTGCCTACAAGCTCTGATTCCTTCAGGTGCTTGTAAATATGCATATGTTATAACTTCATCTACTGTCATTGGTTACTGTCAGAACTCTGTGCATTCATAAGGCTCTTTCAAGGGCTGGTATACATGTTCCATAATATCTGTACTATACAGCACAGTCCTAAAAAGATGCTAAAACAGTAGCAAAGAGTTCCTAGACCCCACAGTTTGTATTACTCTATATAAGAGATTCACATTACACATTAAATTATTAAAGGCTCTAATAAGTATTGTTGAACTTAATTTTCTAGGAAAGGTATTATCAGGATAAATGAATATGGTTTATGTACAGAATAATAGGACTATAATAGGAAAAATGCCATGAACAACTTGCTACCACATCTGGCATTCATCTTTCAGTGTGAGGCTGCTTAATTTCTGTTAAACACTCTATTTAACAGTATACCTCCCATGACATTCATTGTATGGCTCACACATGGCTTGTACTGACTCTAGTCACAAATCTTAATTTCTCTAGATGATTTAATTAATTTACATGGTTTCCAGGAATGTCTTCAACACAGATCTATCCTAAATACATTATACCTCATGGTCAATCTATCTGATTGCTTTATGGACACATCTGACTCCCAGAAATGCTCAAAGTATCCATATTCTTAACCTGTTCTTTTCAATCCAAGGCAGAAATCTAGAGTGCATAATTGGAATCTTTCTTTCACAGTCAGAAACAGAGTTCTGTAATTTCTAATAGTTAAATCTGTCTTTAACTTATTATACTATTCTATATTTTCTCTTACTTAAATTTTGCATGACTTTGAGTTTATAGTACAGCCACAGATACTATTTATTTACATGAAGAATGCTTTCAAATTTATTAACTGACAAAATTATAGGTATTTATTATGTTCAACAAGATATTTTGAATGTGCCAATATTGTAAATTGCATAATAAATGCAGTAACATTGAACTAATTAACACACACAAATAAAGCTCAGAGTAGCATGCATTACCTTAAATATTTGTTATTTTTGTGATGAAAAAGTTTTAAACAGATCCTACCAGATATTTTCAAGATACAATACAGTTATTAACTATAGCTATCTACTGAAGACTGACTCTTGAATTGTTTAAAAAATGTTGTGTGCTTTGACCAAAATAGTCATGCTCTGCTCTATTTATGTGAGTTCAATATTTTTAGATATATTATGGAAGTAAGATCATGCAATATCTGTTTCTCTATGCTTATTTTACTTAACATAATATCTTCTGGGATTATCCAAGATGCTACAAATGACCAAAACTACCTTTTTAATAAGGCAATATACAGTATCCAACTGAGTTTATACACCACATTGCCCTTTCTATATATCCATTGATTGATTGGAGATTGACTCCCTATCTTGACTATGGTGACCAGCTATGTAAGAACATGTAACAGAATTACTAAATTATATAGAATTTTTACTTTTAATTTTTTTTTTGGTTTTTTATGAGACAGGGTTTCTCTGTATTGTTTTGGAGGCTGTCGGTCCAGCCCAGCCTCGAACTCACAGAGATCCACCTGCTTCTGCCTCCCGAGTGCTGGGATTAAAGGTGTGCGCCACCACCACACGGCTCTACTTTTAATTTTTAAAGACCTTTCACACTGCGTTCTCTAATGACTAAACTTTACTTACACATTGAAAAAAAAATCACTGCCAAATCCAGGGTCACTTACATTTCTTCTTAAGCTATCTGCAAAGGGTTGTAGTAGTAGTATTGTATGCTTTAATTTGAGTTTACATTTTCAGTTGATATTAGATAGGTGTAAGGTATGCATCTGGGATTCTTGTAGTTTTTGCTGTTTTCACAGACATTCAGTATATTTTGTTGAAAAGAAATTCCACTCCACTTTGTATTACATTGCTTTTATACTTTCTAAAAGATCAGTTGAATACCTATATATATGCAAAGTTTTAGGGTAAGAAGTTCACTTTATTCATCTATTTGACTGTTTTCTTGCCAATGTTATACCATATCATTTCTATGCCTTCATTTTTAGTAAGGCATAAACTCGAGTACTCAATCCTCTAACTGTACTTTTTAAGATTTATAGCCATTCTGTGTGTTTTGCCTTTCCAAATTTACTTAAACATTAACAAAACAATGCTGAAATATTGAAGAGGATGCAGTAAACAGATACTTGGGTTAGGAAAAACCAACACTGGTAACATTGTCCTTACACTAATAAACACAAAACAGATCTTTGGTTTCTTTCGTCAGAATTCTGTAATTTCCATCATATATTAGTTGTACGTTAGATTAAGTAATTTGTTTTATTTCTAGTTCCTAATCTAAATAGAATTTGTGGTTGTTGTTTCTCAAACTTCAAACTACTGATATGAAAAAAGACTTTTATGCCAAACTGCATCCCAAACATAATTACATTCTAAATACTTACCCTTCTATCTAAGTGTAGTTCTTACCCCTCATTAAAGAAGCGTCTGTTTTGCAACCAGAGAACCCTTGTAGAAAGCCACAATTAGTCAAAAGATAAAGAATTGAACATATAGACTGCCCAGTCCTAACTAATAGATCCACAACAAAACTCCTGTTGTTAAGGCTCAGGGAATACTGAGGGAAGGGAGGCAGAAAGAGATTCTAAGAACCAGAAGACCAGAAAGTCTATAGTGAGTTACATGTCTTCTAGCTATGGCAGGGAAGGTATACTCATGAAATCTGACGAAATGGCTCCCTAAACATGATCTGAACAATCCCAAAATCAGCTGACTTCCTAGTACATATGGAGGAACGTCACAGGCTCTAGCTCAAGACGTACAGGCAATTAGTAATTGCTAAGAGAAAGAATTACTTTTCCCTGGGATAAACCTCCTGGTCGGGTGTGAAAAACCAAGTGGTCATCCTTGGCACATATACATGTAGGTAACAATGAACAGAATCAGCAGGATACATATGTATCTATATATACATAAACATTTATATATGCAACAACAATAACTAAAGAAGAGAAGGTAATGAATATATGAAAGACAGGAAGGAGGAAAGTGAAGGGGAAATAATATAAGTATATTTTTAATTAAAATTTTGAAATGTCATTTCCCTTCTCAGTGAATACTACTACCATTTGAAAGTTCACTCAGTTCAAAAATCTTCGAATTACCTAAATTTTTTTACTAAAGAAGGTACTAAAAATCTGCCATTTCTGTCTTCAAAACATTTCTCCACTTTTAACTACCACTCTACATGAGCATTGTTCTTCATCTGAACTATTTCAAATACATTCAACCTGAACCACCACCTTACAGGCTTACTAATTTACAACAACATGACAACCATTATTACATTCAAAGATAAGTCACATCACCACACCACAGTCCCACGCAGAAATCCACATCAAACTTCAGAATAAAAACTATTTGTCCTACAGGGATATAGAAATAAAATGGTTCCTCAACACAGAACTTTTCACACTTCCACCAGTGATTTCTGCAACACTGCTAAATAGACCTCTTGTCATCCCTGAATATGCCAAAACACACTGCCTTACTATTTCCTTTAGTGGGAATACACGTCTACAGATTTCTACATGATTCATGTTTTGACTATAATTTCAGGACATCACCCCTACCCCATGCCCAGTCCATGCCACTAGCTAAATAAACCTACTTATCAGTTCATTAGAATATAAGTTCCATAAAATAAAGGGACACTTACTTTGTTCAGGCTACTAAGACTACCAGAAGCACGCCAGATGATTTATTAAAAACTTGTTGGATAGACAATAGATTGAAGGCATCTGATGTATTTAGTCTAGTACATTTTTAAATTTGTAAACATTTATGTATTTTATTTACTAAGCATTAAACATGACACTAAAACTTTTTATTTTGAGATTTTAAAGTATTGATATAATTTCTCCCTTTCCATTTCCTCCAGCCAAGTTCGTCCATATACCCCTCCTTGCTCTCTTTAAATTCGTGTCTTCTTTTTCATAACACATACACATATTCGTAAGTACATACGAACAACTTTCTTAGTGTGTGTAGTGTCACCTGCTTTTGTGTTTTCAAGTATGACCATTTTGTACTGGATAACCAACTGATGAGAGTTAAAAACTTTTCATAGAAATTCCATACTCATATTGCCTTTGAAAAAATGTATAAATACCATATCAATGAATGAAATGTAAGGTTTTTTCCTATTTATTAGCCAAAACATATATGCTGATGCTCACTCTCATAAGTTATGTTCCAGTGATTTGGCTTTTGATGAGGCAGCATAGAACATTACTCATTTAAACTTTAGTTGTAAGTGCTAAGTAAACATTTACATTTTTTAATTCCCTAGGCACTCAACATACAAATAAGTTGATATCATTTTCCCTAAGTGTAAGTGATATGTATGTAAATATGAACGAATGGATGAAGTTATAAACAATAACACATAACACACAGGTATAAATAGTGAAGAAATGATCTTTGCATAAGGAAGTCAAATTTGATTTCACAGATACTTTTAAGAGATAAAATATTAATAGAGAAATACTTCAAATGTATACTTATACTTGTATGTATGTCTTGGTCAAACTGTTCTAGAATTTGAGAGTTCATATATACTAGTGTATATATGCATATATATGATCATACATACAAAATATTAAGTATTCATGTATTTAATACAAATAAGTATATTCACATATATACATATGTATGGGTGTGTGTTCCTATACAAACTTCATCTCATATTTTCAAATGTTTTGAGCTATTATATATATATATATATATACATTTATGTCTTTTTTATTTTTAAATTTAAATTAGAAACAACATTGCTTCACATGTCAATCCCAGGTCCCTCTCCCTCCCCTCCTCCCACAAACTTCTCCCCTCCCCCCTCCCCCAATCCCCACTCCTTTCCCCAGGAAGGGTGAGGCCCTCCATGGGGGTTCTTCATAGTCTGTCATTACATCCAGGGCAAGGACTAGGGCCTTCCCCAAGAGTCCAGGCTGAGAGAACATCTGTCATTGTGGGATGGGCACCCAAAGTCCATTTGTATGCCAGGGATAAATAGTGATCTACTAGCCAAGGCCCCATAGATTGCCTAGATAGACCTCCACACTGACAGCCACATTCAGGGGGTCTGGATCAGTCCCAAGCTGGATTGCCAGCCATCAGTCTGGAGTTCAAGAGCTCCCTCTTGTTCAGGTCAGCTGTTTCTGTGGGTTAAACAAGCTCAGTCTTGAACCCTATGCTAATCAGTTCTCCCTCTCTGTCACTGGGTTTCTTGGGTTCAACTCAGTGTTTAGCTATGCCTCTGCTTCCATCAGTCATTGGTTGAAGGTTCTGTTTCCCAAGCTCTCTGGCAGTGGGATTGTAGGCTGGCACTCTGCAGATCCATGTATAAAATCCATATATGAGTGAGTAGATACCATGTTAGTCTTTTTGTGACTGAGTTACCTCACTTAGGATGGTTTCTTCTAGTGCCATCCATTTGCCTGCAAATTTCAAGATTCCATTGTTTTTCTCTGATGAATAGTACTCCATTGTGTACCACATTTTCTCTATCCACTCTTCAGTTGAGGGGCATCTAGGTTGCTTCCAGGTTCTAGCTATTACAAATAATGCTGCTATGACCATAGTGGAACAGATGTCCTTGTTGAATGAATTTGCATCTTTTGGATATATGCCTAAGAGTGGAATTGCAGGGTCTTGTGGTAGACTGATTCCCATTTTCCTGAGGAATCTCAATACTGATTTCCAAAGTGGCTGTACGAGTTGGCACTCCCACCAGCAGGGGAGGAGTGTTCCCCTTTTTCCACATCCCCTGCAGCATAACTTGTCATTGGTGTTTTGGATTTTAGCCATTCTGACAGGAGTAAGATGGTGTCTCAGAGTTGTTTTGATTTGCATTTCCCTGATGGCTAGGGATACTGAGCACTTCCTTAAGTGCCTCTGAGCCATTTTAGACTCCTCTATTGAGAATTCTCTATTTTATTCTGTAGCCCCCTTTTTAATTGGATCCTTTGGTGTTTTGGAGACTTGCCTGAACACCCCTATCTTAACCCATACATGTATGAACATCTGATCTTCGACAAAGAAGCTAAAAATATACAATGGAAAAAAGATAGCATCTTCAACAAATGGTGCTGGCACAACTAGATGCTAGCATGTAGAAGAATGCAGATAAAGCCATGTCTGTCACCATGCACAAAACTTAAGTCCAAATAGATCAAAGACCTCAACATAAATTCAGCAGCACTGAACCTCTTAGAAGAGAAAGTAGGAGGTACCCTTGAATGAATTGGTACAGGAGACAGCTTCCTGAACATAACACCAATAGCACAGGCAGTGAGATCAACAATTAATAAATGGGACCTCCTGAAACTGAGAAGCTTCTGTAAGGCAAAGGACACAGTCAGCAAGACAAAAAGGCAGCCCACAGAATGGGAAAAGATATTCACTAACCCTACATCTGATCAATAAAATTTACAAAGAACTGAAGAAGGAAGTCTTCTAGTACTTTTTACAGCTCTTTACAGAAGTTAACAGTGTCTGTGTTCCCAGTGCCTCAAAGAACCTCTAAGTCAACAGACTTTTTCTCTCCTAAAAGAAAAAAAACAGATTGTCACACAATAAGTATATAAACAGTATTTATGATAAAGTGAATTAGTAAATAGCTTAGGTCTCTGTTTGAAAGCAGACAGGAGAACCTTATGAGCAGAGAAAAGTCAAGCATGCCAGCTGGATTATATCACTCATGGCAGAAGAAACAAGAGGGAGCTCTGTCAGAAAACACCTTGAAACCTTCTGAGAGTGTCTGCCTCTTTTCTGGCATAAAGGTTTCCATCTGCAAGGGAAAGGTCTCAGGAAACAGTAGCTTAGGAAAACACACAACATGGAGCTTTCCTCGATGCCATGTTTACATTGACTTCTGGGATGGCTTATCTGAAATAGCCCTGGTAAAAATAAGCTTTCAGCATGCTTTAATGTTTCCCACCAAAGCAGTGTAGTCCAACCTTTAATGTCCCTGCACTACTCCTCCTCAGCTCAGCATTTAAGTAGCTGCTCAACTCCAACAGCATCCTACCTGCTCTTCAGCATTCTAATACTGGAGCTAGCTAGGCATGGGGACTCACATATGTGCTCCCAACATTCAGAAGTTTGACGTGGGAGAATTACCTACAGTTTGAGGTCAGCCTGGATTACACAGTGAGTTCTTGGATAATGTGGACTAGATGTAAAACTCTATCTGAAAAAAAAATGAAAACTTCCTTTCTAAAATCCAGGATAACACAGTACCAAGCATCCTTTAAACAGATTTCAGAACATAACTTGAAAAGTCGTTGAAATCTTATAAATAAGACAGGCCGAGGAGAGTATTAGTAGATCTACCATATTCTTCTCCTGGAAGACAGTCTACTGAGTCTTATATTGTAATTCAGTAACACCATATTCTCTGCCTAACACTGAATGATAGTTACTCCTACATTTTCTTTGAAGAAATATTTTGGCTTTCATAGTAGAACAAACAGAAACATTTCACAATAAAGTCTCTATCTACACTCTAAGAATGATCCCATGTAAGAATAATTTTGATTCCTACTAAAATTCCTGAAGCTCTCAGCACTCATATCACATTTTCATTCATTCTGAGGGCCTCTTTACTAGACAAATGTTCTTTAAAATGTACCAATATTAACATGTCATCAGTGCTTTGTTTCTGTAGGTTCCTCATCTCTGAATTCAACCAATAGCAGAATGAAATTATTCAGGATAAAAAAACAGAGCTGGCACTGAACTTATTATGCAAAGTTACTACCATGACATTATTACCTAAATATATGTGACAACACTATCTTTTACATTGTCAAAATGTGAGTAATACAGAAATGATCTAAGTTTCTGGGAGGGTGGTGTATAGATTAATGGTGAGGACTGTTGAACCAACTGCCCATAGGTATCATTACTTTTGTAATTAGACATTACTGAGCAATATGGAAGGAATGGCATGAACTTAGGGCTACTGGTAATGAATTTGTCTAAAGTAATCTTACTGGTAATGTGAAGAATGTCTAGGTCATCATGTAAACACCTCACTGAATCTGGCAGCTATCATACAAATGGAAGGACGGGGTCATGTTCAACACTGCACATATTTCTAGCAATAGAGGATAGTTAAGTTCTTCCAAAAGTCCCTCTCCCACACACAATGATCATTAAATGGATTGATTTTGATTTCTTCTTTGGTGGCTACTTTTGAGAGACTATACCCACAAACAGATAAAGGATGAAAGGATAGGAAACGGGAAACAACAGGGTACATGGATCATAGTTAAAACTTTTACTATATATCTAATTGGCATCATTTTTGGATTTTGAGTGTTACATAACATGTTTTATATCTACAACAATCACATAACAATAAAACTCAAACCATGCCTACTGTGGTGGTGGCAGTCTTTAACCTCAGCTGTTCAGGAGGAAAAGACAATTGGATGTCTGGGAGTTCAGAGCCAGCCTGGTCTACACAGAGTTCTAGAACAGCCAGAACTAAGTAACAAGGCCTGGTCTCCACTCAGGTTCATCTTTATATCAAATTAACTCTTTTTAATGTTTAAAACTGCAATATTTTTCTGATTACTACCCATGAAAAATTTCACAATGTAATGTACAGAATTTTATTAAGACTCACAGGATTCTTCTAAGAGAAAGTGTTTATGTTCCAGAAACTTACCTAGCACTAAATTTTTTTCTGTTTTACACAGGTGTCATTTTCTCTGACTAAGACTAGTGGAAACTAATCCTGTGGCCTTGTAAAATAACTAGAAAATGGCTAACTATTTGGGGTAAGGACTTGTCACTAAAAATTAAGATTTAAAAAGTTAGACACAGAAAGGAGAAAGTTACCAAATACAGCATTACAGTTGATATTTATGTCTCCCTTATTCTTAAGACATCTCATAAATCATCTTGCAGAAATGAAGCCACATGTGAAATGGCCCAGACTGTGCCCACTGACTCTGCTCATGACTATTCCCTCTATGCTAATGTGTTCTCACCTTGAAAGTTGTGGTACCATAAAGCTTGGTGGTGTGGACCGTCTCAGGAAGTACATTAGTGATATTGGTGATGAATTCCTCCAGGTATTTACAGGACTTCTCCAAGTGGGTTGTATTGATGATAATCTGGACAAGCTAGAAAACAGTAAGCACACACAATGCTCATTTACCTGAGATATCAAGAGGGTGCTCCACAGGCTACTTTACAGGAAGAGTCCTCCAAGAAAACACCACAGTCCCCTAGAGAATCTTGTATTCCCGATTTAAAGTGGCACTTGTCACTGTGTAGTAAATATATTCTTTTTTTAATGCTAAACTAAGTCAAAAGCTGCTATTCTTAATCATAGGCTTGACAAAAGAAATATAATTTCTGAATAAATCAAATGAATAAACAGCTAGTAAAAGAATAAGTGTAACTGAAAAGGCAACAGAATTTTCAAAAGTAGCCCTAAGGAACATATAGACATGTTAGTATGATTGTGAGAAGCCAACAAACAAGTTTAGTTTATAAGATAAATGACCCGAACACAGAAGGCAGAGAAGATAAATCCCTTGATCTTGACAGTTTTCCTAATTATCCTCAATCTGTTTCTCAAACACCAACATTAAAGTACTCTGGGAGAAAAGCATACCCCTTAAAATGAACAATTCATTGCACTCTGTTAGATTCTGTTTCTTTTACAAGGGACAAAAATCACACTTAGATCATCTAAATCAAATCACTCTTTTCTAAACTTTAAATTGTTTGAGTTTCACACAATTATATAATAAATCTTAGGCATTTCCAGTCCTTCAATCCCCATCACGACCTTCTGTAACTGGAGCCCTTCTTTCCAACAAGTCTCCCTCCTACCTCCATATCTTCTGTCTGCCTTTGATCCGCTGAGTTTAATTAGAATTGCTTACCCAGTTTAGGTGGGGGGTAATTTACTGGAGCAAGGGCAACTTACTGGTATCTATATCACTAAAGAAAATGGCACCAATCCCCTGAAAACTACTAGGTTCCAACAGTCCCCCAGGAATAATGAAAGGTGGCTAGTGGCAAGGTTGTCTTAATATAAGTGGCATAAATGGAAGAAAGTTAAACTGGAGAACTAGAGATTGCCATTTTAAAATCAGCATTACCTATAAGGAACACATTCTGTCTATCAAAAGAAATTCTAATAATAAGAGGAATCATGTCATGCTATAGAAATTTTAAAAAACAGTGGCAGTCAAAGAGAAAATTGTTCTGTTTTGCAGGATTTTGGCAGTTTAAAAAAAAAGAAAAAGGCAGCTATGCTGGGCACAGTAGTAATTTATCATGACTTTAAAAAGATCTGTCAACACAAGAGATCACCATGAATTGCATCAGCAGGCTGTCAGTCACCCCTTATGTTTCACTGCCAAGCACAGAATAGACTATTTAAACATTCTAGGATTATAACACATGCATGCCATTTTCAGAGGGAACACTGTCTGTTAGTAAGGTCTGATGATCTCCACTCCTGAATGACAGCTTCTGAAACCCTTGCAAGGGAGAAGCGTTGGAAGCTAACTGCACAGAAGAATGAAATGAAGCAATCCAACATACAGACTATCATCAAAGTCTGAGCACCTTCAATGGTATCATAAAACACAACTAATATTTCAAACAATCCTTGACATCGTTTCAAAATCACAGAATTAGCAACAGATTACATGTTAATTGTATCTCATAAAGTCCTATGAGAGCAGTCCAGCAAAAGAAAAAAAGTGTATTGCAAACAGCAACTCTTATAACCAAGTGACAGAAGCCACTGTAGTCACAATCCATCAGGAGGCTAAAGCATGAAAATTGAGAGTTTGAGTCCAGTCTGGGCTACACAGCAAGGCCTTATCTATTAAAAACCAAAACAAAAAATCCTTCACACAAAGAAAATAAATAAACAAATCCCACTAGGAACAAGAAGTTTTCCATCTGTCCTTGCTGGTATGAGAGTAAATGTGAAAGAGCCTCAGCACAGAATACCCTGAGGGGACCACAGTCAGAGAGCTGCAGCACAGAATGCCCTTTGGGGATCAGTGCACCAGCTCTTCCTACACACTCTCTGAGGACGCAAGACAGTACAGCCAGCACTCTATTCTAGAAAACTCCAGAAAAGAAATGTAGTCATCATCTTAAATAATGTCAGCCATATGTTCCTAGTAGGTTTTATTTCTCAAATATAATATATATTTTTCTTAGATCTGCTTTGTCTGGCTTCCAGAAGCAGAGATTTCACCAACCCAAAACTTCCAGATGATTGACCCAAAGCTATAAGTAAGAAGCCACATACTTTTAATGGCTCCCAACTGCTAAATCTGCAAGGAGACAAAAGCTAAATAGTAATAGCAACACTAGTCTCATTTACAAGAATGAATTAACCTAAAACTGTAAGGTATTTTATCTCCCTCTCATCTCAGCACAGCTCAAAAAGCTTTATCCATTATTCAATTTATGCATCTCCAGGAACAAAACAAGTAAAATACCAAAATAAATGGACTGCTAGTTCAAATTTCCAGTTTCATTCAAATTTTTGACTTAAGTATAAGGTATCCTAACATAACTAACATGAGCACTGCCCCTGCTGTTGTGACTGGAGTAGGAGGTATATGGTGTGTAAGACATAACAGGACACAGTTCTGTGGTCATCTGTCTAAATTACAACAAAAACAAAAGAAGCAGCTGTTGCTTCAGGTCTGCTGGGAGCTAACATAATCACAACTCTAAGTCTGTATGTTAGCTATAACCTACAAGCACACCTCTGGGTCCACTTCCTTATATATCATCATTTCTGTCAGGCCAGTTACAGTGTTTGAAGTTAATTTATTGTGAAATATACCTGTCATAAAAGGAGGAAAGACATTTTAAAGGGAGACACTTGAATCTTGACTTCAGCTATCAGACTAATAATAGACCTCAGAGAACTAGAACTTCCCCAGAGTAACTACATTCTAGAAAAAGGCTGGTGCAAGCCAGGGGGGTAACTTGTCTCCTAGAAAGAGATTTCATGTAACCGGACAACTTCAAACTTCTTGTAGCAGAGACTGGAGCTCATACAATATTGGGTGAGTGAGGAGCAGGTCCACATGCAGACCAGGACTTCCTAGATATGCATAACCCTCATGCCAGGATCCTGAAGATGAACATGGAGGTCACTGGATCTATTTGCTCCTCTTTCCAATGTGGACACTAAATCAAACTCCCTTCTCTGCTTTTCACTATTACTTGTCCCCGTGACCGACCCAGTGAGGATGTGTAACTGAGACTCACTTGCTAAGGCTGTCAGGACCAGTCCTTAATTCTTATGGTTCCAGTAACAGAGAGAGCAAAGAACAAAGTTTATTTCAGTTTTGCTTTCAGAAGAAAACCCTTTTCAAATGTTATCTCAAAGCTTATGCTGAACTAAATACTAATGCAGAACTTAAAATCACTCATATTCACTGTCTTTTAGCTCAAAACAGACATATTGACAGCAATATGGATACAAACATACATTGAATACATTTTGCCTTTACCCAGGCTTCCTAGATTCCAATGCTGCTCCTTAGTTCAGTCATGTGTTCTTGGGAAAGTTCTGAGGTTTATGTTTAAATGGGACAATGACATCATGAATCATTGGAATATATGAGCATTAAATGAACATGCTAAGTATTTAAAAAGGTATTTGGGCCATAGAGAATACCAGTACATACTGACTGCTATTACTAAGCATTTGGGGCATGGACGTGCAAACAGTGCTTGTCAGGTCTAGCATAAAATGTATTTTTGCTTTTTTGGGTTAGTTTTTTGTTTTGGTTTGTTTGTTTGTTTGTTTTTGAAACAGGTTTCTTTTTGGCTTTGGAGGCCTCTGGCCTCCTTTGGAGGCCTACTAGCTCTGGTAGACCAGGTTGGTCTCTAACTCACGGAGATCTGCCTGCCTCTGCCTCCCAAGTGCTGGTATTAAAGGCATGCGCCATCACTGCCCGGCTCTAAAATGGATTTTTTAAATTAGGAGAAACCAAAAGATTAGAATAAGATGTCCTATTATGACAAATCAAGTGTGTCTATGTATTCTCAGGAACCGAGCACATACTCTACTTGATGCTTTACTATTTATATTACTATTTAGAATGTATTCACTGGGAGAAGAAACATTATAAAGATAGAGATAAAAAGTACAGTTTCCCAATTGAAATTCAGAAAGGAAACAATACAATCTAATAACAGCAGAAGAGTTTCTGGCCCTACTCCCACTTTTCATTGTTTGTATATTCCCTAGTTAAAAAAAAAAAGCTAGGCCATTTTCAGAAACAGAAAGTCAATCCATGACAATTCTATTCTAAGCAATAGAAAACAAATTCAGGAGAATGAGGAAAAGATCGAAATCATGCCTACATGGACTTCCACCTTTTAAAAACTGTTGTAAGTATAGCCCCATCACAGCCAGTGTCATACCTCATGGTGTTCTTTATCTCAATGAAGAGAAAGAAAGACTCCATGCCAGTGCTCATCTCTCTGGTTTGAAACCATCTTTGGTATAAGTTGGCATAATATATACATAAAATAGGTATAGAATAGTAGAGTGTAGTGTAGTGCAGTGTAATATAGTCTAGTGTAGCAGATTACAGTATAGTATAGTACAATATTGTATAGAATCCTTAATCATTTTCTGAATTCCACCATAATTCTTCACATCATGCAATTAGAAATCTTCATTATTTCTAGAGGAACTGACACTGAATCTCTACTAGATCTATAAGAAACAGATGATTTGCAGCCTATAAATGTTGAAGAAAAAATTTCCTTAGCCTAAGCTCTCACTTGGGACACAATACCTTCAGTGAACAGAGACACAATACCTTCAGTGAACAGAAATGTGAGATGTGACTATGAAACCCTAAATTTCCAAAGGAAAGGAAATATCTTAACATTCTAGTTTTATGACTAGGTTTTAGTAAGTCAAACTTCCGTTTATCCTTTATCACAAATGAGTGAAAAGATCTTTCTCCCTTTACTAGGAGAGGTGGTAAGCGATTACTTCCTCTCTTGGACCTCAATCACAAATCACCAGGCTAGTACAATTCTACCACCAGAGAGTATGGGAAATGGAGAGAACCCTCAGTGAGATATGTATGGTAAGCTGGAGAAGGAGAATGGGACAAGATCTCCTGAGAGAATTGGGAGCATGGGGGGAGGGGAGAGGGAACAGGGAGAAAGAGAAAGGGAGAAGAGGAAGGGAGAGGACGACATGCTGGAGCAGGAAGGTTGAGTCAGGGGAAGAACAGAGAACATGGTAAGAGATACCATAATAGAGGAAGTCATTAAACATTTGAGGAGATATCTGGTACTAGTGAGATGTCCAGAGATCTACAAGGATGACACCAACTGGCAATCTAAGCAATAGTGGAGATGATACCTTAAAAGCCCTTCCCCAATTATGATTGATGACTACCTTATATGCCATCTTAGAGCCTTCATCCAGTGGCTGATGGAAGCAGAGGCAGATACCCACAGCTAAATACTGAACTGAACTTGTGGAACCCAATTGCAGAGAGGGAGGAGTGATGAGCAAAGGGGTCAAGACCAGGCTGATCAAACCTACAGAAACAGCTGACCTGAACAGGGGAGCTCACGGACCCCAGATTGAGGACTGAGAGGCCAGCATGGGACTGATCCAGACCCCCTAAATTTGGGTGTCAGTGAGGAGGCCTTGGCAATCTATCGATCCTCAGGTAGTAGATCAGTATTTATCCCTGCCATACAAATGGACATTGGGAACCCATTCTCAGCCTGGACACATGTGGGAGGGCCCAGGTCCTGCCCTAGATGATATGACAGACTCTAGAGATCCCCCAAGGAGGGCCTCACCCTCCCTAGGGAGTGGAGTGGGGGTTGGGGATGTTAGTGGGTGGCGGGAGAAGAGGGGAGGGAGAGGGAGCTGGGATTGACATGTGAAGCAAGCTTGTTTCTTAGGTAGACAGACAGACAGACAGACAGACAGACGAGCTAGCATGCACGTGCGCACACACACACACACTTTCACACACAGAGACACAAATCACCAGGTAACATGGTGATAGAGCACTTACCAATCATATCCGAGAGACATCAAAACAATAAAAGCCAAGCAAATCTAACGTGGACCAAGGTACCCAAGTGCTAAGACCCCTGGCATCAATAAAAAATGTAGGTAGGCAAAGAGCATGCACAGGACATCTGGCATGGTCACCTTCACTAAGAGCTACTTTACCTCAGTAAGGCCAATGTTCTTTCTCTTAATGACATTCTGCAGGGAGTTGCTCAGAGTCCTGGTCAGCAACAGGTTTGTAGACTTACGGATCATGTCATCAACTTCAGTGGCGCTGAAATGTAAATGATGAACTCAGTTGCAGCCTGGGTAACTAGATTTGGCAAATGAGCAGGTGCCAGCAGTTCTTACAGAAATAAGAGTTGTAGCTGGATTAGCAGAAGCAGAGGCAGCAGTGGTAGTAAAGGTAGCAATGATATATACTGTGTAATGTGTGCCAGAAAGTATTCCAAGTACTTTAATAAGTACCTTCAGATTTTGTTCTATTAAATGGTTACTTTGCATTCATTGAAAAATTCTATCTACAGAAATCTGCCTAGATTGTTTTGTCACATTTGAATAATTTAAGAAGTGCAGGTAGGGGCTAGAGATGGTTCAGAGGTTAAGAGCACTGACTACTCTTTCAGATGACCCAGGTTCAACTCCTAACACCCATATAGCAGTTAACAACTGTCTCTAGCTCCAAGAACTGACATCCTCATAACAGATATACATGCAGTCAAAACACCAACGCAAATAACAACTAAATACATTAAAAAAGAAGTGCAGGTTAATTTACACAGTTTCAGAAAAGGAACCATTCTGAAGCAGAGACAGTATCAATTATATTTTTATGCATTTACCTAATACACACACGTACCCACACCCACACACCTACACACCCACACACACACCTATAACAGTTAAAAACTGAAAAAATAACAAGAAATAAAACATTAGTTTACATCCATCCTCTTTAACTGGGTTTATCTTCCTCATCACTTAAACTACCCTTTTTAGTCTCCTTTCCACATGTTATACTACACATGTGTATTTATTTACAAACACGAATGTAACATTACAGGCTATAATCTGAGGGAAAAAAACATAAGAGTTTTATTCTTTCTGAGATTGAGTGACCTCACTTAAAATTAAACAGTCTAAGTAGACCCATTTTCTTGCAATTTAGTGATTTTATTTATCTTTAAAATTGAAAAGTATTCTATTTAATATGTACCAGATTTTTATTATCAATTTTGTGTTGGCTGACATTTCAGCTGGTTCTATTTCATAGAGAGGCAATGAACATGGATGTATGAATATCTGTGATAGGATGTGCAGTTCTCTTGATATAAATCAAGACTGGAACAGTTAGGTCATATGGTGGCTCTATTCTTAATTATTTTTGAGGCACCTGCAAACTGATTTCCATAATGGCTATGGTTAATTTACACCCCACCAGCAATGAATAAGGGTTCCTCTTTCTTTGAATCCTCTCCAACATTTGCTGTTGGATTTCTTGATAACAGCTGTTTAGATTGAGGTAAGATGGTATTTCAAGGCAATTTTAATATTCTATTAAAACACTTTTTCTCTCCTGTTCTCTTAGTGGCCCCAAAGATGCTCATCAATTGAGGTACTTACCCAGACAACAGAGTCTCCAAACTTCTCTCTTTCTCTCTTTCTCTCTCCCTCTCCCTCTCCACCTTCTTCTCCCTCTCTTTCTCTCTCTGACTCACTCTCTTTTTTGCTTAGAAAGCCAAAACACCCCAAAGTTCTTCACAAAGAATAACTTCATAGTGTTAAGGAAAACAAAATCTGTATGTGCGTTGTACTTTTAATTAAATGTCAAAGTACCACTTTATTATAAGAGACCTGTTACTGACAAAAACATTAAAAATAGCAACATAGCTTCAGAACTTATGGATAATACAGCTTCTCTCTCTCTCTCTCTCTCTCTCTCTCTCTCTGTGTGTGTGTGTGTGTGTGTGTGTGTGTGTGTGTGTGTGTATCTTAAGGCTATTTTCTTTTTATTTGCACAATGCATATTCAGCAGATATTATTGGTTCAAATACAAAATTTGAAGGTATAGTCAACTGGATAAACTACAGGGTTTTTTTGTTTTCTTTTTCTTGTTCTTAAATCCAGCTTTTCTTAATATATAATAATTTTCAGCAATAGCTGTTGGAAGGGAAAATATTCATACAGAAAAGTTAACAATTATTTCTTAAAACTGCATAAGAAATCTGCAACTAATGTTTCTCTGACTTGGTGACACTTTTAGAGGACTGTTTTCCCATGTTTCCCACTTGACAAATTAAGTATTTTCTGAGACAGTTCTAATTTAAGAAATGATCTCTGACTCCAACTTACAAGGAAAATATATTCTGAGGTAAAAGGCAAATGTCAATTCAGTATTAAGTAGAAATGCAGAAATTCTTAAAATTGAGGGAATATTTCATTTCAATTGTGAATATAAAACTCATCAAAGGAAGTTTTGGCTCAACGAATTAATAAGCAATCAACTCTCAAAAGAAAAAACTGAAAGAAGAAAAAGTCTATTATAACATTAAAAAAGTTTCATTCAAAAACTTAGGATTCAAATAAGAAAAACAATTTACCCACATTATCCCAATATTATCTTTCCCCCAAAGTGAAAATAGGCCATTTACAATTGACTTAAAATAATTTCCTGTCAATAACATACCTAAGATCTTAAAGACTGACCTCTGATATGAGGCTGTACAATCACTGGGGTGTATTGTACAGCTACAATCATAGGATTGAAGCCATAGAGAAAAAATGTCTTGGTGTTACCATTCAAAAGGAATCTGATTTCAGGGGCGGGAGGGCTTTTCTATAAAATTAATCTTGGTTTTAGATAGAAAATTTAATTGTACAATACCCATGTTTCATTTTTTTATAGTAAGAACAATAATTAACAAAGCTTTTTGCACTACATAGGAGGCTGATGCAGGAAGAAAGCAAGTTTAAGTATTGCATAGGACACAGATGAGACTCAAAGGTGTGCTGAGCAACTCAAGATATTGTCTCAGCATCTTAAAGTAATGAGGACTGACGACCAGCTCATAGTATAGAACTTGCCTAGCATACCAGAAGACTAATATTCAACCCAAAGTAGTAGAATGGTTAATAAAGAACTTATTTTCAGAAAAGCTGGACATATGATATGCACTGTTCATTCATTATTTTTGTAAGTTTACCAAGTGTAGGCACTCTTGGTATGGGCAATGTGGCTGCTGCATAGATCCTGAATTTCTGCAGCAATTAATATTAGTTTTCCAGTCCTCAGCTAGGTAAAATCCTCCCTGGAGATAAAGGCCTTCCTTTTAGGTTCTTAATGTCCTTACAACTAAATAGTACCTAACTGACAAGATATTTGCCAAAAGATGGCTAAACCAATAAATGAGCAAAGAAACAAAGAAGCCTGTGATTAAGACAGACATGCAAACAGAGCAACAATACTATTTTAAAGACTGTGTTATGGCTCCAAACTCACTATAAAATTTTATCTAGTAGAATAGTAAAGTGAGTAGACTAAACTAAAATTTCCAGTAATTTTCTGCTGGTATTGCCAAAAATGTAATATATACTTTTTTAGGTTATTCGAAATCTTTTCCCTTCCATCATAACTATAAAAAGGAGTGTCCCACATTCAAAGCCTATACCAAGGCTTCCAAACTCATAGCTAAAGGGATAGCAAATATTTTACACAGTATATATTTTAGAGGAAGTAACAAATTCAGCACCAGACTGGTTCCCAGTGTCTTCTGTTATACCTTAGATGAAGATCTTCTGAAAACTTCAGGCAGGCGTAGATAAATTCTTTAATCTGGTTGTAAACTTTTGGCACAAATTCAGAGAAAGGAAACTTTTTGGGAAATGGCTGCTGTAAATGCAAGAATTAATGAAAGCAAGTCACTAAATCCATTTAAGACACTTGAAAATTATACACTTATACACTATCCTACTTTATAAGGTACTGACTTAACAGTATCAAATGTTTAAAAAAACTTCCAAGAGATTTCTAATACTTAAAAGAATAAAACAACTTGATACAAACAAGACTAATGTGGAAACAAAGAATCTTAATCAAGAAAATGCCTCCATATGATTAGGCTGTAGGTGAGTTTGTGGGACATTTTCTTTTTAAATTATTTTTATTCACTTATTATTTTAGTTTATGTACATGTGCATTTTGCCTGCATGTATGCATACACACCATATATATTCAGTACCTGGCGAGGCTATAAGAAGGGTGTCAATACCCTGGAAATAGAGTTACAGGTGGTTGTGAGCTGCCACGTGTATGCTTACAATCGAACTTGGGTCCTCTGCAAGAGCAGCCACAGTGTTTTAACCACTGAGCCATTTTCCAGCCCTAAAGCATTTCTTGGTTCATGATTAATGTGGGAGGTTACAGCTCACTGTGGGAAGGTAGATCTGGGTGGTATAAGAAAGTAAGCTAAGCAAGCAAGCCAGTAAACAGCAGGCCTGCACAGCATCTGCTTCAGTTCCAGGCTCCAGATTCTTTCTTTGAGTTGCTTCCTTTGCTTCTCAAGATAAGACCTGAGAGTTGTAAGCTAGAACAAATCATTCCCAAATTGCTTTTTGGTCATGGTGTTCCATCATAACAATAGAAACCATAAGTCAAAACCTGGTACCAAGTTGTTGGGTATGACTGCAACAGACCTGACCACAAGTTTATTCAGACAACCATGAAGGAATTTAGAACTTTGGACTAGAAAAGCTATTGACTATTTGAGGCTTAATGAACTATTATGTGAACTTAGTAGTTAAGAATATTGAAAACAATGCAGAAGATGGAGTCCTGGCTTGAAAAGTTTAAAAGAGAAGTTTGGGAATCCCTTACAGACTCTAATAGGGCAATTTGATCTCTTGAACTTTAAGAATCTGTGGTTCAGCCGGGAATTGGTGTCACATGCCTTTAATCCCAGTACTCAGGAGGCAGAGGTAGGGAGATATCTGTGAGTTCAAGGACAGACTGGTCTACAGAGTGAGTTCCAGGACAGCCTTCAAAGCAATACTGAGAAACCCTGTCTTGAAAAACAAAAACAAACAAACAAAAAAAGAATCTGTGGTTCTAGTCAGCTGGAGCTGAAGAACTGGCTGTACTTAAAAAGAGGCCCTACCTACTTAAGTAAAACCTTTGCTTTAGTAGGACAATCAATGCTGGTTAGTTAGAACCTAGAAACTAGTGATGATTAAAAAGAAACCAGCACCACTGAGGACATAAATCTGAGAGTATCTTCTCGGGGTTAGCATATTGTTCTGGGATATTTATACACGGTGTGAAGGTGTATTGCTGTGATTGGTATAATTAAAAGCTGAATGGCCAATAGCTAGGCATGGGGTATAGATGGGATTTCTGGAGATAGAAAATCCAGAGGAGATGAATCTAAGTACATAGGAGACTTGGAGAAACACATAGACGGAGTCAAACATACAGAATAAAGGAAAGGTGAAAAGCCACATGGTAAAATATAGATTAATATAAATGGGTTAATTGAAGTTATAAGAGCTAGTTAGGAGCAAGCCTAAGCGATAAGCTGAGTTTTCATAACTAATAGTTAAGTCTCCTTGTCATTATTTGGGAGCTGACTGGCAGGACAGAGAAAAAGACTCATTAGAGCACATAGAGGTTGTGGTCCAATGGGAGCCAAGGCTGCACCACATGCTGGCAGCTGCACTTGGTAATGTGTAAGAGTACTCCAGGTGGTACTGATTTTTAAGGCATGAAGGTTAATAAAGAGCAGCTATGGTTTGGCATGAGAGCTTAGGAGAGGCTAACAGGGAATGTGAAGCCTCAGTTCAAGTTGAAGACTCAGGATTGAAGGGGTCATAGAAAGACATTAAGGCTTGGCAGCATGTGGCAGGTCAGAGTCCCCTGAAGAGAGCCCAGAGGAAGCTATTGCTTGTAGGAGAGTATATAGTTTCAGAAAGACACAAGCATTTTGGAGATGCCACTACCATGGGACAACCACTAAGGAAAGCAGCAGCTGTGGAGTAGAGCTAGCCCGAGCCTAGGAAACAAACTGTATACTGCAGAGCCAGAGCAGTATCCCTGACCATTTGTGGAGTCCAGAAGATCATGAATCCCAGACATCAAACACTGACGTTTTACACTGGTGAAACTTTGGGTTTGATTTGATTTGATTACAACTGTGCCCTAGTTCTTCCTCCTTGGAGAAAGAAAGTATTTAACTTATATTCGATTTTGCAGGAGCCCACAGTAGAGATACATTGGAGTTTTACAGATATTTTGGACATTTTAGAGAAACATTGGCTATTCTAGAGAAACTTTGAAGTTGAAAGAAACTTTAGAGTTTTAGAGACTAAAATTTTAAAGTGTCTGAATTTTTTAAAAGACTGAAGAAGTTTCAAAAGTTGGAATGTTTTATACTGATGTTAACATGTGATTTGGGGAGTAAACAAGAAAGGAAAGATTATACCTTAATAAGCAATGTATTTGTGTGTTATGTTGACAAGAGACCAACTGTGCTGGCTTGTTTTTATGTAAACTTGATGTCAACTAGGGTCATATAGAAAGAAGCAGACTTAACAGAGAAAATACATCCATAAGATTGGCCTGTAGCCAAGTCTGTAGGGCATTTTCTTGATTGATGATGGATGGGGGAGAGTCCAGCTCACTATGGGTGATGCCATAGTTGGGAAGATGCTTCATGATGTAAGAGAACAGGCTGAGCAAACCATGAATGAGCGAGCCAGTAAGCCGCACTGTATCATTCCTACATCTAGGTTCCTGCCCTGTATGAGATATTGCTCTGACTTCCCACAGTGATGCATGTGCCATGGAACCACATGATTCCAAGTCTCTGTAACTTTGTAAATAGCAAGAGACAATACTTGAGCCTGTATTTTCACATTTGTCATGTGTAGGGCTTAAGTGCAACAGAGAGAGCTTGGGTAAGAAGGGGCTGCTTAAGGAAAACTTTTCTGTACTGTAACTCTGGTGTGGAGAAACCACCCAATGCATAGTCAAAACAATACAATTATACCAAAGACAGCAAATTTAAATGTCTGGTTTTAGAAGAAACTATTTGAACAGTACAACAAAATAAGAATTTCACATTTTAACCAAATTGCATTGCCCCAATGATCTGACAAACTTTAAAGATATGTAAGACCTCCAAGCCCTTTACAGATTCCTAATGAGATAATTTTGTACATCTAAGACCCAGAGGAAATTCTTTGAAAGTGTTTTAAAATCTATTGACCTTAAGTATTTCAGTTTCAGAGAAATTAATCTAATGAAAAAAGAGAGAGAGAGAGAATTTTACCTTAATGTATCCCTTACCTTTTCCAGTTCTATATCTTGAAATGGGAATTGTCCTACAACCTTTTTATATGTCTCTTCACTTGTTACTGGTATGGGACTATAATTGTCAGAATCAAGTATGCTTCTATGAAAAATGAAAAGAAAGGGAGGGAGGGAGGGAGGAAGGGAGGAAGGTTACTCAACACAGAGACTTTATGAGACAATTTAATGATTTTATGTTTAGCACAATTTCAAATAAACACCTCCCAGTCCTTAACTTACTACACTCCTTCTACAATTCAGCCATTTTGGTTTGGGCATTTAAAAAAGAAATCAGAAAGTAACTAAGCTCTGAAACTAGTGGAACACAACTATAAACATGACCTTCTAGTGTCTGTTACTGTGATTTACAAATGGGCAGAAAATTAAAGGCAAGTGGAAAGTAAATGAGAAGAGAATACTGAAGCTGATCACTTTAGTAAGATATATTGGATCATAATCACAGTTTTAATTATGTTCTAGATAGTGTATTCTAACTTCACTAGGAAACGGTCAGAGAAGAAAAATAACTTTTTTTTTCCTGAGACAGGGTTTCTCTGTCAAATAGTCCTAGGGTGTCCTGGAACTTGCTTTGTAGACCAGGCTGGCCTCAAATTCCCAGATATCCACCTGCCTCTGCTTCCTAAGGACTGGGATTAAATGTGTGCACCACCACCACCCGATTGGAAAAATAACTGTTTTTTTCTCTTCTATCTTCTGCTAATAACAAATATTTTCCAGTAATAAGTAATCTCTCCTTGAGAATCCTCTGAAAGCAGAAACCCATTAAAGCTGTGGCTATTCAATGTTGTCTTTATTACCTGCATAAATAACCCTACTACAAAAGCAATTATCAGCATTACATACATCTGAGTTCTAGAAGTATATGTTTACAATAATATATGGACGAATTTAACTAAATAATGACATGCTCATGAACTGTTGTGAAGGGTAAGATTAAAAGATGAGGTTGAAGGTTTAAAAGAAACTTGAAAACAAGTTAAGCTGACAAGGAGATACAAGCAACGGGCAAGACGACCTCTTGGGATAAAAGAGGGACTGGGCTCCAAAACAATACAGAGAAAGCCTGTCTCGTAGAAACCAAAAAAAGAAAAAAAGAGGGGCTGGGATTCTAAAGTGGTTTACATTGAACCTGTATGTTACTTTGGGCAGTGGAGCTATTTCCATAATACTAGCCCCACCAACCCAGGAGCACAGGAGGTCCTCTAACCAAAAGTGTCTTCTTCAACTTTTTCAGAGTGCTTACTCTCTATTGTGGAGGTCTTTCTCCTTGGTGTTTAGGTTTATTCCTAGGTTTCTTTGTTGTTTATTATATATATTTGAGGGTACAGTGATGATGTATGGGAATTGTTATCCTGAGTTTTTTTTCTCAGCATGCTTGATCTTAGAATACAGAAAAGCTCTGACTTTGTATGTTGATTTACGTCCTATAACAAGAGATGTGTATAAAAGAAATAGTCCCAAGAGGCCTGTGCTAGGAGGAAATTTTCCAGAATAGCTTCTCGTTATTGTATGTATGTTGCAATAACTACTTAAATAACATGCTGCAAAAATGGACTGTCACAAGCCAGTTCTCTGCTTATGAAAAATGATGAATGATAACATGAGTTATCAAACAATGAATGGCTCACCAGGTGTTGGTGGCACACGCCTTTAATCCCTGCACTTGGGAGGCAAAGGCAGGCAGATCTCTGTGAGTTCGAGGCCAGCCTGGTCTACTGAGCGAGTTCCAGGACAGGTTCTAAAGCAAGACAGAGAAACCCTGTCTCAAAAAACCAAAAAGTGAATGGCTCAAAAGTGAACCAGGCAGTAGGACACACCAATAATTTCAGCACTTAAAAGGTAGAGGAGGGAAGATCGGGGTTCAAGATCACCCTGGGACACAGACGTCTCTTGGCTATAAAATGAAACATTTTCCTAAGGCACTTCTATCCATGACTTCTTAACTACCACTAACAAACTAAGTATGGTCTTCAAGAAAAACAAAAAGTATAAAATAGAGTAAAAAGACAAGACTATCTGGATGGTGTGAAACAAACAAACAAACAAACAAAAACTGCTTTTATCCAAGGAAGCAAACTTAAAAAACAGACTATGGGGTATTCCCAACACAGCAGATACTAATATATTGACACAGGATACCTTGGAAGATCATTTTGCAAATCATTATAATTCAACTGACTTCTGAATCATAAATTGGAGAACTTAGAAAAATCTACGTCACATGCTCTTGTTGCTCATTATATTTTGTAAAGTCGTGTTTATCTCCCCAAAAGACGCAAATGCATAGGGCAAGCAAGGACAGGAATATGGAAACAACTGTAGCCACTTACCTGAAAACCCCTGCCCACTTCTTCAACAGAGTCTCGCTATACTGGTCTCTGATTTCCAAAAGCATATCAAAAAGTTGATTCACAGGAAAACCATACACCTGAAAAAATAGACTTGTTTAAAAAAGGAGTCTTTTACACAAGCAAAAGTAAGATTAAGTGCCAAAAGATGTTTCATTATTTAAACAGCAATGAAAAAAAAATGACATCAGAATTGTTCATCTCTACCTAACATCTAGTGTTTAGCTCTTCAAAAACACACACATCAAAATTCCTAGGTTAGTCATAAAAAAGAAAATGATAAAAAAATTAAACCAACATATACTCTTGGGTGAGTTCCCTTTATGACTACTGACTACCCAAAGCAATTTTCCAAGAAAAGAAAAGAGAGAAAGTGCAGCTGCTATCATCTCACTAATACCTAATGCTACTCTAACATGGTTCAAACCATCCATCACTAAAAAGATGGTGGTAGAACACACTACAAGATACAAGGGTGCTATGATGGAATTACAAACACTTTTAAGAGTCTAATTTTTCACCGGGCGGTGGTGGTGCATGCCTTTAATCCCAGCACTCGGGAGGCAGAGGCAGGCGGGTCTCTGTGAGTGCCAGAGACCAGCCTGGTATACAAGAGTAGTCCCAGGACAACGTCCAAAGTCACAGAGAAATCCTGTCTCAAAAAAAACAAAAAAAAACCAAAAGTCTAATTTTCCAAATGGTGCAAGCAATTTTTTCCTCTGAGGGAAAAAAAGATTTATGAACTATTTAAGAGAGCATAACTAGCCAAAATAAAGCCTTGCTTGTTATAAAGAGGTAGAAATATCTAGGGCTAGGAAAAGAATAAACATTTAAAACTCAAAGGAGTGAACCAGGCTCTAGAGAGAACACAGTAACTCATAGCTGATGGAATTCTACTCCAGAAAGACAAGTGTCAACAACACACATACCTGAAGTGTGTCAGCGAAGAGTACAATGAGGTTCTTCAAATCTAACACAAGGTTTGGATCAGAACAGTAGGACTAAAGGAAATGGAGAAAAGGGAGAAAAATATCTTATGAAAAATTACATTTTTACTATGACATTGCCTAATGCACCAGCTGGTAAAAGCACCTATTGGAGGTGTCTAACCATTTCTTAGCACAAGGTAACAACAGATTCAAACACAAAAGAAATAAAGAGGTGGGGTTTAGTAAGATGATCAAATTCTTTGACATATGGAAATACATTTTGAAATTCACTAAGGAAAAAAACAAAATGGGGCCAAAAAGATGGTTCAGCGGCCCGGCAGTGGTGGCGCAAGCCTTTAATCCCAGCACTCGGGAGGCAGAGGCAAGCGGATCTCTGTGAGTTCGAGGCCGGGCTGGACCGATAGCCTCAGAAACAATACAGAGAAACCCTGTCTCGTAAAAACCAAAAAAAAAAAAAAAAAAAAGATGGTTCAGCAATCAACTAAAATTAAAAAAAATTTTTAAGAAACCAAAATGGATAGATTATTTAAAAATGAGCAACAATAAAATACTTTATATCAAAACTTGTGTTGAGTGACTAAAGACATTTTCAAAATATATGTTTATCTTTCTTTTTATGCAAATATTAAAAAAACAAGACTGAAAATAACCTAACCAGGCCGGGCATTGGTGGCGCACGCCTTTAATCCCAGCACTCGGGAGGCAGAGGCAGGCGGATCTCTGTGAGTTCAAGGCCAGCCTGGTCTACAGAATGAGTTCCAGGACAGCCTCCAAAACAAACCCTGTCTCGAAAAACCAAAAAAAAAAAAAAAAGAAAAGGAAAAAAAAAAAAGAAAATAACCTGACCAAACACTGCAGTGATTACAATTATAGAAAATAATGCCAAATAACCATAATTATGGAATAAAATGAAATACAGAAAATTAAAAGTGACAAATTGGTGATGTAAAAAAGACATAAAGATTTGGTCATTTAAATAAGATAAACATGAAATCAGTAATACAGGCATCCAGGTAAGTCTAATAATACAATGAAGAAAAAAGGTATTAAACAGTACAGGGGATATAAAACAAGAATAAATAAACAGGAAACAAAAATTGCAAATAAATACCATATATAACCTTGCCCGCACACAACTGATTAATTAGCTGACCTAGAAGAGAGTTTTCACAGGCAGATTAAAGAGTATATGTTACCAATTAGAATTTTCATAAATTCTGATATTCTAATTACCTCAGTTATAACTTTGTTTTTTGTTCTCCATGTAACCTCTCAGGATCTGATGGCAATATGTCCAATGTCCCCATAAAGAGGACACATTTGAGTTTCTCCCATTCCCGTATGTTTTTCTTCTACATACACTGTTCCCTGTAAAGGACCCTTGTTTTTTGGTGTCAAAACTAATATCAATAACAAAACAGCCCCAATCCTGCTGTTGGAGCTCTTCTACTTTACTTTCATTCTACACTGTTTGCTTCTTCTTATGTAAAAACTGGCCAAGGCACTGTCATGGTCCACCTTTCCTACACTTACTGGGTTATTGACATAAATGGACCTACTCAAGCCACCTAATTTTAAGTTTTCTGTTTAAAGGTTTCTATTTTTCACAATTTTCCTGCCACATATTTTATTGGATAAGATGTTTTAATTACCTTGAAGTGGCCATTAAAGCCTGTTACCTGAAAAAATCTGAAGTGTCCATTAAATACTTCTGAATGTAACTCACCTTTCATTGAACTAGCTAATGTGATGGATACGATGAAGAGTCTGCATGTCTGTTCATCTGGATTTGCTGTCAGTTTCCTCACTGTCACTCACTGAATCCTTTCTATTTTACTATTCTATTACTACAGGCAACTTGCTGGACACTGTATTTTCTCAACCTCAATCAGTTATATTCCAAAGTCTCTGCTACTATTCATGTTTCTTAGCTATTCCTCTCATATTTTCCACCTCTTTATGACTATGGGATAAACTTCTGACTTTGGCTTTGTCTTCTTGATGATGAAATGGCATGCAGCCTTAATCTTTGAATTAAATTTCTTATCTGATACTCATGAATTTTCAAAGAACTATTTTTATCTTGGATTTGGTTTTCTTTTGGTGTCTTTCCAATATTTTCTTCTGTTTTATAGAACATATACAAAAAAGGTAATAGCTGTAACTGTAATTGTAACAGCCCCAGTAAGTACTAGCTGCTTGCAAGTACTTACTCAAATATGCTCACCAGAACCTCATCGCTCCCACTCAGGAAATACTATAACCTCTTTCCTTGTTTTTCACTTGTAGTTTTTTAAATGATAGACTTTCTTTTTAGGTTTGCTAAGCTCTTACTTACTGATGGCTTAAAACAGTAAGTTTTAATAAACTGTCCATCATCCTGCCCGTACTGCCTTCTATGAGTTTAGCAGGTAGTTGGCCAGCAAAAGTCTAGACATCTTAGCCTGGGCAAGCAGAGAGGAAGGTCAATTGTAGAGCTAGAAGCAAAGAGCATAACATTTACTACAGCAATCCTTTACCTATATGTATAAATGTATATAACACATGAGGTATTTTTGAATGAATAAATATGAAGCACATAACAATGTACTAATGATAGCATCACTTTGTACACAGTGAGAATGAAGTCTATGAAATACACAGAACACTGCTGGACAGACAAAATATTATGGACAGACGTGAGTGACTGTTTCTTATTGCAGATAGCATTAACAAGGCAAGCTCAGTGTTGCAGAACTCATAAATTTAAATGAACCACTTCCACAATCCCCACATAGGGGTTGCCAAAGATATGTGTGTCAACTTTAAATCGGGGCAACACTAAACAGTATGCAGATTCTCAATGGTAAGTGAACACTTTCTGGGACATCATGCTACTTACCGAATGGGTGCGCAATGCTGCAATGGTCTTTGAAAGTGCCATTTCCCATAGTTCATCAATGTAGGCTCTATTCACTAATCCCTGGGTTGTATGCAAAATGTGATCTTCAACAACAAAAAAGCTGATATTGGGAAGAAAAGAAAGCACAGATGTTAGATGTTACAGTTGTTATATCTTGACCACTAAGCTATGATATTAATAGCTGGCATTTAACTCAGGGAGAATTTTTTTCTGAAGAAAGCTATTAATTATAATAAATGAAATTACTTAACATGTTGAGAATATATCTACAATCATATTAATATCTTAGACACTCTACTAAGACTGAGCTTTCATTTCTAACGAATGTCAACCACACAGCACAACAATTTGAAAGAGTAAAGCATACACAGCTCATACAGCCTACTTTCAGTATAGTTTTAAAAACAGGAAACTCATTTTAAGCAGATTATAAGCATTAAAATTTATAAATTTTAAGAATTCAACATAATATACATCAAAACAAGTCTGCAAATCAAGCTTATAACCCCAGTAACCCAGGAGGCTAAAGTAAGCCTTGCCTAAGCTACAGAATGAGTTTAAAAGTAACTTTATAGGACCTTGCCTAAAAACAAAAGCTCAGGCTGGGATATTTTTAAAAATTATAAACTTATGTTTTAAATTCCCTTGTTGTGGCTTACTGTACATTTAAAACATATCTTCAGTTACCTTTCTGCTCACTCAAATCAAAATAAAACTTAATTAGGGGATTTTTTAAATGAACAAAAAAAAAACCACACCAACATCTCATATCTCATGGCACTTAAACTGCCTGTGTAGTCAAAGATAGTCTGTTGATCCTCCAACCCCCTATGGCCCTTTGCTTGAATTATAAATGTTTGCCACCACACCTGGTCTTATGCATTACTGAGGATCAAACCCATGCATGCTAGACAATCACTCTAACAGTAGTTATATCCCTCAAACCTCAATGATAGGCATAATGAGAGTTACTCACTACACTGAAGCAATATGAATCTGATGATGAAAGAGAGCAAGGGAAGAAACAAGACAGAAAGCTAGAGAAAAAGTGAGGGAAGGAGGAAGAAGTGGGCAAGCAAGCTCTATGGAACAATTAAATTCTGTTGCCTTTCTTTTAACCACAGTTGCCATCTCATACTTGGAATAAGTTGCTTGAATATGGGGGTCTTTATTCAGTAACCTTAATTACACACCACTATGTCCATTTGATGAGAGCAACCACTGCATCCCATCCTGTGGGACCAGTCTGGCAGCAAAGTGTTTAATAAAAGTTATTTTAATGTAACATAGTCTTACTTACAGATTTCTGAATCATACATAGCTGTTTTTAGACTGGCAAAGAGCCAAATAGTTGTGACAGAATGGCTAAATTCTTTTAGACCTATAATATTTTACTGTCTGGAAAAATTCTGCCAATGGGATTGATTATCTTGTTCCATATTGGAACAAAGAATGAAGAAACAAAACATCAAGCATATTCCATTATGAGTCCATTTTCATTTATTTTGTCACAAAAGTACCCTCCAAGAATATAATGCTGAAACCAGTAAGTTGTACTGTTTGTTGTTTTTTTATTTTTCAAACAGCATATCTCTATGCAACCCAGGATGACCCTCCTCTTTCAACCTCCACAAGCACTGACTTACAGGTGTGTGTTACCATGACCCAGAAGATGTTCCCTCTAAACTGTAAGAAGAATTAAGTCTTTTCTTTTGAATTTGCCAAAAAGAATGTAAGAAATTTTCACAAGTAAAGGTATATCTTTTATAAGTCTTACAAATTAAGTATAGAAACTTAAATATGTACCTACCCTACAATTTGATTGAAATATTTCCTGTAGCCATCTAAAGTTTCATGCTGCAACAAAGAAAGCAAAATTACTGTTTCTGTGTTATTACTTTAAGATGTGAAAAATCATTACTTATTCTCAGGAAGCTTAATCTCATAGGCTATGAGATAAACACAATGATAATGCCATGATTCTGCATGTTAACAATGGGAACTAACTAACCTGATACATACCTAGAACTTAGAATAATAGATGGCACATAATAGTTAAGGAATGTTTAATGCTATTCTTACTTCAAGGCACATTCACCAAAGATGTGTCAGACTGACAGCAAGCAGATATGGGCAGTTACACATGCATAGGTATACAGACACACAGAGACACAGACACAGATGCACACATGCACACATGTTCAGCTACCAGAAAGAAAAGGGAAAAAGTATGGAAAATGCAAGTAGCAAACCTACCATGTTTGAGGGAGGCTGGAGAACTAAACGAGCCTGTTTTCGCCTCTGTTTTCGGTAGTAATTTTCAAACGTTTCTCGGGCACCCTGTAAAACAAGCAAGAGGAAATAATATAATTGAATAAATTATCCTTGAAATTGAAAAGAATGTAGTAGATTTCAGGTACGGAATTTGAAGAAGACCATATATCTCAAAACCTACTATTGTAATAATGATAATAATAATCACAGATAATAAAAGCAACTATGGCCATTTATTGGACCTAATCACCAAACCCTGAAGGATAGACAGGAGTGACCTTTACATGATCAGAACACAAGCTTCAGCATAGCAAGGCTGGTTTCTGAGTCAATAATCACAAATTCATAAAAATGAAGGTAAAATAAACAACCTTAAAATGTTATAGTAAGCAAGAAAATGTCCCTTTAAAACAAATAAAACATTCTAGAAGGAAAAATGCTCGGAATGAAAGATAGCTTTCAAATCATTCATAATCAAAGGGTCAACAGAAAATGGGAAAGGCGAGAGCTGAGGATGGCAAATCCTTTTCTCAGGTAGAGTCTTACCAAGAAGGGACAGAATAAGAACAAAAGAGATGATCCCTCATAATTCTTGATATATATTATTTCCAGTATTCCCCCAGGCAGGGGTGTCCAACCTTTTGACACTGTGATATGACAAATGCACTTGGCCACATTCATAGCTCTCCTGGGAAACACACTGGGTAGGTTTTCTGAACTCAACATGAGTGGTGTTCAGAACAATATTTGGCTCATGAGCTCTACACTCACAAGTTCTGTTCTGGGTTGAACAGTATCTCCCCCAAAGCCACATCCTTCCCAGAATTTCTAAATGTTTTAGCTGGAACAAGCAACAATTTAGATATGATCACTCCAATTGTGTGATCACGCCTGCTGGAGGATGGGTCTTAGTATACTATGGATGATATCCCCAAAAAAGTAGACCCAAAAAGACACAGACAGGGAGAATGGCATGTGCTGAAAGAGGAAGGTGGGTCAACACAGACCTAGAGCACCAAGAACTGCTGGGACCCACAGATGCCAGGAAGAAATAAAAAAGATTCTTCCCATAGTCTCAAAGGGTGTGGACCTCTAAGATGCCAAAATGCTTTTAATTTGTAATTCAAGCTTCTAGAACTGGGATGGAACATATTTCTGTTGTTGCAAGTCATATAGTTTGTGGTACTTGTGACAGCATCCCTAGGAAGATAGTACTGAGAGGGTTTTGAGAGGGTTTTGTAATAAAACACTTCATTGTGACTAAATGTTCTTAACCTGAGGCTCAATCATGACTTTTAGAAACATGAAATGGGCAAAGTGAACATAAAAGCCACCCTCCGCAACAATACTTGGTGATGGTTACCATACACTCATTGGTGAACTCTCCTCTAAATGTATCCCCCTGGGAACCTGTATTCCACCCACACATTTCCACAGAGAAGTAGCAGCACACTGTATATGCATGCTCCTTTTAGTGAATTCTTTCTGGAAAACAACGTTCAACGTCTTTATCCACAAAACTATCCTTACTTGCTTTCCTCAAGCACGTATTCTCCAACCATACAAATGTCAGAATCACCGAATAAATGTTTGAAAACAAAAATAAAAACACAAGTAAAAAACCTAAATTCTTCTTCATTTGTCTAAGTTCTCGCCTAGCCAGAAGTAAAACACAAACAATGATGACTGCCATCTAATGTGGACAAATGAATGAGGCTTTGTGTTTAGGTATGTGGAAGCAGGAAAATCAGCTTCTAACCAAGTTCAAACACATATTCTGCAGATAAACATTACAAATGTGCACGATCAAAAACAATGGGATCATGTCTGCCTAAGATTGGAAGAGAGAAAGGTCAAATAAAAAAACCTTTCTACGGATGTCTTTCCTAATAGAGGTAAAAAATGTATACACTAGCTAGCCAGCCATCTATGTATGTGGGCTCTGCATCTTTAGCCTCAACCAACTATGGGTCAGAAATATTCCAAAATGGAATAGAAGTTGGTAAAACGGCTTAGCAGGTATTATATCTAAGCCAGACAACAACAACAACCAGAGTACAATCCCTGGAGTCCCACATGGAGGAAGGAGAGAACTTATTTCCAAACTGTCCTAAGACCAGCACTATGGCATGTGTTTATACTCTAATGCAAAAAAAGCTGGGGGAGGGATGTGGATAAATAAATGTAATAGATTTTCTTTCAATAAAAACTCACAGAACTGTGTCTGTACAGAACACTTATAGGCTATTTTCCTTTTCTCTATTCACTAAACAGTAAGTGTAACAATTTCTTATGCAGACTTGCATTGGGTTAGACACCATGGCTAATCTGGAGGTGATTTATAGTGTCTGGATGATATGCACAGGTGACAGACAAAGCCACAGATATTGTTTTTGACAGTAGGGCAGGGTCGCTACTCCATGGATCATATGGAATAACCATGCACAGACACTTATTTTATGTAGTTATTGAGCCTTATGTCTTAAAACAATAGTGGAATCTTTGTGTAATGTTATAGAAAGGGGGAAAGGCTAACATCAGAAGCTGCCTCATGTGGGCAGTATGTCTACAAAGTATGCAAAGGAGGACAGACTAGGCCATTGGCAGTCTACACAAATCTTAACCAAGCAGTCTTTCTGTGGTATGCCGTCTATAAAAGACTTTCTTTTACTTATCACTGTAAAAGAAAATAATCCTGAAAAACAGAAAAACACCTAGACAAAGAACAAAGGAAGTGAATGGAAGAAGGGAAATGCGTACCATTGTTCTTCCGGCTTGTCTGCAGGAAGCAATATTTCCATTTGGGCAAAGCCTGTAATTTCACCACCCTGCCTGCAGCTGGAACACTCTTTTAACTGTCACAGCAACCAAGTGTAGACAGGTTTATTCAGAGATTTAAAAAAGAAAAAAAACCTTAAAGGGCGATTTTAATTTGTGTCCATCTGTAAAGGGGAGCACTCTTCCTAGGGCCCCATAATGATGTTCAGCGGGATATTACACTTCACCAGATGGCTAATTTGCACAGCAGGCCTAAAGCAGGGTTTCTTTCATTAGAACTGCCCTAAAGATCAGACTGCAGGAACATGTGTAAAGAACAACCCCAAGATGCCCTCTATTGCTTAAATCTAGAAACATTCCATTCCCAGATGTAAAAACCCATTCAAAGTGTTCCCCCAACAAGGTCACTCAGGAGTCAGCATGGTTTGTGTCACAACTCTGAAAACCTACTTTATGGGTCAGAAAAATGCCTGCATTTCAAAAGCCACAACAATGTCAAAACATCTCAGAAAATAAGCTACAAAGAAAGGGTAATTGCTCTGGTAGATAATTTATCATTAAAAAATCATTATTTTCAAATGCCTCCACTTTTTATTGTATTCAAAAGCCTACAAAAAATGAATCTACATAAACTTCTGACCCTTCTAGGAAAGAGCAGAGGCAGTCTGATGTTCTGGCAGAGTCGTGTTTATTTTTCAGATGCCCATATAACCTGTGTTTGTCTTGGCATTTCCTCCTGTAGCGATACCCAGGCAGGAGGCACGGAAGAGCATCCCCTCTGGGGTTTAAACACAGAAAAGAAAGAAACCTGAGGTCTAATGATTATGGAGCAGTCTGTGCTTTTGAAGAACATAAACATCATGATTAACAATCTCGGCCTTTATAATTAGCTTTCCCCGGTCCACGACAGAGTGTTAATTTATTAAATATTTTCACAAAGAGTCTTTTATTATCAGATTCAGTTCAGCTGGCTCCTTTCAGAGCATTACCAATTACAACCAATAAAGCTCTAATTGATGACTGCTTTTTATAACCTTTGACCTAAGATGATAAACAGTTGTACCTTAAAGTGAAAGGGTAAACCTCAAAGGGAAGGGTGTCTTAATCATGCTTAGTAAACCAAACCGCTTAGAATTACAACCTACTTACCTGGCTTGAGCAAAAATGCAGACTTCCTCTGTGATTAGGGCAATTGATCAGGCAAAGATTTGAATTTCACTTTTAAGGTAAGTGTTCCTTTTGCTACAGAATCCCTAACCTGAATAATCTGTATGTAACTGTGCGCTTTATGGACTAATTACTTAAAGAGTACAATCCGACCCAGTTCAGGACAATTAACAGGAAAAATTTAGTACATGACATAATTCAATACATAACAATGAAAACCTAAGTTACTATACACTTTTTAGAACAGTGTGATATGAGTTACATTGTCCCCACCCCAAATACCACCTTTTCATTACACAGCCTCTGACATACCAGGAATAACCAAGGATATGTAAGAAGGGGATAAAGCAAAAAATTTCTGAGAAAATTTTCTATACACAATAAGCAAGGAGAGTCATTGTTTCCATAAGAAAGAAATGGATCTAAAAGAACTCCAAGAAAAAAATGGGGCATTTCTGCATTCTCTCCAAGGAATTATTCCCAAAGCTGGTAGTCAGACAACGTACTAATTTACTTCACAGTGTAATTTTTAAGGAAAGCCTCTTATAAACTAATTTATTTGTGTTAATCTTCTAAAATGATAAGGTGCTTTACAATTTGGAAGCTGAAACTTCTCCAAAATAAGTCTCCTAATCTGCATCCTCTGTCAAAAGTGAACAGAGCCTCTGCTTAAGAACTAATTGGGAAGTGGGGCTTTTAAAAATATAATACCATCTTCATATAGATGAAGGCAATGAAAGATTGGTGATAGTTCTCAAAATGAAAAGTAAGGGATTTACAGAGAAGGTGCAATGTAAACATTTTATACAGAAATAGTCAGACAGCTTCAAGGTGACTCCCCAGAGAGCTGCAAGGAAGTCAGTGCTAGAAGCACAGAATCTGAGGTTCAAAGTACTTTATAAGCTGAGTAATCCACGTTCTTATTATGATGCACAAATGAATGTAAAGAATGCTTTATTGAAGACACACAGTACCTCCTAAAATTTAAATCACATTACACAGACAGACAGACGCACGGGCTCTCAAACATACATGCACAGCATTTGGTTACTTAAGTAAAGATTAGGAAGATTTGTTCAAATAAATCTTATCCCCTGACATACACAGAGATGCTGTATAAAAACAGACAAATTTAGAATCTAAACTATATAATCTGTCATACTAAGATTCGATGGCTTTTAAAAAATTAGCAGAATGACTAAAAGTAAACAAGGTGGAAAACAGGTTTATAATTGATAAATAATATAAGAAATAAAAAAGAAAGAGGCAAAAGTTGAACAAAGTGTTCTACTGGAACTTTTGGTTGAACTTCCTATCATGAGAATTCTACATCAAAATACTGTTGCAATAGAAGAGATAAAACACCACCAAACTTCACCTGTTCCCGCCAACAGCAAATGTATTAGAGAACTATTACATCACATAGGACATTTACAATGACATAATCATGATACCTATTTTCAAAAGTACAAGGATCTCCCAAGTTCCCTTTCACAGCTCTGACTGCCCTCTGACCCTGCACTGCATAGTTCTTGGTAACCATTAATCTGATCTCCATTCTGTAATTTTGTCATTTTAAGAATGTTACATTATGGGTTAGTCAGATGGCTCAGCAAATAAAGTACGTTCCATGAAAGTATGAGGGCTGGATCCTAAAACCCACACAAATGCCCAGCAAGCTTGGCAGCCCACCTGAAACTTCACAAACTTGGGAGGTAGATACAGGGATCTCTGGTACTAGATGACTAGCTAGATTAGCAAAACAAATAATCTCTGGACTCAAGTCAGAGATTCTACCCCATTGAATAAGTGGAGAGTGATGTCAGCATGGGCCTCCACACTCACACACTAGCACATGCACAGGTGTGTGCCCATCCACATACATGAAAAAAACATGAGCATGCATACAACATATAACCACATGCCAAAAAAATTGGAATGTCTCCTTAATAGAATTATGAGATGGTACCTACTAGGACTGCCTTATTCGTCTGCAAAATCCACCAGGCTGATGACTGTCAATGTGCATTTCTTTGTAGTGCTAAGGAATAATCCACCAATAAATATTCTTGTGTAGATTGTAGCCCAGAAGAGATAAATGATCATGAGTGCATTTTGGTTATACTTAAGTTTGGAAAAGCACTACCCTGATTTCCAGAGTAGCTCTACCATTTAATCCCCACCAGAATCTTTACCAGAATTTCATAGTACATAATTTGTACATAACACAGGATACTGTCCCTTAGCATACTGACCCATTTACCAATTTCAGGGAAGTTGTGGAGACCATATACCTTTTTAAAGCCTTACAAAATTACACTAGGTGTTCATCCATAAGGAAAATTTCCATAAATTTCAAAATTAAAAGACATTGCATTTATACAAGTTAGGTAAAATTATATGAATCACCAATAACATTAACAAAAGGTTAAGTAGACTATCCCAGTTCTATGTATTTTATCAAGTCAAAGTAATATCTAGATCCACTCAAAAGACTTGCATAAGAATGACACTGAAGCACTACACTAAAAACAGTCCAATTTCCTTCACTATTCATAAAAATAAAAAGAAGGAAATTACTGAGACATGCAACAACCGGCATTAATTGCAAACATGCATCCCCCTCAAAAACTGTTTGCTTCAATAAGTATAAATACCCCCTGCTTATAGAAAAAGTGGTGCCTAGCCTCTAGCTGAAGGCAACAGGGATTTCAAAAGTGCATGTGAAATTCAGAAGGTGCCACTTTTCCAATCAACTTAGCAAATGAAAACAACACAATATTAATCCTAACCCAGAACATCTACTCCATATTCTTTTTTAAAGGAATACCAAATAATCATTACCTTTTTTTGGAGGGTTACATGTGAGACAGTTTTAAATGTGTATGCCTTTTAATTGTCTTTAATAATTCCAAGTAAGTACTCATCAAAGTAGTGAATAAAAAAATTATCTAAAATACCCATAGATAAGGAATTTGAATTCAGGTTCTAATCTTATGAGTTAGAACCCCGGTTTAAGCCCTCAACTATATCACCTGTAAAATGAGAATTCCATATATACTGTCAGGGTTATAAAATGATGCTATTTTGAGGATTAAATAATATAACCTACACAAAATATCAGCCTACACAATGGGAAAAGATCCTCACCAACCCCAATCTGACAGAGGTGTGATCTCTAAAATATATAAAGAACTCAAGAAACTAGACATTAAAAAAACAAATAACACAAAATTTTAAAATGGGGTACAGATCTAAACAGAAAATTCTCAACAAAAGAATCTCAAATGACTTAGAAACATTTAAAGAAATTTAAACAGCTAGGAAACTAGGAGGACCCTGAGAGAGACATGTATGGACATGACCCCCCCAGAAGGGGACAGGTACAAGCTCTCCTGAGTAAATTGGAAGCACGGGGTTGGGGGGAGGGAGGGAGGAGAGAGAGGAGGGGAGTAGAGGAGGAGGGAGGAGAACATGAAGGATCAACAAGGTCGAGTTGGGGAAGAACAGAGAAGGAGAGCAAGGACACAGGTACCTTAGTAGAGGGAGCCCTTGTGGACCTATGGAGAAATCTGGCACTAATGGAACCAGTATTCATCACTAGTGCAAGAATAAGCTTTGGGAGTCCATTTCATATGGAGGCATATTCTCTCAGTCTAGATACAGTGGGGGGGGGGGGGCGCTAGGCTCTGCCCCAAATGATGTGACAGACTTTGATGATCCCCCATGGAAGGCCTCACCCTCCCTGAGGAGTGGATGGGGGTGGGATGGAGGGGGTTGGTGAGGAGAATGGGAGAACAGGAGGGAGAAGGAACTGGGAGAGGTATGTAAAATAAGATTGCTCTTAATTTAAATAAGAATTAAGTTTTACCGGGTAGTGGTGGCACATGCCTTTAATCCCAGCACTCAGGAGGCAGAGGCAGGTAGATCTCTGTGAGTTCGAGGCCTGGCTGGACCGACAGCCTCCAAAACAATACAGAGAAACCCTGTCTCGTAACCCTCCCCCAGAAAAAGAAGTTTTAAAAAGAAATGTTAAACATCCTTAGCCATCAGGACAATGCAAGCCAAAATGACTCTGAGAGTCCATCTTACACCTGTCAGAATGGCTAAGATCAAGACCACTGATGACAGCTCATGTTACAGATGATATGGAGCAAGGTGAATACTTCTCCACTGCTGGAAATCAATATGGCAGTTTCTCAGAAAATTAGGAATCAATTTAACCTCAAGACCCAGCTATATCAACCTTAAGCATATACTCAAATGATGCTCAATCATACCATAAGGAAATTTGGTCAACTATGTTCATAACAATGTTATTCATACTAGCCAGAACCTGGAAACAACCTAGATGCCCTGCAACCAAAGAATGGATAAAAAAAAAATGTGGTACATTTGCACAATGGAGTATTTCTTGGCTGTTAAAAACAATGACATCAGGAAATCTGAAGGCAAATGGATTGAACTAGAAAAAAATCATCCTGAATGAGGTAACACAGACTCAGAAATCAAATATGGTATGTACTCACTCATAAGTGGATATTAATCGTAAAGTAGAGGATAACTGTGCTACAATCTACAACCCCAGAGAAACTACATAAGAAGGAATGCCCAACGGAGGATGCATGGATTTTCCTGGGAAGGGAAAAATAGAAGAGATCTCCTGAGTAGACATGGGGGTGGGCAGAGATGGAAACATGAGGAAGTGGGTTGGGAGGGGAGTACTGAAAGAGATGTCTTGATTTGAAGGACATTTTGGAGTCAGGTACAAACCTGGTGCAAGGGAAACTCCCTTGAATCTACAAGGATGGCCCCAGCTAAGACTCTTAACAATAGTTGCTAGGTAGCCTGAAGTGATCTTCCCTTGTAATCAGATAGGTGACTAGCCCAACTGTCATCAGAGACCCTTCAACCAATAACTGATTCAAACGGATACAGAGACCTACAGCCAAGCACTGTGCCATGCTCAGGGAATCCTGTTGAAGAGAGGAAGGAAGATTTGTATATGCCAGATCAGTCAGGTCATCACAAGGGAGCCCAGTAAAAACAACTAACCTGGGTTCACAGGAGCTCACAGAGTCTGAACCAACAACTAGGGAGCCTGCATGGGACCAACCTAGGCCCTTTACATATGTGTCACAGTTGTGTAGTTAGGTCTACTTGGGGGACTCTGAGTAGTGGGAGCAGGACCTGTCCTTAATGCTTTGGCTGACTTTTGGGAACCTATTCCTCATACTGGGTTGCCTTACCCAGCCTTAATACAAGGAAAGGAGCTTAGTCCTACCTCAACTTAATATGCTTTGCTTGGTTGACTGACACCCAGAGAAGGCCAGACCCTCTCTAAACAGAAAAAGAGGAGGAGTAGATTGGGGGGTAGACAGAGTGGAGGTGAGGGGAGAGGATGAGAGGAGAGGAGGGAGGGGAAACTTCGGTCAGGGTGTAAAATAAATGAATAAAGTTAATAATAATAATGATATAAAGGAAAATATACAACATACACAAACCACATACGATGGTACAAAGCCTGCAGGAGTTACTAACTAAATAGAGTCATTATCATCACCTTCATCATAAGCTCTTACAATTAGCATCTCTCCTTCCCTCCTGATACAACATATTATTACATAAATACATACAAAAAACAGTAACATGAGTCTATTTATACAAAGAAATATTTGTGGTATGTGTAATTAAGTATGCGATTATTGCAATTAATTGCTTATTAAAGGACATTAAATGTGTCTAGAAAAATGACTTTGAGGAAGCCAATGAAACTGTGGTGAAACTCTTAAGTCACTTGGTTTCTTGAAATTTTTCTGTTTTGTTTTAAAACAATGAACAGGGACATATAGAAAAGACATAAAGGTATTTCCTTAGTTACCTTTTCTGTAACACAGGGTCTATCTCACAGGCATTGACATGTCCACTGGCTAATTCCACTGGGTCAGGATCAAAAGAGTCTAACACAAATAATGGGCAATGATTGGCACAGACTCCACCTGACACCGAGCTAAAGAAGACAGAGGAAGAATGAGACCCCCTGAGTGTGAGAGTCAGTGAGGAGGCCTGGGCAACCTATAGGGCCCTGGGCAGTAGATCAGTATTTATCCCTGGCATACAAATGGACTAACTGTGTCCATAACACAAAGATCTCTCAGCCTGGACTCTTAGGGGAGTGCCTGAGTGAAATGGCAGACTCTGGATATTCCCTATGTGGAAGGAAGTGGGGATAGGGTGGGAGACTGGGGGGATGGTGAAGGGGTGCAGGAGGAGGTGAGGGAGAGGGAACTGGGATTGACATTTGAAGCAAGCTATTTAAAATTAAAGTAATAAAAAAAGAATAAAAGTACTTCCTGAAAGTTGATAGGTGGGTACTAAAGTGACTCTTGTACTGTGTCTAGTGTTAGCCAGTGCCAAGAGTTAGCAGAGCTGGTACCAAGAAGAGAACTCACTGTCCTAAAAGCTTTGGTAACACTGAGATCAACTTCCACATGTCACTGAAAGCACAGTAGCCAGCTATCTGCAATACCCTCACCCAGAAAGTACTGAAGACACAACTCCAGGATCACTAAGTAGTGCACAGCAGAAACTTTCAACTACAGTACAGTTTAAATGGTCAAATATCTAAAGGCTCTACTAAGAAGAAAATAACAGTTAATGCCTGGAAAGAAGGGAATTTTTTGCTCTTTTCTGAATGGGAAGGCCCTCTTGAAGTCAGAGCCTAGAACAAACTGCACATTAACATGACATAATAAAGAACTATTTGGCAAGTTGTGGGAGGAAGATCTGCCCTAAAAATGGTCCAGAATGACTCTGGCCCCAACTAACGGGGCTGGCAGTGACCCTCTTAAGATAGCACCTGAAACTCCCCACCTGATTTTCCCAAGCTAGACTTAGAGAGAGAGCAACAGACAGAAAGGTAAATTTCAACTAAAAATCATCCTGACAAGCCCAAAGCTACTTCAATCCTGGCACATTATTAGAATCCTCAACAGGCAGCCCTCCCAGTCTTTGGAGAAAATGACTCAATATATTCCTTCTGCTTAGCACCCCTCCCTACCCATTCACTGTTCTACACCAAGACCAATGTACTTTACCGGACTTCCTTTCTCTAGTTCTATACATCTGACTTCCAAGTCATTTCCAACATTAGAAAGTAAGATATGGCTATTATTTTCAGTGGAATCTTTCCACAACCACTTCGATAATAGCTTTGTCAAACATCAAAAACAACAATTAATGCAAAATAATACCATGGATTTATTTTTCAGGAATTGGCCAGAATATATCATTATGGAAAAGCCTTTTTTTTAATTCAACTGTACAGAATTTTCTCTACAATGGAAACATCAGTGATACAGTAGAGTGAAAGTATATTTCAAATGTAACTCCTAAGTTCAGGCTTGGGCACCAGGTTTGCCAGTTACTAACTCTGTGATCCTCTGGGCAGTTCATCTGATTTTACTAACCCTCAATCCTCTCTCAGTTCTCAAGTCAGCTCACAGGTTGATGCCATGAAGCTCCTTTGGGATTAACCACCTGTGACAGTGCTACTGGAAACCATAGAGCTACTAAGTATGAAAAGGCAAGGCAGTGTGGGAAGCTGACTGTAAAACCTAGAACTATAACTAACACTGGGAAATGGAGGAAAGATTAAACTATTGCTCTTTTTCACCAGGAATATATGAGGTTCTTACTATTTCATACTTTCAAGAACTGAAGACACAGGTATAAAACTAAGATATACACAGAATAGTCTGCACTTGCTGCTAAATAAAGGATATTTCACAAGTCTTTTCACTTATGCTGAAGTAAATGAGAGACTAGAAAGCTGAAACAATCTATGCTTCAGTTTTTAAAAAAATACAGTACAATTTTCGCTTAACGATGATGTGTTTAGGGGCTGTGGAGCTGACTCCATTGGTAAAGTGCTTGACACATAAGCATGAAGACCTAAGCTGGAGTCACAGCAGGCACATAAAAGTTGGATGTTACGATGCAAACCTGTAAACTTGGAGATGGGAGGGTCCATGGGGATTGCCGGCCAGCCAACCTAGGCAAATTGGCAAATTTCAGTTAACAGTGAAAGACTATGTTTCACAAAATATGGTGAAGAAATGATCAAAGAATAACACCAGACATCACCGACCCCAGATATCCCTGAACATTGCATTGTGTTTTTATTCTATCTATCTGCTTATCATTTATATTGCTCATCTGAAGACTTTCAGGATGAGGATCTAGATGGACATGTCTGTTGTAGCATCTGTCTTTTTACTTTCTGTATGGTATTTGCTGTGAACATTTCATAGATATCCTTTCACAGTAAGAAATAAAAAGTAACAGATACATGCGTTAAGAAAACACAACATGGGACTTATATAGGGAAGGAAAGGAATAAGACAGCAGGTGTGAAAGACAGGAAAATTAGAATAAAATATAATCACACACAGATACACACACACACACACATATATGTTATAATGAAACCTTAGAATAATAAGAAACTTCTATTCATTACGGTATCCATCTCATGTCCTATGTCATTTAAAACTATGGCTTAACCTTCTTTATCCTTTCAGTGTATGAAAAGACATAGTAGAAAATCAGCATTCTCAGACTGACTGGTTTTTCCCTAATAAATCCACTGCAAAGTCGTGTGAGAACTAAGTAACAAAAAACAAACAAACAAACAAAACCACACATGCCAGACATGGCCCACTCAGGCTTGAACCCCAGAGCACAGGAGGAAAAGACAAGAAGCCCTCATTCCTCGTAAAGACTGCCTCTGACAGGGTCCAATATGACAGTGATAAAATATCCACACCATGATAGACTCAAAAACAAGCACAAAAAAGTCCAACTTCATGCATGTTACCAATACTACATATGACCTCCATAAATAAACAAACTAAATTTAAATCATGGGACTAGAATTATAAAAGAGATACACAATAAAGATTTAGTTTCAAGCTTCTAGAGAATGAAACAATCTTCAGCGTACCAATTCTTAAATCTTGGTAACATGCTCAGAGTGCTAAAAACCAGCATTTCCAAAAGACACAACCAAGAAACAACTAAAATGATTTCAAACCTATTCTTCTCTCAGTGGATTGCAATGTGGATTTCACCAATGGAAAGTAGCCTTTGCATATAAAGATCAAAACTACACTGCATCATTGAGACACGTGCCAAGCACAAGTGACAAAATGCTGAAGAAGAGTTCTTCTTCCCTACTTCTGAACCCTTGTATCATGCAATGGGTATGACCTCTTCTGTCTGTAATCATAAAAGTTAACCAGAAAAGATTCCTTACAAAGAACTTATTTTAAATGTCAGCAACATACATGAAAATCCTAGTAGAACTTAGAGAAACAAAGCCATGATATGGACTCCAAGTTGCTATTAATTAACTTAACATCCAGAGATATTCATGAAGGTTCTAAATTATCCCAAATTGATATGCCAAAATGACAAGAATTGATAGTATTTTTATGTACTATCATCAAAATTAAAAGAAAAATGGAATGCACCATGGGCATAGCTAACACTTTTATAGAAATGACCAACATCTTAATACCAGAAATGACTAGGAAATTGCTTCATCAGTAGAAGGAAAAGAGTCTCTTAGGTACTAATTTGCATTTGATAAGCAGCAATATTCAGCAGACATGCCTACAAGCCACAAAGCAGAGTCCATCACCAGTACAGTTTTAAGATTTCAAGGAATCACAGCAAAATAGAAGAATTGCAAATGAGTGACACTAAATTTAGTAGCATTTTATTTAACTGCTATAGCAAAATACTATCATTTAATAAGTAATTTAAGTAAAAATAATGTATGAAATACTTCACAGACATTTTGGTGATATAGCATTAGCATCTGTCATGCCTCCTACAGTTTATGTCAGGTCATGCCACTTTTGTTTCAAATGACCCAAGCCGCATGTGACTAGTAGCTACAAAATAAGACACCAAAGGGCTAAACTACCCAGAAAAGAAGTTACACTCAAAGACACCAGTATAGACTAGGCAATCTATAGACTGTTGGTACACAAAAAATATTTAATAGTTAGATAATCAAAGTGATGAGTAACACAGATTCTTTATACAACAAAAACAGCACAGCACAGGCGAATACATGAAAAGTTTCAGCCTCACACCAAACAGGTTGTATCAATGTGGAGTGGTCTGCACCAAGTACCTCTAGCCTCCTACTCTATCACTGTAGTGTCTAAGGTTTATGACAGAAGTTTAGGCATGAGCCTCTTATGGTGGAAACTAAAAAGGCAGAAGCTAAAAGCATGACTCGGACCACAACTAGAGGAGCCAGTTAAAACAACAGTGCCTCACTGATTCTAAGTGCCATTTTTCTACTGATGGGATAAACTAAAGTATCTAATTCACAAGAACACATCGCTATCCACCCACAAAACTAAGACTCAAGAGCTGTCCCCAGAGCCAGGGTAGTGCAAGACCTCCAGCTGACTAAACAGCTTGTCCAGAACTTGATTGCCAGAAGAGCAGAGGAAAGTGAACAAAAAAGAAGGGGGAGTAGAGCATCCAATACACTTCTCTTCCCTGTTATTTGTACTCCCCACGATGACAGAACCTCTAAGAGCAGGCAAGAGAGCTAAGGAGAGAGCTCAATCTTGGCAGAATGGGCTGGTTCACATTTTTTCAGAAATTACTGCATGTTCAAACAATGGGATATTTGTCAAAGTACAACTTGATCACCAGAATTCATCTGTTTTTCATAACCACGTTTGACCTAAACTGTGCTGACTAAACAAGGTACCCTGTGTTTCCCAGCCTGGAAAATGTGGCTCTCAACCTCATTTCCAGACCGCACTGGAACGTCCAGCTCCTAGACTACAGCTTCTTGTTAGCTAAGTCATTCAGGTTAGGTCAAGGATGATGTCTGCAGGCATCCCTTATTACACTGATCAGTTTTTCATTTTCAACTCATATTTTGGTTAATTTCTTTTTTCTTTGTAGGTACCTATCAAAAAGAGTCTAACAAAGCTACAAATTCTTAAATACCTTCTTTATGAATTGTTATTAATATACAAAAAATTTTTACATTTTTGAAATCAATACTTAAATTTTTACTTGAAAATCATTTCATCCTTCACAAAATTTTTTAAAAAGTGGGAAACCCAAAAATGGCACAAACCCTCCATGTACCATTTACTGTTATGCATTCCTACACAGTCATAGTCCAGTATGACAGATAGTTTATTCTAGGGCCTTCATAGAGATCAAAACCCACAGTTCCTCCAGTTCTTTATACACACTAAGTCAGTATGTGTATAGAACCTGTGAATATTCTCTTCTATACTTTAAATCATCACTTCATTACTCATAAAACATAACGGCATTGTTAGCCACTGTTATACAGAATTGCTTATGGAATGAGAACACTCAAGGAGTCTGGACACATTCAATACAGACATAACTTTCAATATATGCTCTAGATTCACAGCTGGCTGAATCCACAGATGTAGAATCCACAGACTTCAAGGTTCAGCTGCACACAGACTAGAATTTTAAAACATATGCCAGAACTTCTTGCACCTCTAGTATTTTGTTGCTCACTTACCATGAATAAGGACATCTTCTATCACCACAAACTAGTAACAAAGTTAGAAAATCTGACATTTTCCTAAGTTAGTGTCCACATCCTAATTTTATCAGTGTCTTCTTTAGCGTATTCGCTATCAAGCAGGGGATTCAGTCCAGAACAAGGGTCAGTCCTTTCCAACTGTCTTCTGTGTACTTTATTAACACATTTACCTATTGGGCTTGCATACTCCTGAGGAAGAGCCGTGAAGGGGGGTGGCTGTCACAAAAACTGATGGCCATGAAAAACACAGTTCCCAGCCAGTCTTCACATTGAAGTGCTAATCATGGGTCTAGGCAATGCCTTAGCTCAGGTGTCATGTCTTTTTACCTTCTTTTCATCTAAAATAATATTTCCCCAGCTTTTTTATATCTTTTATTAAAATTCACTTTTCTCAACTAATGTAATGTCCCTGTTTGGGATTTGTCTTAAGAGAGTCTACTGCTGTGAAAAATCACCATGATCAAAAGCAACTTGGGGTGTAAAGGTTTATTTCAGCTTATAACTGTCAGGTTATACTCCATCACTAAGGAAAGTCAGGACAGGAATTAAGCAGAGATCAGAGAGGAGCACTGCTTACTGGCTTGCTCCTTATAGCTTGCTCAGCCTGCTTTGTCATACATTCCAGAAACATCAGCCCAAGGATGGTACCATCCACAGTGAATTGAGCCTGCCCACATCAATCAGTAATTAAGACAATAATCTATAGAACTGCCTACAGGCCAAGTTTATGGAGGTATTTCTCAAATAAGATTACCTCTTCCCAGATAGGTCTAGGGTGTGCCAAGTTGACAACACCTAAACAGCAAATTATTTGTGACAGTACCTCCTGACAAATAAACTGAAGTGACACCTTCTAGATGTTTCCTCACAAATTCATGGCATCTTTTTAATACAAATATACATATGCATGTATTTTTTCTAAACAACTCATTAATGATTGATATGGCCAGGCCCAGCATACTGTGGGCAATGCTATCCCTGGACAAGTGGCCTGGGTTGTAGGCAGAACAAGCCAGTAAGCAGTTTTCCTCATGATATCTGCTTCAGCACCTGCCTTAAGGTCCTACTCTGGTTTCCCTCAATGACAGATTGTCACCTGTAAGATGAAATAACACCCCTCCCCAAGTTAGTTTTGTTCACAGTATTTATCTCAGCAACAGAGAAGCAAACTGGAACACAGTAGCATATGATGCTCACATTAGCTTCAACTATGATGCGAATTCTGAGTCCCTGCAAAACTGCTGTACGATTACCTTAAGACTATTTGTTTGTTTGTTTGGTAGAAGTTTTGCTCTATTATCCAGGATGACCTAAAACTCACAATTTTCCTATCTCATTCTGAGCAGTTGAGATTACAGGTATATGGCAATATGCCCAGTTTAGGATTTTCTTTTCTTTTTTTTAAGAACAGTTTAATTTCACAGCACATTTGAGAGAAAAATAAAAGCCTTCACTTATTCCTTCTTTTCCCATATACCTTGTTGCACTCCACTCTCCAGCACCCGCAAAACTGCCTCTCACACCTTCCTGACCTGAATATTCTCCTGCCCACATATGCAGAGTCTCTTATATTATGAACATGCTTCACCAACTATTATATTTCTCTTTTGAGTAATAAACAGTCTTTGGAAAACATTTTAAGACAATTATCCCCTTCCTTCTTAATGCTCCCTACCTAAATAAACCACTATTGTAGTTACTGAAAAATAGATAATCATGAAAAGTCTGGATTAATAAATTTCAGTCTCATGAAAGTTAACAGATCTAACACAAATGACTTTATTAGTCTTTTTATTAGCAGAATAATGGAGCAGTATCATCCATTACTTGCTCTACATTGCCAGAGCCCTGAGCTCCATAGGACAGTGCAAAACAGCTCAGGTCACATTTGCACACAAAACCAGCTGTACTGATGATGAGGATCCTTGACTATAGGGACCCAAACCCCCTTGTTCCATAGAAAACATCATGTCCCCAGGCTAGTAGCACAAACCGCTATTGTTTTCTCACAGGAGATGTTATTTCTACATAAAAGTTGCTGGCGATACAAACACCCATGCAGAAATTAAAACGACTCAGTGCTTCTCTTTACAGAAATGCATACCAATTCAGGCAGCTGATGGCGAACTATCTCAACATTTACCAGTCTGGTGTACGGAAAATCCTGTCCTCCATCCCAGTTTGTAGATGCCTGTATACACATATACATCCACTTCATTCATAGGCCTGTTTATTAGTAATGCATTCAAGATTTCATATTCTTTTTATAACAAGACTCATTTGTTTTTAATTACAAATATACATACATACATACATACATACATGAGAATGTTTTGCCTGCATGTCTATCTGTGTACCATGTGCATGCCTGGTGTCTACAAAGGTAAGAAGAGGGAGTCAGATCACCTGGAAATTCAGTACAGATAATTGTGAGTTACTATGTGCTGAGTATTGAACCTGGGTCCTCTTGAAGAGCAGTAAACGCTCTTTAGCCACTAAGTCATCTCTCCAATCTCATATTTCATATTGTTTTTTAAATCAAAATTCTCTGTATTGTTATCTCTATACCTAAACAGAAAGCAATTCAGGTTGAGTGTACAAAAAAATACTATGCTAAAAATAGAAAATCACTAACCATTAACAACACATTGGTAATGTATCTTTGTAATTTTGAAGTTTCAATACAGAAGGTTTGTGAAATACTAGTATTTTTCTGAGATAAAATCCTAATTTTCAACCAATATTTTACACGGTACCGACTACTTCCGCATTTTACATTCTTTTTTCCCTCAATATATGTTTTTCCCTCACTATATGTTTTTATTTAAATTAGAAACATAAATGCTTCACATGTCAATCTCAGCTCCCTCTCCCACCCCTCCTCACCTGTCCCTCCACCAGCCCTCCTCCAGCCCCCCACTCATTCCCCATATCATTCCCCAGGGAGGGTGAGGGCCCCTCTTTGGGGGAATCTCCAGAGTTTGTCACTTCATCCAGGGCAGGACCTAGGCCCTTCCCCATGTGTCCAGGCTGAGTCAGCATCCCTTGATGTGGAATGGGCTCCCAAAGTTCATTCGTATGCCATGAGTAACACTGATCTACTACCTAAGGACCTAGAGATTTCTGATGCCTCCTCACTTACACTACATTCATGGAGTCTGGATCGGTTCCCTGTTGGCCTCTCAGCCATCAGTCTGGGATTCCAGAGCTCCCCCTTGTACAATCAACAGTCTTATTGGGTTTCACCAGCACGGTGTTGACCCATTTGCTCATCACTCCTCCATCTTTGTCACTGGGTTCTAGGGGATAAGTTCAGTGTTTAGCTGTGAGTATCTGTCTCTGCTTCCATCAGTCACTAAATGAAGGTTCTAGGATGGCATATAAGGTAGTCATCAACCTTATCATAAAGGAGGGGCTATTAATGTAGTCTCTCCACTATTGCTTAGTTTACCAGTTGGTGTTATCATTGTAGATCTTTGGAGATCTCACTAGTGTCAGCTCTCTCCTCAAACCTATAATGACGCCATCTATTATGGTATCTCTCATTGTGCTCTCCTCTATTCTTCCCTCGACTCAACCTTCCTGCTACCCCATGCCTTCTTATCCCCTCCTTTTATCCACCTCTGTTTTTCCTGTTTCCCTCTCCCCTCCTCTGATGATCCCAATATGCTCAGGAGATCTTGGCTCATTCTACTTCTCTGAGGTATCATCTCACTTGGGAACCTCCATTTCCCAGATTCACTGGCACTGGGATTATAGGCTGACACTCCCCTGATCCATATCTAAAATCCAAATATGAGTGAATACATACCATGTTTGTCTTTTTGTGGCTGGGTTACCTCATTCAAGATGGTTTCTTCTAGTGCCATCTATTTGCCTGCAAATTTCAAGATTCCATTGTTTTTTTCCGCTGAGTAGTAGTACTCCATTGTGTAAATGTACCACATTTTCTCTATCCACTCTTCAGCTGTAGGGCATCTAGGTTGCTTCCGGGATCTAGCTATTATATATAACGCTACTATAAACACAGTGGAACAGACATCCTTGTTGTGAATGGGCATCTTTTGGGTATATGCCTAAGAGTGGAATTGCTCGGTCTTGTGGTAGACAGGATCCCATTTTCCTGAGGAATCTCCATACTGATTTACAAAGTGGCATACAAGTTTGCATTCCCACCAACAATGGACAAGTGTTCCCCATTCTCCACATCCCCTCCAGCATAAACTATCATTGGTGTTTTTTATTTTAGCCATTCTGACAAGAGTAAGATGATATCTCAGAGTTGTTTTGATTTGCATTTCCCTAATGGCTAAGGATGTTGAGCACTTTCTTAAGTGTCTCTCAGCCATGTTAGACTCCTCTATTGAAAATTCTCTATTTAGTTAAGTCCCCCACTTTTTAATTGGATCCTTTGGTATTCTGGAGACTTGTTTATTGAGTTCTTTGTAAATTTTGGAGATCAACCCTCTGTCAGGTGTGGCTTTAGTGAATATCTTTTGTCAATCTGTAGGGTGCCTTTTTGTTTTGTTGACTGTGTTCTTTGCCTTACAGAAGCTCCTCAGTTTCAGGAGGTCCCAAGTAATAATTGTTGATCTCAGTGTTTGTTCTACTGGTGTTATGTTCAGGAAGTGGTCTACTGTACCAATCCTTTCAAGGGTACCTCCCAATTCCTCTTCTAACAGGTTCAGTGTGTCTGGATTTATGTTGAGGTATTTGATCCATTTATATTTAAGTTTTGTGCATGGCGATAGACATGGATCTATCTGCAGTCTTCTACATGCCAATATCCAGTTATGCCAGAACCATTTGTTGAAGATGCTATCTTTTTTCCATTGTATAATTTTAGCTTCTTTATAGAAAAGCAGGTGATCATAGGTTTGTGAGTTAATCTCAGGGTATTCAGTTCAATTCCATTGGTCTGCCTATCTATTTTTGTGCCAATACCAAGCTGTTTTCAGGACTATAGCTCTATAATAGAGCTTGAAGTCAGGAATGGTGATGCCTACAGATATTGCTTTGTTGAGCAGGGTTGTCTTGGCTATCCTGGGGTTTTTGTTTTTCCATATAAAGTTGAGACTTGTTCTTTCAAGGTCTGTGAAGAATTGTGCTGGTATTTTGATGGGGATTGCATTGAGTCTGTAGGCTGCTTTTGGCAGGACTGCCATTTTTACTATGTTGATCCTACCTATCCAAGAGCATGGGAGATCTTTCCACCTTCTGGTGTCTTCTTTAATTTCTTTTTTTAAGACTCAAAGTTCTTGTGATACAGGTCTTTCACTTGTTTGGTTAGCATTACCCCAAGGTATTTTATGGTGTTTGTGTCAATTGTAAAGGATGATGTTTCTCTGATTTCTTTGTCTGCCGTTTTATCATCTGTATATAGTAGGGCTAATGATTTTCTTGAGTTGATCTTGAATCCTGCCACTTTGTTGAAGTTGTTTAAGAGTTCCCTGGTAGCCCAGCGGTGGTGGTGCACGTCTTTAATCCCAGCACTCGGGAGGCAGAGGCAGGCGGATCTCTGTGAGTTCAAGGCCAGGATGGACTGACAGCCTCGAAAACAATACAGAGAAACCCTGTCTCGTAAAAACCAAAAAAAAAAAAAAAAAAAGTGTTCCCTGGTAGAGTTTTTAGGGTTACTTATGTAAACTATCATATCATCTGCAAATAGTGAAAGTTTTACCTCTTCCTTTCTAATTTGTAGCCCCTTGATCTCTTTTGTTGTCTTGTTCCTCTAGCTAGAACTTCGAGTACCAAAATTAAATCAAGAACAGATAAGCAATTTAAATACTCCTATACACCTAAGGAAATAGAAGCTGTCATCAAAAGTCTCCCAACCAAAGAAAAGCCTAGGGCCAGATGGCTTTAGTGCAGAATTTTACCAGAAATTCAAAGAACAAGTTATACCAATTCTCCTCAAAGTATTCCATGCAATAGAAGCAAAAGGGTCTTTGCAAAGCTCACTCTTTTTACCAGGCTTCAATAACATTAATACCCAAGCTACACAAAGACACAACTAATAAAGATAACTTCAGACAAATATCCCTCATTAACACTGACGCAAAAATACTCAATAAAATACTGGCAAATCAGATCCAAGAACACATCAGAAAACTCATCCACCATGATCAAGTAGGCTTCATTTCAGGGATGCAAGGATGGTTCAACATATGAAAATCCACCATATAAATATGCTGAGAAACAAAAATCACATGATCATCTCACTAGATGCTGAAAACCTCTTTGACAAAATCCAACACCCCTTCATGATAAAGGTCTTGGAGAGATCTGGGATAATAGGAACATACCTAAACATCATAAAAGCTATATACAGCAAACCAACAGCCAACATCAAACTGAATGGAGAGAAACTCAAGGCAATTCCTCTAAAATCAGGAACAAGGCAAGGCTGTCCCCTCTCCCCATACTCATATTCTTTTCCAATAAAACTATGCCTATTTATGAACTCTCTTTAATATGCATTTTATTGCAACTCATAATGCCACGCTACTTCATTATGCAAATGGACAGAGGAAATAATTCTGAAGTTCCGAACAAGGAAGAAATCACAGGAGGGTGTGCTCCAGGTCCTCCTAAAGATGTGACAAAAGCTAATGAATAAAACTCACCATCAGACTCTGCAGATCACCTAAGCAAGCAATCAGACACAGTCCTGTACAGTATGGCTTTTGAGGGACCTGCTGAGTGGTGTACGATGCTGGTTTCATTGGCATGCTTTTATACTAATGAAAAAAAAATTTAACTAGTAAGGGAAACCAAAAGAAACTGATGTTAGAGGCTAAGAAAAGAAAGAAAATCTGGTCCTACTTTTCATAGCAGACCATTTGCCCTCCACAAGACAGACTGTAGATACCAGAGCTAACGTCTACACCAAAGGCAACTCTTCAAAAATGAAATACTTTACAAGTGTAGCCTAAACTACAGAAAGTATTCCCATTCACTCCCATCCCCAAGCATATTTCACAAGAAGCTAGGCCCAGTCCACATATGGTGTAAAAACAGTAAGGAGGTTTTTCAAAATATGGAACTATCAGACTATTCAGCAATTTTTCTACTGGACGCATGACCAAAGGAAATGAAGCAGAGTGTTGACAAATTGTCTATTCTCCAACTAGTCATAATAGCCAAGAAACTAAAACAATCTAAGAGCCCATCAACTAATGAAAAGATTAATTTTCTTTTCATAGACAAACAATGGAACAAATAGACAAACAATGGAAAACTATTCCTCCATAAAAAATGAAATTCCTTCACTTTGTGATATAGATGGACCTCTACATCATTACATTAAATGAGAAAACACCAGGAAAAAAGCATCAGTACTGCCTGACCTCACTACAATATAGAATATAAATAGCTGACCCATGGAACTTGAAAGAAGAATAGAGGTTACCAGAGCCCAAGGAGGGCAGACAGGTATGGCTGAGCAAGGGAGACTAAAAACATGGGTCAACAAGAGTACGAAGATCTGAGGTGCTAATATAGGGTAATGAATAAGATACAAGTCTGGGAATGGTGAGTTACACATGTAATCCCAGCACTTTACAGATGGAGGCAATGGTGAGTTGGAGGCCAGAGAGGGTTATAGGATGAGTTAAGTCTTATCTGAGCTCCAATACAAAATCATGTCTGAGCAAAATAAAACCACTAGAAAAAAGGATTTTGAGTGCTTCCACTCTAAAGAAATGATGAGTTTGAGAAGATAATGTTCAATCAAATTATATATAATCAGACAAATATAAACAAACAAAAATCAGCACTTCCTCCATTCCTAGTCACTCATCCTACTACGTTCTGTTTTCTCTTTATGGAAATGACATCATCCAAGTATCTTATTTACTACCTAACATCTTATACATGCTGGATCTCTAGAGCTTCATACTCAATAAATGTCAGAAAGAAAGCAAGAAATCAAGCAAGCAAAGCAAGCAAGGGGGGAGGGAGGGAGGGAGGGAGGGAGGGAGGGAGGGAGGGAGGGAGGGAGGGAGGGAGGGAGGGAGGGAGGGAGGGAGGGAGAGACAGAGACAGAGACAGAGACAGAGAGACAGAGAGACAGAGACAGAGAGGCAGAGAGACAGAGAGACAGAGAGACAGAGAGAGGCAAGTATGAACAACACAATCCATAATTATATAATTAAACTGGGTTTTTGGTGCATGCACTCAAATATATCCAGAAGAGCAATGAACTTCATAAACAACCTCACTTTTACATTTTTGAGACAGTTTTGCTGTGCAGTCCCTATTACCTGTAGACTCAGGTTCCTCCTGACTTCTTCACCAGGATTACATATGTGTGCCATCGTGCCTAGACTATGACCTACTTTTCCTGTCCTCAGAACAAATTAAGATAAAAATCGTACTTTAAAAATGAGATAAACAAAAAATTTCTTGTACTTTATTTGAGAGTCAGTGAGAAACTACTAACTTAAATTAATAATAGTCAATGAAATATGTGAACCTTAGCAAAAAATAACTCAGTCTTCTTAGCTGATGGTTTACTTCAAGCCCCTGTGTGGCCTGTTTGGCTTTTTCAAACAGTGCTTTCTTGGGTGTCTTATACATTACTCACTCATTTCTTTCCTTGCTGTTTTTTTAGCTTACTCTATAATATGGAAAAACATTCTAAGACATCCTCCAGAAGTGCTAAACAAGCTGAGGTGTGATCAGAAGGACCATGCATATACTTTCTGGGGAAGTCTGGATTCAGCATTCAGGTCGCCCACTCCAGTGTTAAAGTCCTATAAGACAACCTCTACACCAGTGGTTCTCAACCCGTGGGTCATGACCCCTTTGGGAAGTCAAGTGACCCTTTCACAGGGGTTGCCCAAGACCATCAGAAAACACAGAGGTTTACATTACAATTTATAACAGTAGTAAAACTACAGTTAAGATGTAACAATGAGAATACTTTTATGATCTAGGAGTCATCACAACATGAGGAAATGTATTAAAGGGTCACAGCATTAGGAAGGTTGAGAACCACTGTGCTAGACTGTGGCTTCTTCTTCTTCTTCTTCTTCTTTTTTTTTTTTTTTTTTTTTTTTTTTTTTTGGTTTTTACGAGAAGGGGTTTCTCTGTATTGTTTTGGAGGCTATCGGTCCAGCCTGGCCTCGAACTCACAGAGATCCACCTGCCTCTGCGTCCCGAGTGCTGGGATTAAAGGTGTGCGCCACCACCGCCCAGCCGACTGTGGCTTCTATCTGTAAGTTAAAAAACACTCTACATGACACTTGTTATTACAAACCATAAATAAGCATGAACTTTAGCTATGGAATTTGCTTCTGGTAAGATCATTGTGGTGTATGTCACTTACATAACTGCTTCAATAAACTAACTCCCAATAGGACAAAAGGATACTCCTTTTGTCTCCTATGTGTGCTTTTGTGGGTTAAATTACAGGCTTTGATTACAGTCATTGATGCCTCTCCCCATGACATTAAAACTACCACAGTAATATAAAATACAGTATCCAGGGAGAAGACATCTTAAGTACAGTAAACATACCAAAAATTTTAAATTTAAAATATTTCAAAGAAATTTGACAAAACCAGAATAGATTGTAGGAAGGAAAAAATATAATATAAAAGAAAAATGTATCAGAGATCTCTCACTGATTATCTGAAATGGATAAAAATATAAATATCAAATCCAAAGATCTGAGTAATGGTATAAAAGCCATATGACTTCGAAGAGTTGTCAAGAGGAAGACAATGGGTCTAGGATGATGACACAGACTGTAAAGTACCAGTGTCACAACCATGAGGATATGAGTTTGAGCCAAGCATCCTCCTTCTCACTCACACACACACACACACACACACACACACACACACACACACACACACACACACAAAACACACAAAGTCTAGCATAGTGGTATGCGGCTAATCCCAGAACAAGGAGAGCAGGGGCAGGTGGATCCTTGGAGATCGGGCCAGGCAGCCTAGCGAAACCAATGAGTTCCAGGTTCAGTGAGAGAGTCTATCTCAAAAGGTACACAACAATGGAGAACTACACCAAACTTCAGTCTCTAACCTCCACATGCATGCACATATGTACATACCCAAACCAACAACACAACACACACACACACACACACACACACACACACACACACACAGAAGAGGAGGAGGAGGAGGAGGAGGAGGAGGAGGAGGAGGAGGAGGAGGAGGAGGAGGAGGAGGAGGAGGAGGAGGAGGAGGAGAAGAAGAAGAAGAAGAAGAAGAAGAAGAAGAAGAAGAAGAAGAAGAAGAAGAAGAAGAAGAAGAAGAAGAAGAAGAAGAAGAAGAAGAAGAAGACAACTCATAGGAAGAGATACAGTTTTGACTGCACTGGGAGGATGGAGGGGACCTGTAGAGCATATCATGGGAGAACATACAAGCTAGGAGAGCACATACATGACAAGTCAGAAGGAAAAGTGCAAGGAGAGATAAGGCAAGGGTCTGATGTAGAGTATTCAGACCAGATAAGAAAGTTACTTTATTCTGCAAATAATGAGAAACCACACAGTTCAAATTAATATTAAGGCTAAGAGTGAACTGTATTTAACATTATTAGTTGTCATATGTAAAATGAACTATTCTTGCTTGCCTTGTCCAAGCTGCAAAAGTCATCACAATGCTCTATCTAAAACTGATCGCTGTTTAAAATATAATTTAACACTTGAGAAGTCCAATTATCTCCAAATAAGCTTTTTGTTTAACTACTTGTTTTTCTTTCTTTTTTTTTTTCTTTGTCTGTTGTTTTATTCAAAGCCAAGTGATAGATATGTCCATGGGTAATAAGGTCACTGGGTTAAAAGAGCACTATGACAAATATAACAAGCTAGATTACAGCTACTACAAACCAGAACCCATTAGTCCACCCTGCAGGAAAGTTATCGCTAGAAATGCTCTTCCTGTGTCCTTATCAATGCAGTGCACAAAGTATTTTGCCCTCAGTTCTTTCTCTATGATCCATGCAGTGTTTTTGCCTATCTAACCCCACCAGACACTGGTGGGTCAGTGGCTCTCTGACACCCTGAGATACAGTAGGAGAGTGACAGGAACCTGCAAGATGTCAGAAATAGACTTTGAGCTGCTAAACATTTCAGGGAAAACTTTTCACATGAAAAATAATCTCTAAGGAAAATACATAAAATGCGTTCTTACCACTCAGATAACACTCAAGTTCACAAATGGAAAGAAAGTTGAAAAACCTAACTTGGTTCCTTGTAACTCCTATGTGTCTTAGATAGTGTGGGAATGCAGAAGAATGCTTTGAGAATGAAAATAAAGACTATTAAAATTAAAGTAAAACAAGTACAAAGTGGACCACATAGGATAGGGCCTAAAGCTTATAAAGCTACCCAGAGTTCTTAAAAATAAAGTTCAAGTAGATAAACAGAGTCGGGAGATTTGGTGGTGCACACCTTTAACCCCAGCACTCAGGAGGCAGAGGCAGGCAAATCTCAGTGAGTTCGAAGCCAGGCTGGTCTACAGAATGAGTTCCAGAACAGCTTCCAAAGCAATACAAAGAAACCCCATTGGGGGTGGGGTGGGGGAGGCAGTAGATAAACAGGCAAAAATCAAAACCATTCTAAAAGATTTGGAAATCACACTTATTTCCATTTTACTAGTGCTCCCAGGAAAGTTTTTCCATTAGCAATGCGATGTCAATTTCTTGATTACCAAAAGAAAGTTACATATTTCAAATAAATATGATGGATTTTTTTTTAAAGAAACAATTCTCCAGGTCTCTTACAAAGCAGCTTTTCTCTAGACCAACTATACTACAACATTATCAGCCACGTATGCTAGCTTTAGGAAAACATAGCTTCGAGGGATAGATATTTTTATTACCCAAACTTCTTCTTTGATAATTGCATACATGTATACAATCCATTCCAATTGCTCTCATCCCAGCGCCTAGGCCCCCACCTTTCCATCAGCTATCCTACTAATCTCTTTCCCACATTCATGTCTTTTTGTGTTCCTCTGAATTTAATGAGGGCCTTCTGTGTGGCCTTGAGGTTGAAAAAGGCACTGAAAACTGGTGGGTATGACAAGACATTACAAAACTAAAGACAGCAGTTTTTCCTTTCTCAGAGTCTATCAGTAGCCTACAGTTCAACAGTAGAGGTAGGGTTCCATGAGCCTCATCCCTATTCACAACTGGGTATCCAGTTGTATATGTACTTGTATATGACCAGTACAAGTAATAGCAATTGCTTTCAGGCAGCGACTACACTGCTTGTATCATGTCTAGAGAATGGAATTTAATTGTCCTCCTTCTTCCAGCTCTAACATGCTTTGCATCCACAATGTTTCCTAAGCTTCAAAAGTAGTATTATAAATGATATATAGGGAGCTAAGCCCTCGTCTGTTGTGTATTGTTGTCTTGGGGTATTTTACAAAATCAAGAAGCTAAGAATAAGTGAGACTGTTAAAATTAATCACTTCATTCATTAAAAATCCCAATAGTGCCATAAACTCTTCAATTACTTATTTTCTAAAGCGCTTTAGCATAATAGTCAACTTCTATCAAAGTTCATTAATAAATTTTATTAAGAAATTTAACACTTAAGAGGATTGCCACTCAGAACCGCTCATATTGCTATCGATTTCTAATTTTCAAATTCTTTCCTTCCTGTTACCTGCTGGTATATGTCCATGGCTTGTCATTTCCTCGGCCACCACTATAGGTCACATGAAATCTACAGATTAATATTGGAAGGTCGCATACTGTCTTGACCCAAGCCGGCAAGAAAAACAGTGGGAGAAGCATGTTCAAAGAAGATTCCTGCACACCCCACTCTATCTCATCCTCAACTGCTAGTACAGGTGTAGAAATGGGATAAATTCTAGCTGATTCACTTCTAAATTGAGTTGAATCCCTGAAAAACAAGAAAATATTCTGAAACTTAGGACATTTACTTACTAACAGTTCTCATCATTATTTCTAAACCTCTGTTCTGGATCTTTTCAACAAAAGTGGTCAGAAAACAACTATTAGCTTGGTTTCAGGGGCTATCATTTTCTTGAGAGAAAAGCAAGTCATCACCTTGTCAAACATAAAGGTTGCCTGGGGAATAGAGATTTATGACAGAGTAACAGGGTCACTTTGAAATTATGTTTTAGAGTTAGACTGGGAAAGGCTTCTGAATCTAAAGGAAAAACAAGATGGCAAGAAGCTGTACAGGAGCTTAACACAGAGGGTACTCAAGAAGACCTGGCATTACTATTCTAAGACACATGACTGTACTCAGCAGACAGCTACAATCTACTCAGCCAGTTATTTCCATTTATATGATGGGTTCTTTTGAAGTCTATGGATAAGGTTCAAGGAGATGAAGAAGCCTGGCAATCTAATAAAAGTGTTATACATACATCCAAGCATGCTGGCACATGCCTTAATCCAACACAAAATTCAAGGCAGAGGATTTCAAGTTGAAGGCTCCTGGACTACATAACAACAAACTTTTTTTTTATTGAATGTATACATGTACATTTCACCTGGATTAAAGGCATCACAACTTTCGTCAAATTGTCCTAGGCACCTTACCCAGGAAAACTGCACTTGCTAGAACTTCTGCAGTAATACTCTCTACTCTCTCCTACATTCCATTACAGTCTCCTTTTGCTCCTGCAAAACAGAACTGGAGTTCATAAGATTCATGCAATGCTAAGGGGTTGCTGTGAACATTAACATCTGGGTTACTGCTATAATTGCTAATTCAAAATGTCAGGAATCCAGAAAGTAAACTTTTTATTATGACACACATGCAGAATAGCACATAAATCAAAGGTGTACATTTTGTCAACATTTTTAATGTGGGAATTTAAATTGTTAACGAGCATATAATATATGCCATTAGGAGGGAAGATCAAAAATGAAACCCAGGAACTAGAGGTCTGGCTGTATTCACAGGCTTGCTCTTTTCTGTACCCTTAATGACACCCAAGTGTCTTGTTTCCTGCTGTTCATAGGATGGGGTAGCACAGCTAACTCTCAAAATGGATTAGAAAGATGCTTCAGGATATAAAGGATCTTAAATACAAGTATAATTGTCCGGACTGAAGTTGATTTAAAAGTTGGAACTCATAAACATGGCAGATAACCTTGGGTCAATAAATGTTTCACAAAACATGCAAGGCAGACTCATTTATGTATTCACTAGACAGACAGTCCATCCATCTTTACAGGAACAATGCACAATGTACAAAAAAACCCAGTTATTATTATGCATCGCTTCCTTAACAGGAGGACTTTGAGTTTGTTTTTTCCTTTAAAAAAAATGTTTTTTCTCTAATGGCTGTGACGTTTGATTTCCTCACCTGCCGATCTCTAAACTGTATGTCTGTAAGTTGTAAATTGAAGATTTAAACCATATCAGTTGTTTAAAACAATTACACACAATGCACCTACCTTTGCTCTCACACACTTCCATTGTACGATTACATCAAGGTCCACGTCTCCGCTACTATCTGACCCTTGTTCACTTTCTTCCCTCCCCTCCACCCACCAAACTTTGCCCTTCCTGCCAAAGTTCAGCACTTCCTAGAAAAGTCTCATGCCTGTTTGATATTGTACTTCACTTTAGTCACCAAAGGAAGAATTTACAGGTGCTTGGCCCCATCTATAAGACCATGACCGAAATCTGACCTCCTGTTACAATACATGAACTTCTGCCCTACTGATAAGGCTGGCAGATATAAGTAGGATTTTTCAAATAATCCTTTGGGAATTTATAAGCAGCACAGCCATAAAGGGGGGTGAATGGAAGGTCGGTTTCACTAAAAATAATAAATATTGCCATGTTTATTCAAAGTATGCCTTGTTATGCTCCAGGCCAAAAGTTCAGATAAACACTATTGTAAATGACAAAATATTAGAACTTTTTGTTACTTGTGTTATGATCCTTCCGTTGAACACCAACAGAACTGTTTTCCCCTGTATAAAGCCTTGACATTGAATAGCATGTCCTGAGATGAGAATATTGGATTTGCTTGAGGGTCAAAAGAAGGGTGGTTATCTTTCACCAAAAAAAAAACCTATTTTATATTGTGCTAATAATAAGTGATAAAGCAAAAACAAACCCCACAAGATTGAATAAACATTATACCTGTCCTAAAAGGAATCTTCTTTACTGATAAAGAGGAATACACCTTATTATGATGGTCAATGCAATACACATAGAGACACACACGGGGCCCTATGCCCTATAAATATGTGGAGAACAGATTCACTGAGCTCAATCTCCAATAATAGAAAAATTTGCTGGATGACAGGTATAAAGTAACTAAGAATCAAGAAATTAAAATAAAAGAGAATGAAAAGAGAAAGGCAATGAAATGGGAGTGATGACTGAGGTAGATGAACTACTATGCAGAAAGGATGACAGCCACAACATGCATCAGCATTTGAAAGAAAGGAGGTAAGCAGCAAGAAAAGGGAAAGACCGCTAAAGAGACTGATTCCTACAATATTTCTATGTCTTATAAGACAGATGGCCTGTGAGATTAAGTAGGTAGCATATGCTAGCCACAGAACTAGGACTATGGCAGGAGTCAAGTGTCAAGGATCAAGGATAGAGGGAATACTTAAGGTGACTGCTTTCACTAGGTATGATAAGTGAATAGAGGTAATGGCCTTATGATGAGGTGGGGGGGGAGAATAAGATAAAGTTCAACTATATTCACAAAATCTATAGGTCTAGATATGCAACTCAGGAAAGACCAAGAGTGTGGTGATTAAAACAATCTTTTTATGGCTTCTGGATCACTGAAATTTCAGGAGTCTGTAGGGCAGTGAAGTGTGAGAGACACATCAAGACACTAACTTTCTACTCTCCATAAGGGTGAGTGCAGAGGGTTTCTGGGTTTGCTTGTTGCTGTCATTAGGGGAGGCTGAATCCCGATCCTCCCACAATGCTAAGCACATCCTCTACCACTGAGCCCATGCCCAGTCCCAGCATATGCACCATTTTTTTTGTTTGTTTGTTTTTACGAGACAGGGTTTCTCTGTATTGTTTTGGAGGCTATCGGTCCAGCCTGGCCTCGAACCTCACAGAGATCCGCCTGCCTCTGCCTCCCGAGTGCTGGGATTAAAGGCGTGCGCCACCACCTCCCGGCGCATATGCACCTTTTAACAAAAACAAAAAACAGTAGAGGCACAGGTAGAACCCTGGGACCAGTGAAGGGCACAAAAAAGATGAGCCAACAAACACCAAAGTAGGCAGCAATATCAGAAAGGCTGGCAGAGAGGAAGAAACCATCATGAATAGGAAGAAAATGAGATTAATAAATGAGAGGTAAAAATGATCTGTAAAATCAAAGTCCTGCAGATACACACTCAGAGAGTAGTAAGAGGGAAGAGAAGCACTTTGGATTGATAAGAATGAAGAAATTAAGACAATACTGGAATGTAAGGAACTAGTACTATATAGTTTATGTTCTTTGTCTCCATTCTTCAGTTTCCAAATCCTCTTTTTCTCAAAGCCTAAGATTAATGCTAACTATATTAGAAAATATGGTCATTACAATGAATATTTATGTTGAGTAACATTTTTAAATATTCTTATTAAACTGTGAGGAGCTCCACTTTACCATGAAGTGATGTGCACAGCTGATTTGAACACAGCTTTACATAATGGCAAGATTACAGCCTCAGGTCTATGAACTCAACAGAAGGTTGCATGTGCCCCACCATCGCTTAGCAAAACCGGTCTTGGATTTTATTCAGAGTCCCCATAAGTCTAAAAGAGGAGTGTGTAAATAATAAACATATAGCCCAAAACAAAATGAGTGTTCACCAGCTGTGAATTTCCAAACTGCAGCAACACTGTCAATGGTCTTAACACCTGCACAGGCCAGGAAACAGTGCCTTAGACATTGTTGCAGAGAATCTGTGCATATCAACTATGTCACCATTTCAAATACTAATATGCAGAATCCTATTTCAATTAGATAGTTTTGTAATTTGATCATTTCTAAGTCTGTAGGCTCTGGTTCTCATAAGTTAAGCTTGTATGTTCCTTGTTAATTAAGAAATACATTTTAATTGTCTATTTGTTAATAAGAGTCTAGACCTCCTATACACATGTCTGTACTTCATTGTGTATGCTTCTGAAAATACTAGTGCTGTGTTTATACATCAGCACCTGAAATAATATCATCTAACCATACAACTGCCATTTATTAAACAGCAATCATTTGCCAAGGATAGAGTGGCACTGTCACTAACTAAACTAAGTAGGAAATTATTATCCCATTTCATACATGAGTGTGCTAGGCCACCCTAACACACACACAGCTACAAAAGGTGCAAGTAAATGATTTTACTACTGTTAGAATTCCCACTTGAGGCAAATTTGTTCTGCTTTCATAAAACCGTAACAAAGTTTATAAAAGGCAGCACACAGTGGTAAAACAGTGCTGCCACATTAGTGTCAGCCCAAGATTGTACTTCCATGCTGGCACACTGCAACCCTCACTTACCTAGATATCCACACATATCCTAATCTATTTCATACAGAAGAGACATTAAATGAGTAAACAAACCTGTATACCAATAATGACATTTCCATCAGCATAGTGTCAATGATAAAACACTGAAGACAATGCAAGGGGAATATTGTCATCTTGGAAGGGGGGGAAGGGGGAGGGTTTGAAAACAGTTGGTTTGAGGGGGATGGTTGCTTGTTTGTATGCCAGTTCAGGTTTAAGTTTTTGTTTGTTTTATGGAAGATCAAACATCATGAACTATAACTTTAAAACTGATGGGCCTGGTTACCTCAAAATTAAAGACTTCCATTTCAAGAAACATAAACACAATTTGCAGTACAGAGACAAACTGGAGGGATGTTTACAATATCCTAAACTGTCAATATCAACTACATAGAAGGAATTTCTGAAATTTCTATTTCTAAGGAAAAAAAGCCCCAAATAAAATACTAGTCAAGCTTTAGAAATATGTATGATGTAGTTAATGAGTCTATAGAGAAAAGCACAATTTGTACCAGCAGTCAAAGAAACTCACATGGCTCTGTTCATCAGTACCTCTGCACACAGGCGGATGGCCACAGTAGGAAACAGCCAATTCCTAGGACCCGATTAATACCACAGTAATTCCCTTTTGGAAAATTCCTTTTACTAGTGCTTTATGGAACGAAAAGCAATTGTCAAAAAATACTTTTCATAAGTATTTAAATGTATAAAAAGCAAGTTATTCTAGATATATTAGAAACAAAGAAATTTGAATACATGTAACTATCCTACTCTTTTTGTTTTGTTTTGTTTTTTGCTTTTCGAGACAGGGTTTCTCCATTTAACAACTTTGACTGTCCTGGAACTCAGTCTGTAGGCCCACCTGACCTCAACTCACAGAGATCCATCTGCCTTTGCCTCCCAAGCACTGTGATTAAAGGTGTGTGCCACCGCTGCCTGGCTAACTATCCTCCTACTTATAACCTACCATCTATTGATGGCTGTTTGAGCTGTCATCAGCTATATAGCATTTTACAAGACAAGTATAAATAAGATTCAAGAAGAGCATAAGGAATTAGTTAATACTCATTAAATAAAATTTTGCTTAAAAACAATTGAAAAAAACAATAACAAACCAGAATTTTGGGTTTAAAACATATCTGTATTAGGAAGGTCAGATAAAGACTCACCAGAACAGAATATATGTGCAGACACCGGTACACAGGAGAGAAATCCACCAAGTCTTGAGCCCCAGGTACCTAGAAGTATATAATTACAAAAATATCAAATAAAATTATAATGGGAAAAGCTGCATTAATTTTATTTTTACTACTAAAGCAGTGATTTGTTTTCAAAGCCACCACTATATTCTGAGAGGGAAATTCAAAACAAACAAAAGAAAAATGTTTTCAGGTTGCAGAGATAGCTCAATGCTTGCTGTTCTTTAAGAAGACCTGAGTTCAGTTCCCAGCTCACATAATGTAATTCACAACCACTGTAATTACAGTTACAGGAGATCGAACACCCTCTCCTGGCCTTCATGAGTACCCACAGGTGGCATACACAGAGAGAAACACATACATACACATAAAAATAAACCTCAAAAAAAAAGTCACATTCCAAAGCAAGATACATATCTGTACTGTAATCCTTGAACTAGGGAAGCATTAACATCAAGAGTTCAAGGTCATCTTCAGGTACATGAAATTCAATCTCAAAAATTAGAGAAACAGAGAGGGGGAGCAAGCTAGAGAGAGACGGGGAGGGAGGGAGGGAAGGAGGGAGGGAGGGAGGGAGGGAGGGAGGGAGGGAGGGAGGGAGGGAGGGAGGGAGGGAGGGAGGGAGGGAGGGAGGGAGGGAGGGAGAGAGAGAGAGAGAGAGAGAGAGAGAGAGAGAGAGAGAGAGAGAATTTTTTATTCTAGTCACAAACTGGACTGACAGGATCCAGGTGGCCAAGTACATAAGTAATTACAATACAGATCTAGCTGGTTTTTCCTGTCATGATGGTAACTATGTAAATCACTAGCCAAAAACAGCTGACTCATGGTTACAATGCTGCCTCCCTTTCTTTCATAAAACAAACACTGTCTCTTTTTCAGGCAGAGCTTCTCTAACCAGGACTGTTCTCAAAGGAAAATGGTCTTTGTTCTACAGACCACATTGCACTGGACCCTGGCTGGAACCACCTGTCACTCTACCTTCTGCTCTGTTCCACCAGGCCTACTGTAGGTCTCCAGATTTAAGTGCTAAGGCCTCTTCAAGTAAAATAGCTTCTGTGGGAGCCAAAAGACTCTGTGCCATGGGGTCTCTTATTTCAAGTGACCAGTCACCTCCATATGATGACAGCATGGAAACTTTAAAGAAATTATCTTGCCAGAAAACAAGAGTCTAAAGCTATATAAAACATAACATCAAAAGAAAAAAATTTACAGATTTTAGTTCTTAAACTACCTAAAAACCATGAAATCAAAGGAAATATGCAGAGCAAAAATGGATCTGTAGAGGAAATGAAAATACTTATTTAGAATAACTGTGGTAGCTTATGATATATGTGCCTAATTTTGACCAGCAAATTCAACCACAGCCTTGTTTCACAGGTTCCTCATGCAGTCTGCTTATTTAGGTTCACTTTGTCACACAGCTAGTTTCTCTCAAAAAGAAAACCACTGGAAGCTATTTCTCAGGCAGAACCTTGAACCAAGACTTGTCAGAGCCATCCTTACAGAATAAACAGCAATAATAAGGGGCACTTCCCTAGGGAGCTGGGACAAATAAGCTTACAGGCCCCTTAGCAACTAGGAAAGGCATTTTGTTGCTAATAGATTAGGATTGGTCTCTCTCTACTAATGTTTTTAAAAGGGGTATATTGAAAGGTGACAAAGTTCTTTTCTGTCACTGACAGGAAGTCTATCTTCTGACTGTTTATAGTGTTCTGACATATAGGTGTTTATTCTACTATTTTTTTTTGGCCCAAACCTATACAGATACATTCTCCTGAGTCAAGCAAAACTATCCGCTTTAAAGCAGCACAAAAAGAGCTAGGCAAAAAGTAAATGGGGCAAAAAGAGGCTGCAGCTCACCAACTCTCCCTCCCTCCACAAACAGCCCAATATTTAGAAATCCTTTTTCCTCCCTGCTCCCCTCTGAGAGCACACCAGGAGTGAGCACAGTGAGGAAGCAGGGAGTGCTGTGAGGACAGAGGCATGACAAGTATGCACTGACTCATGTTGCTTTGAGCTGGATGTGTTTTCTCTGCTTCTACTAATGAAAAAGAATCACTTACATCTACAGAAGGCAAGAGGAGAAGAGCAACAAGCACTGCATGAAGGAATGTCACCCTTCTGCAAGATGGAATGTAAGAGGGCTCCGGGACAAAAGCTGCTGCCCTGGTACCAACAGGCAATAACCTGTCTGCTTTAAGGTGCACCTTCTGCTCTCCAATCTGCTCTGGCGGTGCAGGCTTCATATTTTCTACCCCTCCTTGCCTCCCTTGTCCTCAAATTGCAAAGAACGATTCAAGCCAACTTGGATTTCATCTAGGAAGGGTCAAAAAACACTTTCCTAAGCTAACAATGACTATCTCTAATGGTTTCAGTCCCCTAACAAAAGCCATGACTCTTATCTGCTTCATCTAATTTTTCCTTTCCAAAGTAAATAAAACAGCCCTTGCATTTTACACATGTCCAAATTTGACAAATCAGTATCCACAGAGACTGGAACTGATAAGAGATAACTTTGTGGTGGGACACTGTCATTTCCTCTTACGAGGGCTTTCTTTGGGGCTACAACAACATGATTAAAATAGTTAAACATTTCCTTTGCCTGGCAGTCAGGAACTCAAGACATTAAGACCCTGGAGTCTGTATTTTCCTACAAGTTCAAATAGACCTAAGAAGACAACAGCAGAGACCACAAACAGTACACAGGGCATGACCTTGCTTTGTCCCTAATGTTAAGAGATCATATGAAATCACTTCATCACCAAGGACAGCAACTGCCTAATTGGCTTGCACAGTTGCAAGAGCAAAGTGAATGCCTCCCACCAGGCAAAAACTCAGGATTTTCTCAAGAAGCAACAGTTAGTAAGATTTTAGATGGTACAGCTATACAATTTGTGCCCCCAGAGAACATCATCTAAGGTAACAAACACAGCATTTTTGAACAAAATAAATAACATCTATGAAAAGGTATGTTAGAGTGACTGAACCACAACACAGAAGTAGAGAGGGAGGCAACTGCTGCCCACTATTACCATTGCACATTCACAAAGACAGTAACAGTTTCAGCCAAGCCAATGCTTCCAAACTTGCATCTATAGAATATTTATTCAGCAGCATTTACATATGATACATGCATCAGCAACCATAACACAAGCTACCCTCAGAGAACAAAATGACTCAAGGACAGAAGAGAATACCAGTTAAGAAAAGCATAAATAGGATTGATAACAACTGAAAATGATCTTCTATCTATGCAGACACTATTTCTTGAAGAAAAAAATTGAAGATTTAGAATAGTCGTGGACTATCTCACAGTTAGGAAGAAACTAACTAACATTTCTGATCATGAAAATGTTTGAGAAACACCAGGATCTGGTTTGTATGTGATCTTTCCCTTATTTAATACACCTTGCTTCAGGTAAAAGGGTCTCCGAGAATAGAAAATGAGTGATGAAAGTTCTCCTCAATCATAAAGGGACACTATTTTACATAAAAGAAAATTTCTGACTCAAAGCAAATGAAGACACTCAAGCTTCACCAGATGCTAATCTTCCCTTCCCCACAAAGAGCACGACTGAGTCTACTTCATCTTTTGTTTTGTTTTGTTTTGTTTTGTTTTGTTTTGTTTTTACGAGACAGGGTTTCTCTGTATTGTTTCGGAGGCTATCGGTCCAGCCTGGCCTCGAACTCACAGAGATCCGCCTGCCTCTGAGTGCTGTGATTAAAGGCGTGCACCACCACCGCCCAGATACTTTTATCTTTTTTAAAAGACTCACTAAGGAAAGCTAGTTAAGGCTGGTATCCTGGCATGCCCAAAAGAATTAGGCAGAAGGGCCCTGAGTTAGAAACCAGCCTAGACTTTCTCTCAAGACTTTGTCCAAAAACGAAAATCTGCAAGCAAACTTATCTAGCCTAATAAGCGTTCCTTCTTTGTTGCTGGATAAGCATAAGCATAGTCTTATACCAGAAAAACTGAATGCAAGAGTTAATTTCTTCCCTGCACCCCAAAGCAACAAATGGACTATGATTCTCCTCCACTGCTCATAAACACAGAACATTACTTCACTCCAGCCTTGCTGTTCACACATTTGCCCCAGAGGACAAACACATACACAAAAACCTGCTCTCACTCGCCTTTGTACACATTCCTCATTTATTTTCCTCTTAAGAAACCTTTCAAAACTGATGAAAAAAATAGACTGAACAAAAGGAATATGATAGAGGCTCATAGGAATTTAGGTTTGTTTGTCAATAATTATTTGAGCCATTTTCCATCACCATCAAAATACTTCTGATTGGTACTCCACACAAAGCAGTTTCTTGGTATTAGTAAATAAGTGCAGAAACTGGGGCTCATTTCTAAGCATTATTTGGATCTGAAGTCATTAAAATGTACCTCACATTTTCTGCAGGGAGTGAACAATAAATGATTAGCTAGAGAGACCAGGCTTCTGCATTCAGAGATTCAATTGAAGCTACCCATGTTATGTTTGGAAGCCAGGAAATACCTGGCAGACATTTTTTATCAGGATGCTTTCTGAATTACTTTGCCTTCATGAGTTCAGAGAAAAGAGGGTGGAATCCATTTGGATATAAGATCTCATGAAGACAGACTAAACACCACAGAATAACAACAAAGTAGCAGGACTAGGATCCTGAGTAACCAGATGTATCATGATGCTCTACGCTTTAACTAGAGCTCTATCCTGAAAAGTTAGAATTTTCCTACAAAGATGCTCTCAAATTATTATATGAGAAATCTCCAAAAAAGGTTACCACACAAGTTGTTCAAGTATTTGTACTAATCACAGAAGTAATAAGTACAAAAATTGCCATTCTCCTTATTAAGGCACCACAAAAACACTGTGTTCAAAATACAAGGATAATCCCTTCAGAATTATCTTCAAAATGAACACTGGTGGAATAAAAACACAAATAGTCTTTATTTAACAAGTGTCTAGTTCTATAGATACTAAAATTGTTAGGGAAATGGGCAATTTAACAGTAAACTCAATACTAAATACAAAAGGTCTGGGCTGAGGAAACTCGGTAAAAAATGTATAGAAAAAAAAATGTTACAAGGTTATACAAAGTCCTTGTACCCCTAACATTGTCCTAATAAAATATGAAGGAAGCAGTAGAAAAGAGGAAGAGAAGGGGGATGAAGAGGAAAAAGAAGACAGCAATAGAGGACAAGGACAATAAAAAAAAAATAAAAATCACTGTAAAAAGGAACAAGACATGAGTCAACTTTCACCCACAGCTCCAGGGATAAAAATGAAAACTATATGAAGATGCCATGCCTCTTGTTAAGATTAGGAAATGCAAAGATTATAAAATTCTCTTTTAAACAAACCAGGAAATAGCTGTGAGTATGGAGATTCACACCTTAGGGAGGAGGATTACTACACCAAACAGTAATGATATAATACTAGGATCAATGGGCAAGATGTCTTCCACAACGACTGCCCCATTTTATATCTTCCCACCAGTATCTCAGACTGCCAGGTACAGCACATGACATCCTCACCACAACAATGGTTGGTATATTGTTTAATGTACCTAATGTATTAGCTGTGAAGTTGAAACAACATTTTTATAAGAAAATGTTAGAAATTATGATGTGCCAACTTGTAGACAGACTGAACTGAACTAAATTACATCTAGAAAGGAGACCTTGCTATCCAGCAGTAAAGACAGAATAAGAACGGTTTCCATGAACCAACATAAAGTGATTTTAAGGATATATTTTCAAATGAAAAAATGGTTACTACATAGCATTAGAAATAATTAAAGACACATATACAAAATAATGCTGATAATGTAAAGGCGGGGTAGAAGTGGACAAAGAATGAGTATAGGGATGGGATTTCATCTGATGTATCGTGTCATGTAATTTTGCCGTTGGGGCCACATTTATTCTCAAAACCTTAAACTATTAATGCTAGAGGAACCCTAAAATACCTTTAGGCAGACTAAACCCATAAAAGAATTAAATGAAATGTGTGATACTTACATCGTTGAAAAAATAAACAGGAAAAATGCAAAAACAATCTGTGATGGAGAGTATGACTGAAACTGGGAGTCTGCATGTGAGTTGCTATCAAAAGCTGAAGAACGTGGTCAATGTATTGCAATGAAATCAACATTCCATCCAAACACAAAAGAATATACCGCAAGAACCAGCAATTCCACTCTTAGGCATATACCCAAAATATGCACTTTCATACAACAAGGACATCTGTTCCACTATGTTCATAGCAATGTTATTTGTAATAGCCAGAACCTGAAAGCAATCTAGATGCCCCTCAACTGAAGAGTGGATAGAGAAAATGTGGTACATTTATACAATGGAATACTATTCACCATAAAAACAAAACAAAACAATGGAATCTTGAAATTTGCAGGCAAATGGATGGCACTAGAAGAAACCATCCTGAGTGAGGTAACCCAGTCACAAAAAGATAAACATGGTATGTACTCACTCATATATGCATTTTAGCCATGGATCAGGGGAGTGCCAGCCTTTACAATCCCACTGCCAGAGAGTCTGGGAAACAGAACCTTCATCCAGTGACTGATGGGAACCCAAAACTAAACACTGAACTTAACTACTGGAACCCAGTGACAGAGAGGAAGGACTAATAAGCAAAGGGATCAAGACTGGGCTAGTTTAACCCACAGAAACACCTGACCTGAACAAGGGAGAACTCTTGAATCCCAGACTGATGGCTGGGAGGCCAGCATGGGACTTATCCAGACTCCCTGAATGTGGGTGTCAGTGAGGAGGCCTAGGCAATCTATGGGGCCTTGAGTAGTAGATCAGTATTTATCCCTGGCATACAAATGGACTTTGGGTGACCATCCCACAATGAGGAATGTTCTGTCAGCCTAGACTCTTGGGGGAGGGCCTAGGCCCTTTCCCTGAACAAAATGATACACTCTGGAGATCCCCAATGGCGGGCCTCACCCTCCCTGGGGAAAACAGTGGGATTGGGTGGGGGGATGGAGGGCAGAGGAGGAGGGCAGGGAGAAGGATTTGGGATTGACATGTGAAGCAAGCTTGTTTCTAATTTAAGTAAAAACATCTTTAAAAAAAAAAGAATATACATTCTCAGTGCCACATGGGACCTTCTCTAAAATCTATCACATACTTGGCAGCATAATAAACCTCAACAGGTACAAAAATATTGGAATAACCCCCTGTATAGTATCAGACCACCGTGCTTTAAAGTTAGAATTCAACAACAACACAAACTGCAGAAACTCTACAAACTCATGGAATTTGAACAATGCACAATTGCACCATTCCTGGGACAAAGAAAAAATAAAGAAATAAAGAAATTGAAGACTTCCTAGAATTCAATGAAAATGAAGACACAACATAACCAAATCTATGGGACACATTTAAGCAGAACAAAGGGGGAAATTCATACCACTAGGTGCTCATATGAAGAAACTGGAGGATACTCACACTAGAGAATAAACAACACAACTGAAAGCTCTAGAACAAACAGAAGAAAGCACACCCCAGAGGAGTAGACTCCAGGAAATAATCAAATTGAGGTCTGAAATCTATAAAGTCAAAACAAAGAAAACAATACAAATAATTAATGTAACAAAGAGTTGGTTCTTCAAGAAAATCAACAAGATAGACAAACCTTTATTCAAACTGACCAAAAAGCAGAGAGAGACCATGCAAATTAACAAAATCAGGAATGAAAACGGGGACATAACAATAGACACAGAGGAAATCCAGAGAATCTTCAGGTCATGCTTAGAAAACCTGTATTCCACAAAACTCAAAAATTTAAAGAAAATGGACAATTTTTTGGATAGATACCACTTACCAAAATTAAATCAAGAACAGATAAGCAACTTGAACAGACTATTACCCCTAATGAAATAGAAGCAGTCGTCAAAAGTCTCCCAACCAAAAGAAACCCAGGCACAGATGGCTTCAGTGTAGAATTCTTCCAGTCATTCCAAAAAGAGCTAATACCAATACTCCTTAAAGTGTTCCACACAATAGAAGTAGAAGGCTCACTGAAAAAATTTTTACGAGGCTACAATTACCTTGGTACCCAAGCCACACAAAGACACAATTAAGAAAGAGAACTACAGACCAATATCCCTCATGAACATTGATGCAAACATACTCAATAAAATACTAGCAAATCCAATCCAAGAACACATCAGAAAAATCATCCACTATGATCAAATAGGCTTCATACCAGTGATACAGGGATGGTTCAACATACGAAAATCTACCAATGAAATCCACCATATAAACAAACTGTAAAAGAAAAACCACATGGTCATCTCACTTGATGCTGAAAAAGCCTTTGACAAAATCCAACACCCCTTCATGAGATCAAGGATGACAGGAACATACCTGAACATAATAAAAGCAATATACAGTAAGCCAACAGTCAACATCAAGCTAAATGGAGAGAAACTCAGCACAATTCCTCTAAAATTAGGAACAAGACAGGGTTCTCGACTCTCTCCATACCTCTTCAATATTGTACTTGAAGTTCTAGCTAGAGCAATAAAACAAATTGGATACGAATTAGAAACGAAGAGTCAAACTTTCACTATTTGCAGATGATATGATAGTTTACATAAGTGACCTGAAAAACTCTACCAGGGAACTCCTACAGCTGATGAACACCTTCAGCAAAGTGGCAGGATTCAAGATTAACTAAAAAAAAAAAAATCAGTAGTCCTACTATATACAGACGATAAATGGGCTGAGTAAAAAATCAGAAAAGCATCACCCTTTACAATAGCCACAAACAACATAAAGTATCTCTTGGAGTAAAACTAACCAAACAAGTGAAAGACCTGTATAACAAGAACATCGAGTCTTTAAAGAAAGAAATTAAAGAAGATACCAGAAAATGGAAAGATCTCCATGCTGTTGAATAGGTAGGATCAACATAATAAAAATGGCAATCTTGCCAAAAGCAATCTACAGATTCAGTGCAATCCTCATCAAAATCCCAGCACAATTCTTCACAGATATTGAAAGAACAATTCTCAACTTTATATGGAAAAACAAAAGACCCGGGATAGCTGAAACAACCGTTTACAATAAAGGAACTTGCCGAGGGATCACCATCCCTGACTTCAAGCTCTATCATAGAGCTATAGTCCTGAAAACAGCTTGGTATTGGCACAAAAATAGACAGGTAGACCAATGGAATCGAATTGAAAACCCTGATATTAACCCACACACCTACGAACACTTAAATTTTTTTTGGTTTTTGGAGACAAGGTTTCTCTGTACTGTTTTGGAGGCTATCCTGGAACTCCCTCAGTAGACCAGGCTGGCCTCGAACTCACAGAGATCTGCCTGCCTTTGCCTCCCGAGTGCTGGGATTAAAGGCATGCGCCACCAACGCCCAGCCACAAACACTTAATTTTTGACAAAGAAGCTAAAATTATACAATGGAAAAAAGAAAGCATCTTCAACAAATAGTGCTGGCATAACTGGATGCTGGCATGTAGAAGAATGCACATAGATTCATGTCTGTCATCATGCACAAACCTTAAGTTCAAATGGATCAAAGACCTCTACATTAATCCAGCCACACTGAACCTCTTAGAAGAGGAAGTGGAAGGTACCCTTGAACGAATTGGTACAAGAGACCACTTCCTGAACATAATACCAGTAGCACAGACACTGAGGTCAACTATTAGTACTTGGGACCTCCTGAAACTGAGGAGCTTCTGTAAGGCAAAAGACACAGTCAACAAGACAAAAATGCAGTCCACAGAATGGGAAAAGATATTCACTAACCCCACATCTGACAGAAGGCTCATCTCCAAAATTTACAAAGAACTCAAGAAGCAAGTCTCCAAAACACCAAAGGATCCAATTAAAAGGTGGGGTACAGAACTAAATAGAGAATTCTCAATAGAGGAGACTAAAATGGCCAAGAGACACTTAACACTCAACATCCTTAGCCATCAGGGAAATGAAAATCAAAACAACTCTGATATACTATATCACTCCTAGAAGAATGGCTAAAATCAAAAACTCCACTGCTGGTGGGAATGCAAAATTGTACAGCCACTTTGAAAATCAGTATGAAGATTCCTCAGGAAAATGGGAATCAGTCTTCCACAAGTCCCTGCAATTCCACTCTTAGGCATATACCCAAAAGATGCACATTCATACAACAAGGACATCTGTTCCACTATGTTCATAGTAGCATTATTTGTAATAGCCAGAACCTGGAAGCAACCTGGATGCCCCTCAACTGAAGAGTGGATAGAGAAAATGTGGTACATTTATACAATGGAGTACTACTCAGCAGAAAAAAAAATGGAATCTTGAAATTTACAGGAAAATGGATGGCACTGGAAGAAACGATCCTGAGTGAGGTAACCTTTTGTGACTACAAAAGGACAAACACAGTATCTACTCACTCATATATGGATTTTAGACATGAAGCAGGGAACTGCCAGCCTGCAATCCCATCGCCAGAGAGTCTGGGAATCAGGGAGGACCCTAAGAGAGATACACATGGTACCCCAGAGGAGGGGAATGGGACAGGATCTCCTGAGTGGACTGGGAGCATAGTGGGAGGTGACAGTGAGCTGGGGTAAAGTGAAGGGAAGAAGAGAAGAGGAGAGGAGGACATGGGGGAGCAGGAAATTTGAGGAGAATAGAGGAGAGCAGGATGAGAGATGCCATAAACAGGGAGTCATTATAGGTTTGAGGAGAGATCTGGCACTAATGAGATTTCCAGAGATCTACAAGGATGACACCATCTGGCAATCTAAGCAATAATGGAGAGGCTTCCTTAAATACCCTTCCCCAATAATGAGATTGATGGCTACCTTGTATGCCATCCTAGAGTCTCCATCCAGTGGCTGATGGAAGCAGAGGCAGACACCTGCAGCCAAACACTGAAATGAACTCCTGGAAACCAGTTGCAGTGAGGGAGGAGTGATGAGCAAAGAAGTCAAGATCAGGCTGGAGAAACCCACAGAAACAGATGACCTGAAGAAGTGGTTGGTAGTAGATCCCAGACTGATGGCTGAGAGGCCAGCACGGGATACTTCCAGACCCCCTGAACAGTGAGGAGGCCTTGGCAAGCTTTGGGGTCTTGAGTATTAGATCAGTTTATCCCTGGCACCCGAAAAGACTTTGGGAGCCTATTCCACATGGAGGGATACTCTCTCAGCCTGGACACATGGGGGAGGATCTAGGCCCTGCCCCCGATGATATGACAGACTTTGGAGATTCCCACATAGAGGGCCTCACCCTCCCTGGAGAGTCGAGTGGGATTGGATGGGGGATTGGGGGGGTTGATAGTTGGGGGGGGTGGAGAGGAGGGAGAGGGAGCTGGGATTGACATGTGAAGCAAGGTTGTTTCTAATTTAAATAAAATAAAGGTTAAATTTCATCTTTACAACCACACACACACAAAAGAAATCAAGAAATATCATTCTCAAGAAACACATCAAATACAATAAAATGTGTCATTTTCTATCCAATGGTTCAGTTCAGAGAGAGGAAGATAATGTATGTGCCTAATTCTTTGAATAATCCTTTAACAGAGAGAAGACAAGCAACACCATTTTAGAAAATGGAGGATTTAAGTGTCCAGTATGCACATGCGATCTGAAACTCTTAAGAAAAAAGAGAAACATACATAATTAAACTGGTTAATCTGAGCAAAGTAGAACAGTATATTTTATATATGAAGAGGAGAGGTCAGAAGCACATTCCATGATTAGGGTTATTTGTCTCTTAGCAAGGGGTGAAGGGAGTTAATAAGCAATGAAAATACAAAGGAGAGCTTCTAGAAGACCTGAAAAGATAGGCAAGAGTTTATAATTGAGGCAAGCAATTGCAAAGTAACAAAACCTTTACATTATTCCCATCATATTTCTAACTGATATACCTAAAAGAATATAAATAAAATGTTTTTAAAAATGCTCTAAATTTTCCAACCTTCTAAACTCTCCTTTTGCCACCAGTTATATGTACAAATACCCACTTTACTTTTATCTATATAAGAATATATAATATTGGAAATACAGGAAGAAGGCATTTCACACTGTACTCTCCTAACCAAAACGTATCACAAATGAAATACCTACAGCTGCTAATCAGTATGATAAAACATGATGTTCTCATCTTTTTTTCTAAATATGTGGCCCTCACATTCTTCATTTCTGCCTTTTTGGGATGGAGATCCAATAAAGGCAATATGATATTTTCCTCAAAAAGAGAATAAAGGCAATGAACAACAAACAACTGCTCATGAGCAGTCCCACAATGATTGCTGCCACCTTGCTGTTGAGGGTCAGTCTAATACTTCCTAGGATGAATAAGAGACTCCGTAAAGTCACAATTTTCATGTGAATCCAATTAATTTAAAAAGTGTCAACTGAAGTCAGGTAGAGGAGGTGAACACCCTGAATCCAAGTACTTGGGAGGCACAACCTGGCAGATCTTTGAGTTCAAGGCCACCCTAGTGTACAAAGTGAGTCCCCTGTCCCTAAAGCACCCTCCCGCCACCAAAAATAGTGACAACTGACCCTGCTTAGGAGCAGTCAGCCAACTCAAATTGAAATCAATGAGGTTTTGTTTATTTGTTCATTTTTTATTTTATTTGTTCTAAGAGAGAAAAACAACATGAAGTTAGGTGGACAGGGAGATGAGGGACAATTTGGGAGGAGTTGCAGGATGGATAATATGATCAATATATATTTATGAAATACTCAAAGGAAAAAATAATTTTCTCATTTTGTTGTTGTTGTTGTTGTAGACAGGGTTTCTCTGTGTAACAGTTCTAGTTGTCCTGGAACTTTGCTCTGTAATCCAGGCTGACCTCAAACTCACCTGCCTCTGCCTCCTGAATGCTGGGATTAAAGGTGTGCACCACCATTGCCTGGCAAAAATACTAGTTTTTAAAATGATGTATTTATTTTTATTTTATCTGTACAGGTACTTTGTGTACAGCTGTGCAGCACATGCATGCAGTGCCTGAGGAAGTCAGAAGAGGGCATCAGATCATCTGGAACAAGAGTTACAGGCAGTTGTAGATTGCCATGGTCTTTGAGAAAAAGTGTTCTTTATTTCTAAGCCATCTCTCCAACCCAATAAAAACATTTTTTAATTTTTTAATTTAAATGTGACAACTGCTATGATACAGATATTTTACGGTCTACAAAAAACTGGATGCTAAAAGACTTAGCCACCAGCCTATGTATGGTACTGTTATAAGGTAACAGAACATTTAGGCTTTGAGGCATAGATAGGGACCTGCCACTGAAGTGGACATTAAGACTCTGACCCCTTGAATTCATGTGCACTCTCTCTCTACCCTCCTTCCCTCTCACTCCCTCTCTCTGATGGGTTACTGCTGTGTTCTACCACCTCCTATTTAGGTACCCAAAGTAAGAGACAGTCAACCATGGGTGTGATCTAAGAAAAACACTGCATCCTTATGAGCTGTTCATCAAGATACTCTGTCAAAATAGTGAGTTAACACAGCTATTAGTGTAAACTTTTTTAAAGAGTTGTGCAGACAATGAACTGGTTCATGGCTGCTGATTTAATTAATAAATATGAAGCATCATGTATTTCATTCTCACTAATTGAAAATGATGCCCATTTTTTGCAACCTTCCTGTCAATGTTGTGTTTTACAATAAACATATTGGCATTGAATTATCATTATGTTTTAAAGGAAGAAAAAAGGATAAATTGCATAATTTTTCTGTATAAAAAGCAAAAAGCTAGCAGAACTTATATTTCCTAGATATGCATCATTTTTACACTTTGTATTAAGAATTTAACTATGTCTCTCCCAAAATCCCTATGTTGAAGCTCTATTTTCCAATAAGACTACTTGGAGACAGGGCTTTCAAGAGGCAAATGAGGCTTAAGAAATTACAATGCTGTCCTTATGAAAAGGGCAAGAAACACAGGAACAAGCATACAAAAAGAAAAGCAACTTGAGTACAAAGTTCAAGAGTTTCTGAAAGATAAAGAGAGGCCTCAGGAGAAACAACCTACTGAAACTTCATCTTTGATTCTTTGATTTCTATCCTCTGGGACTAGGAAAGCTAAAGTCTAGCTGTTAATTCTCAGCCCATTCATGTGTTAATAGTCCCACCATCTCACCACAATCAGAACATCCCTAAAGGTCCTCACTGCATAATTTCTAAGCAAATTGGTAGTTCCTTCTTACTAACTCTGGGCTTTTGGTGGTAGTGGGGTGTGTGGAGGGAAAATTGCAAGAGCTAACCCTTGAAACACTTAAACCATTCAGCCAACATTAATTTGACCTGTATTCTATTCTAGTAGGTTTTATTCCAGTTGGTATGAATGTCATGGTAAACCTGACCTTAATAGTTTACGTAAAATTATGAGAGCTACAAACTAGAATATGAAGTGTGTCCTATGTGTGGCACTAAGAAAACATTCTGAGGTTACAGGGGTTCTGAGAACCTGGAACAAGGAGGAAATCATAGACGTTGCTCTTTGGAACTATTGCAAACTCAATGCTTCCCTAGTTCAGAAAAGTTTTGTGGTTTTGTTTAAGTTCATGCAAACACAAGTTACCAAAAAGGATATCAACTTACAGTTCACTTTTATTCTTTTTGAATGCATATAATTATACTGTCATGACAGTTATATGTGTGTGGCACTGTCTGCACTACAACAAGATCATTCTACATGATGCTATGTTATGCTCACAACAGCCCAGCTCTCAGCAGACACATTGTCAAACTGTGTGGGTATGGTATCAGTTTCAAGTTACTTCCTGTTTTATCTTCAAGTGATCCCAAAATGGTAATACTGGTAAATCTAGGATTATAAAAACATTCTAATTTTTGAAAAAGTTCTATATGGGCATTTAGAGAAGAATTAATACCCACATATATATCATCGTCTATTTCAGGTTCGAAGCAATCTCTATATCACAGTTTTCCACTAAAAAATCAATTTAACTAAGCTGTCCATTTTTAAAAGCTGACTAAATACAAGATATGACTAGTTAATCAAAATGCATCTTAATTATGACCAATTATTAGCTTCATCAAAACTAAAATAAAGTGTTATTAGGAAATACTTGGTGGTGAAATATCGTTTATGATTTATTAAAGCTACTGCAGATCAAACTAGCAAAGCAGTCATACTAGTTAGTCATAGAAGCCAGGCATACACTTTTAATCCCAGGACTCAGGATTAAGAAGTAGACAGTGTCTGTTAGTTCAAGGCCACACTGGCGACACAAAATTGATCCAGTCCTAAAAGAAACAGCTCACACAAAGGTGATCTCAGCACCTGGGATCAAATGCCTCTAATCCCAGCACTAGGGAGGTGGAGACAGGAGCAGAGAAAGGAATATAAGCAGCAGGAGACAGGGATTAAAAGCATTTTGCTTCTGAGGATTGTGGATACAGGACTACATTTCAGCTGGGTATAGGTAAAATCTCCTGGCTTGGCTGCTTTGCTTTATCTTTAGCTTGAAGCTTGAACCCCAATATCTGGTTCTGGGTCTTTTATTTATCGTGCTACAGTACTTTTTTTTGCAAGTCTGCTCAGTAGTAAGAGGTTAACTCCATCACAGGTCAATAAACTGGGAGAGTGAGACTGACTGTATAAACTGGTATTAACTTGACGGTTGTTTTTCATCCACAATGACAAACTTGGGGCTTCATTGTTCACTTCCCCAGGCTATTCAGCTTTTCTCATCTCTAAAACAAAATTAACTTTAACAATTTATTAGCTATCTGCTTTATGTATAAACAGCTATTATGTAGGTGCTTGAGCTTTCCTACTAACTTTATTCCATGATTTCTAGTTAGGCACCATTAGGCAAAGATATAGTAAACACCTTAAAATGTCATTGCTCAAAAAATATATTTAAACATATGTCCACTAAAAGCATAGGAAAGAGGCTGGGGAGATGTCTCAGTCAGTAAAGTGCTAAAGTGATGCATGCCCATAATCTTAGTGATGGGGAGGCAGAGAAAAAGGGATCTCTGGGGCTTGCTGACCAGCCATCCTAGCTAAAGCTGAATAAATGATCTCCAGGTTCACTCAGAGACTGTCTCCAAAAATAAGATGGAAACAACTAAGGAAGGCTCCCACTAGCAACTTCTGGCTTCATATGTACACACATATATATGCATGCACACACATGCATACATACACCAACCAGAGAAAGAGAAAAAATAAGATACACAAACTTATTAAATTAGAACTATACAATATTTTGATAGTGTACTACAAGTAATAGAGTTTTAAAGGTAAAATATAATTATTTGAGCCCACTGAATTTTAATTTTTTCCCTTTTTTCAGTTGGTGCATTTATGTACTGTTTTTTTGTTTCAGTTGGCTAGTTAGGGTTTTGTTTGGGAGGGTGTTTTGTTTTGTTTGATAAAGCCACCTGTAGTTCAGGCTGGCCTCAAACTCAAACTCTAAGGCTGTCCTTGAACTCCTAATCTACTTTGTCTTCATCTCCCAAATGTTGAGATTACAGATATAAGCATACACATGGCTAAATACTATACTTATTTACACACAAAAACAATGTTAAAACATTTTAATAGAAAAATCAAAACAAAACTTGGGCATTTTGTGACTAGTTTCTACTCATGCACTTTAAAAAGCTTCCTCAAGGTTCTCCTCAGCCTTATTACTCAAACTATGTCCGGAGTCCGAAGACATCATCTTCACGTAGAACCTTGGTGAGCATGCAGCTCTCCTGGGATCATCACTACCTGAATCTTAACTTGACTCCCAGAAGAGCCTTAAACACACATATGTTCAAGAAGAACTGTTCTATAATGAGGGTTCTTCACTTGATGCCTGGGGTCAAATGAACTCCTTAAATCCATGAACTTACTTTCTCACATGAATATACACATCTTCTTAGGAAGAGACTCTGTTTGAATCAAACTCTCAAAGCAATATATGATCACAAGTAGACTAGAACCTTGCCCTGTAGGAGTTTATGCCACAGTTACCCTGCTCTTGGATTCAAAGTTACTTCAAAAACTATGCTGCTCTCAATGAGGTCTGCTGAAGAACGACAAGAATGAAGGTCAGAACGTCACAGTAGGTCACGAAAGACCTTATCTGAAGAATTTATTCACAACATGCAAGAACTATGCCAAGAAGCCAGTTTGGAGACATCTAAACAAATAATTCTCTACATGAGGTTTGAGATTAAGAATGTGCACTTGAAGAAGATTCAAACTGAGAAGTAAATAAATATAAGGTAGGAATAAGATGGGATGCCATTAGACAGTGAAGTGCTGAATTCTTGTTCTAGGAGCTCAATCAGCAGATCTCTAATGCGGACTGGTGTCTGACTGGGATGTGGGGTCATTTTAGAATACTACCTTCCTAGTGCATTCTTCTAATACTTTCACTATGAGGCTCCTGCCAATATATTTCATTCCCCCTACTTCTTCATTCTCTCTGGATCTCACAAGCTAAAGCATAGAAACATGGCACACAGATTCATAGGGAAGACCTTGGGAATGCCAGTGAATTATTAATAAAGACTGGCTTCTACACAAAAGAATCACAGTTGATACATCAGAACTGGGTGCATATTTTACTCTCTGCTTTTACCCTACAGTCACCTCTTCTGTGTGTATATTCTCTTAGGGTACAGATTATGACTAGCTTCTGTTTCCATAAGCCACAGTGCAAATTTTACTTCATTAATCAATATCCAAAACATTAAAAAGTGTTATCTCATCTTTATAGCATGCATGTGAGCAAGAGTCAGCTGTAACACACTACCACCCCACCCAACCCCTACCCCCTACCACTGAATGTAGATGCTGGGAACCAAACTCTGGGCTTTCTGCAGGAACAGCAAGCGCTTTCAACCACTGAATCACTTCAGTCTAATTCATCTTCCTTGATAGGGCTATGCTACATTCCTATGCATTTGTGAGATACTGCCCGAGACATTCAAACTTCAACACTAATATTTTATAGATGATTTGGCTATTCATTTTTTCATTCAAAGCCGCTTAAATAGACTTGACTTTTTAAATATATAAGGAATAATAATAGCGAACTACAATGGAAGTCAGCAAGGAAAAGTAATAAATATAAGACAAAAGCTAGGCATTTGTTGACTATGTTTTTTATGTATCACATACTTACATAACTCTACAGATTAAGAACTACTATGATTATTTGACAGATTAAGATAGCAATTAATCAACTTCCCTAAGATTACAAAGTTAGAAAGTGACACATTCTTGAGTAGTTCAAAGATCAAAGGGAAGCAAAGAAGACAGGAAGGTGTAAGAGAGGACACCAGTGGTGAACAGAGTGTCCCAGGTTTTACCTAGAGAAACAGTGGAAAGGAGACAAATAGGCACTAACCACAGGGCTGAGTGCCCCTCCTGCATGCCTGGGGCCATTCTGGAGTAGATGATAAACAACTACTAACATTTTTAAGTAAAATGCAGCCCAGAACTTGAATAGTCTGATACTAAGGTTGATGTTTCCAATCACTATATGAACAAACAAACAAAACCTAACCTAGCTTAGGTTATTGTTTGTATTTAGAAGAACAATATATGTTTTAAAGTCTGGATTCTACATGGAAGAAAACATATATATATATATGATGAAAATTAGCGGGGGACACATTTGGAAGAAGAAGGCACCCAATGAAGGGCATTAGAAAACAAAATAGGGTAATAAGGGGCTGAGTATGAACAAAGTATAGAAAAAGTATAAAATATACTTCAATGAAAATGCCATAAGGAAGGCTATCATTTTATACAATGAATATAACTAAAAAGAAAAGGAAAAGAAAACCTAAGTAACATCTTTTGTTGATCTGAAGACACTGTCTAAGACTCAGGAGAATCCATTTACTATCTGGCTTTAAGTCAGACCAACACCCCTCCTTCCTTCCATGATGGAGTAATCAAATATAATGATTTTTTTAAAAAATTAGCATTTAAGATATGGATTATCTTTGTGCAGCTTCAATTTAAGACAGGGCTCAATTAACTTTTAACGCCATAGCTAATGTCCAAAAAAAAAAAAAAATCACACAGCTATTGTGTAAATAAGTACATTTCAGACATCAAATACTGAGTTTAAAAACTACCTCATTTCCCCAACTTGAATATTTCTTACCTCTTCATCATCTTCCTCATCTTCAACATCCAGAATTCCTGAGTCCTGTTCAGACTTTGGGCTTGTACTCTCGATCTCTGCATCAAAGATTGTATAAACATCTTTCTTAGATTTTCTCTTGCTACCTATTCTAGGCTGTTGCAAGACAATGTTATCCAGGTTTCTTTGCTGTTGGGCCTAGGATATAGAGAAAAATACAGGAAATAATGAAACAAAGAAGGGAAAAAAACAAAAAACAAAACTCAAGCTTCCAATTAGCTAATCTTGAGTAAATCAATACCTTATAGGAAAAAAAGATTTCTTAATATTTTTACCTAAAAGTAAAATTAAATGTAGCATTTCATACATGTTGTTGTTTGAAACAGGGTCTTGTGTAGCCCAGGCACAGAGGAATGTCCTGGATCCTAATCCTCATCCTCGTGTCTCCACCTCCCAGGTACTGGGATTCCAGGTCTGCATCTACAAATTCAGTTTAACATATGGCTCTTTGCCCTGAAGTTATCCTGTATTGACCCTTTTTCAAAGTCAACACAGAAAAAAAAAGACAATCTGTTGATACTATCATAGGTCTTTTTAAATATTGGCTGAACAACCAGTAACAACTCTACCCACTCCATTTTCACCTGTATAGCCAAAAGTGTGGTAGTACAAAAAGCCTAGTGGTTATCTCTTACAAAGAAAGGCAATACTGAAATGACAAAAATGGGACAGCAACTTAGAATTAGCTGCAATAAATTTAAGTAAGGAAAAACTCTTTAAAAACAGTTATTTGGATATGAAACCAATAAAATATAATCAGGAGGATGAATTATCTTAAAACTGATATTTCTCAGGAAGTGTTTTGAACTAGCAAATGCAGCCTATTGGGGGAGGGGTAAAAGATTTAGTTTTTGGAATTTAACAAAAAAAAGGAAGTATAAACTCAACATAACAAAATTAGCTAAAATGACAGTATACTTTGAATAGACCCAAAGAGAGAGAATGTCCCACCCAGAGTAAACTATATAACCTCTAACCACACTGTGCAGTTAGAAGTGACCTTAGTCACTCTCAGAAAATTGAGGCTAAGACAAAGGATTCACTCCAAGTCAAATAATAATGAGCAATTAGCAGAAATTCAAAGTATGATCTCCTAAGTTCCAGACATTTGTCCTTCATTATACACCAACAACCTAAGAGCATAGCACACGTTTTCCAAAATAAGGGAGGGCTCTATAGCCATATCAACAGACACAATGCATGTTGAATATCCTTGAGAGGCAGAGACAGAAGATTCCTGGAGCAAAATGGATAATGAGATTAGCCAAGTCAGCAAGCTCTAGGTTCAAGTGAGAAACTCATACTCACTATATATGGTAGGGAGTAATCAAAGAAGAAACCCAACACCAATGTAGGGCCTCCACAGGCACATGTGAACACACATACATATCACACACATGAAAAAAAAAAGCTCAGAATGACTGTTCTTAAATTTTGTGGGTAATTTGGTTAAACCCAGAATGTTCCAGCAAGTTTTTCTTCATGAAACTTTGTTTTTCCATACCATGCGAAGGTACAAAACTTGAACTCATGACTTCTTGAAAATCAATATATTAATCAGCATATTCCTTCTTAATGATAAGCAGAAATGAGTTCATGAGAAAATAAGTGACAATGAATCTGAATGAGATTAAGGAATTCAGGGCAAATTTTCAGTATTAGAAATCAGTTAAAGTACTGGTCAAATGAAACAACTATAACAAGACAGAAAAACTTGAACTATGTGGGCTAGTTTCAGACAAAACAAAATGAAAAGAATCTACATTCCAGAGATCTGAATCAATGCACAAACTTGTTTCTCTTCGTATTATCCACTGGCATTCTGGGTTCACTTACATCAAATTCATGACTTCAGTAACAAACCTAGAGAAGGAACCCACAAACAATTTAGGCCTATACAAAAGAAACCCATTCATGATCTCATTAAGTACATCATTCTTTCTACACCTCTCAGTGAGACAGTCTCCTGCACTGTACCTACTGCAGACCACACACACAGTACCAATGACTAAGGAGGACAAAGAAATGGGCAACTCCCATGCTTTCCTATTGAGTAATCTTCAATTGTATAGTGACTGCTTGCTCCCTTCTTTCTCTACCCTCTTTCAGAACGCCAAGGGCAAAGCTGTTCATAAGTATGTCTTAACATCAAATCCCAAGCAAATTAGTGTTCTTTCACAATCAATCAGATACTGCTAATTTAGCAGAAGCAATCCAGAGGAGCCACATTAGACACTGACATTAAACCTGAGACCATAAGTACCTAAGGAAAACTTTTCAATTTTTTATTTTTGTTTGTTTTGTTTTGTTTGTGGTGGTGTTGTGGCTGTTGCTGACATGGTTTTCCTATCAATTTAGGAAAACAAGACAGTAGGTGCCAGTCACTATTGTTGAAGTGGTGAGCCCCTTACTAGAAGTCACAGGCTTTTTTGTTGTAATCCAAAGCACCAGAGCTAGTGCTCATAGTCCAAGCAATGACTTCTCCATGTCTGTAAAGGCTCCATCACAGATAATCTGCCATGCAGGAAGCAGCCCAGATGAAAATGCAAAACTTCATATGGAACAATCACATAAATACTCAGATATTACCATTATGGATGCCCATTCAAATCACCATCTTTCAAAATGTATGAGAGTAGAAGGAGGTTGTGAAGACAAAATATACATACAAATAAATACGACACAGATCATCATGAAAACGTGGCATTCAAATTTATGAAGACTTCCACTCAGAACCTTTCAGAGTTCTTTCCTAAGAAGATAAGCAGCTGTGCCAAGAACATTTATACTCAGAGCTGCTGCAGCACCAACTAGCTAATTTCTGAGAACAAGCCTGGGCTATGAGGAAAAGAATACAAAGCACACAATAGGATTGACACCTTAACACCAGTGTCTTCACTTTCTTTCTGTCCAAACTTTCAGTAGATAATTTTCATTTTCTTTATCACTTCATATCTATTCTTCCTTGAGAATTCCTCAACTCTTGTTCTCTCTCACTTCTCCAAGACTCAGCAGCACATCTCCAGATTCCTATATTGCTGGTATTTTCTGGTATCACTTTGATTCCAACATAATGAAGCCCGTCACCTCCACTACCACCTCAACCAATGTTCCTGTTCACAGTAAATGCAAATTAGGAGTGAAGAGTAAAATAGAAGAAGTCCAAACTTCAAAGCCTCTCCCACTTGGGTCAGATAAAATCCTAAAACACTAGGGACATTTCCACTTTTATACTCATATTATTTCTTTACCTGAAAATATAACTGAATACAACATTTTCTCCAAAATCCAAACAAATTTCTCCTATATAAAACCTTCTACAGCCAGACATGACAGTGCATACCTATAGTCCCGGCACTTAGAAGGTAAGTCAGAGGACTAAAGTAAGTTCAAGGCTAGGCTAAGATACATGAGACCCTGTCTTTTAAAAAAGATGAATAAAAGAGGTAGAACAAGAACAGATAGAGGAGAGGGAGGGAGGAAAGGAAGAGAAAGCAGTATCCCTTATATATAACTCAAAGGGTTCTTTCTGTATCAACTGCTTTCAATCAAACATGTATTAAATGCATATTTGATGCTGTGTGAAGCAATTTCAATGCTGAGGAGACAAGGGAGAAATGTGAAGGAGAACAGAAAATTACAAGGTCAGTTTTACACTCTAGACAACTCGTCTAGGTACAGAGGGCAGTCACCAGTGGAGAACTAGACTAAAAGCAGGAAAAGCAACATAGATCATTGTAACAACCCAAATAACAATGATGAGAACTAAGTACGGAAGCAATACACACAGGAGACAACTGATATGCTTGTTGAACATGATAGAGTAGAAAAAGAAATGAGAACAACTCCAAAGAATTCTGGCCATAATGGCTAGATAGAGGAGCTACCTCCAGAATAGAGATCATGAAATTTATAGGCTGAATAAGGAATCATTAAGATTAGGAGGCATCACCATACCTGACTTCAAGCTCTATTATACAGCTATAGTCCTGAAAACATCTTGATATTGGCAGAAAAATAGACAGGTAGATCAATGGAACCCAATTGAAAACCCTGATTTTAACCCACACACCTAGGAACACTTGATTTTTTTTTTTTTTTTTTTTTGGTTTTACAAGACAGGGTTTCTCTGTATTGTTTTGGAGGCTGTCAGACCAGACCGGCCTCAAACTCACAGAGATCCGCCTGTCTCTGCCTCCCGAGTACTGGGATTAAAGGCATGCACCACCACTGCCCTGCTAGAAGAGAAAGTGAGAGATACTCTTCAACCAGTTGGTATAGGAGACCGCTTCCTGAACATAACACCACATTCATTGAGATCGACAATTAACAAATGGGATCTCCTGAAACCAAGAAGCTTCTGTAAGGCAAAGGGCACAGTCAACAAGACAAAAAGGCAGACCACAGAATGGGAAAAGATATTTACTAACCCCACATCTGACAGAGGGCTAATCTCCAAAATTTACAAAGAACTCAAGAAATAAGTCTCCAAAACACCAACGGATCCAATTAAAAGGTGGGGTACATAACTAAATAGAGAATTCGCAATAGAGGAGGCTAAAATGGCCAAGAGACACTTAAGAAAGTGCTCAACATCCTTAGGCATCCGGGAAATGCAAATCAAAACAACTCTGAGATACCATCTTACTCCTGTCAGAATGGCTAAAATCAAAAACACCAAAGACAATTTATGCTGGAGAGGATGTGGAGAGAGGGGAACACTCCTCCACTGCTGGTGGGAGTGCCAACTCGTACAGCCACTTTGGAACTCAGTATGGAGATTCCTCAGGAAAATGGGAATCAATCTACCACAAGACCCTGCAATTCCACTCTTAGGCATATATCCAAAAGATGCAAATTCATACAACAAGTACATCTGCTCCACTATGTTCATAGCAGTATTATTTGTAATAGCCAGAACCTGGAAGCAACCTAGATGCCCCTCAACTGAAGAGTGGATAGAGAAAATGTGGTACATTTACACAATAGACTACTACTCAACAGAAAAAAAAAAACAATGGAATCTTGAAATTCACAGGTAAATGGATGGCACTAGAAGAAACCATCCTGAGTGAGGTGACCCAGTCACAAAAAGACAAACATGGTTTGTACTCACTCATATACGGATTTTAGACATGAATCAGGATAGTGCCAGTCTGCACTCCACTGTCAGAGAGTCTGGGAAACAGGAAAGAACCTAAGAGAGATATGCATGATACCCCAAAGAAGAGGAATGAGGCAAGATCATCTGAACAAATTGGGAACACTGCGAGGGGTGGGAGTGGGAGCTGGGAAGAAGGGGGGGGGAGAAGAGGAAGAGAGAGTAGGTCATGGGGGAACAAGAAGGTTGAGTGGGGGGGTATAGAATAGGGGGAAGAGGGAGTCTTGGGTTAGAAGACAAATCTGGCACCAGTGAGACCTCTAGTGATCTAAAGGCATGGCACCAACTGGCAAGCTAAACAATAGTGGAGAGACCGCCTTAAATGCCCATTCCTGATAATGAACTTGATGTCTACCCTATTTGCCATCCTAGAACCTTCATCCAGTGACTGATAGAAGCAGAGGCAAATACCCACAGTTAAACACTGAACTGAACCCATGGAACCCAGTGACAGAGAGATAGGAGCGATGAGCAAATTTGACAAAGAATGGGCTGGCAAAACCAATAGAGACAGCTGATCTGAACAGGGGAGAGCTCTTGGACCCCAGACCGACAGCTGGGAGGCTAGCACGGGACTGATACAGACCTCCTGAATGTGAGAGTCAGTGAGGAGGCCTGAACAACCTATGGGGCCCTGGGCAGTGGATCAGTGTTTATCCCTGGCATACAAACAGACATCGTGTGTCCATAACACAAAGAGGGATGCTCTCTCAGCCTAGACTCTTAGGGGAGTGCCTGGACCCTACCCTGAGTGAAATGACAGACTCTAGATATCCCCTATATGGAAGGAAGTGGGGATAGGGTGGGAGGCTGGGGTGGATGGTGGGGGGGGAGAAGAGGGAAAAGGAACTGGGATTGACATATGAAGCAAGTTATTTAAAATTAAAGTAATAAAAAAAGATATCAATAAAAAAATGAGGTCTGCAAGCCTGCTGGATATTTGGATGAAAATACTAAACAATGCTTCTCAACTTTGAAAATAAGAAATGCTTATATTCCTAATAAAAATTGTCACAGTAGGAATCCCCAGTCCAGACACCTAACATACATAGAGTAAACTGTGTGAGAATGTGGTCTGGGGTTGCACACATAGTCACAAGCATAACCTAATGTGAACTGTTTACCTAATATGTCACTATTAACACTATTAACTGTCAGAATGCCTACAAAGTATCCTACACACGCCATTAAGTAAACGCTTATTGTGAAATGCTAGTCCCAGTTCACAGGACATCTATCAATAAGATTCAGACGTTCAAAACCCAAAAGCACTTGTGTTTATCAACACAACACTGACCTCTAGTGGTTTGGAGTATACACACATGGTCCTTAGAAACTAATTGAAAGAAAGAACTTTATGCTTAGAAGCCAGAGATTCTTAAAGGTACTACACAAAGGCTGAGTAACACAGGGTTTGGGCTTTTTACGTTTTTTGGAATAAAAAGTCTTTAAGTCCAATCCTTGAAATTTACTGATTCCTATAACGAAGGTGGGTTTGTTTTGCTTCTCTGCAATAGTCTCATTTATAAAAAAAAAAAATCTAGCAATAAAATATACCTAGAAGCGCCAGCGAGACTGAACAAGATAGTGCATATGAAAGACCTTGAATTGCAACAAAACAAAATACCCCACTGCCTTCCTCTGAAAATGACAGGAAGCTATACCACTGTCTACTATGGAAGTATGAGACCAGCATGCTCAGATGCAGAGTCAGTGGAGCACCTACTGCTGATGCACATTAGAACTCAAGCACTATATCAATACAAACCGCAAGCACAGTGTGCATACAACACTGCTACAGATCCTCTGGGCTTCATATCTCATCCTGGCCTCATCAGTAACCTGGGCTACAAATTCAGAAATAATGGAGCACAACCTCAGGGACTCAGAATACCTCTAGCTTCCAACCCTGGGGGTTTTCTGAAATAGCTTAGCACTCACAAAACACGTCCTATATGTGAGGCAACCCTCACTCAGCACAAATAAAGGTGTACCCAATTTGTTGCTCTCATAGCTGGTTCCACAAAGCTTTTCAGAAAGTCTCACAGATTTAAGAATCCAGATTCCCCTAGAACTAGACCCTATACTGAGTCCTACATTCTCTTTTCAGTTCTAACCTTTATTCCTGATCCACTGGATCTTATTACTGAATGATCACTCTCATCAATCCCATCATTCCTTCAAAGAAGCAAACACTATCAGCACTCTGGAGGCAGAGGCAGGAGGATCTCTGTTAGTTCGAGACCAGCCTGGTCTACAAGAGCTAGTTCCAGAACAGCCTCCAAAGCCAGAGAGAAACCATGCCTCGAAGCACCCAAAAGAAAAAAAATTAAAATAAGAAACCAACAGAGTTAAATGGAATTATTAGCTTACTCTGTATCTGTAGCCTAAAGGATAGATGATGCACAAAGAAATAGAAAAGGTAAGATATGAAGACTCCAGATACCACCAAGGAAAGGACTGCAGAACAGTTGCAGGTTACGGCCAGGAGTTCCCAGAACTCTCAGCACATCATCTGGACACTAGTTTCCTTTGGCATTTCCAATGTAATACTCAAACAAAAAAGAGGGGAAAAAGAGTAGTGATTAAGAGAAAAATAAGTGTTGTAAGATGATTATTATTTTGTGGACTATGCATAAAAGTATGATATTTGTGTCCTATCTAAGGCCATTTTTGTAAGGATTCATTCATCACAAGGGATATCCAGTTTGAAGAAAAGTAGAAATATAATGTTTTGGCTGTTTTCTCTTTATATGCAGAAAGGTGCTCACTATCTGCTTTGAAATTAGTCACTAAACATCAAAGAAAACACTAATGGAATAAAAAGGTAATGCGGAGAATGGGAAACATTCCTGCAACTTATGCATATAACAATCTAAGAAAGCCCTGTGACTCAACAACAAAAATCAATAAAATTGGACAAAGGACTTGATTAGAACCTTCTCCAAATAAGCATGTGAAAGATGCTCAAATCATTACTTAAGTTGGGTAATCTTAACTGACAGCTTGACTAAATTTAAAGGTGATTAAAAGACTAGTAGAACACAAATCTAGAGGTGTATCTGGTGGTATTTCCAAAGAGAAGTAGATCCTGAGAGCTCCGCCCTAATAAGTGGATTTATGCCTGGATCAATTCATTATATGATGGAGGTGAAAAAGAAGACTTGAGGGCTAGCTGGAGGACCTAAATCACTGAAGCATATTCTTGGATGCTAAATACCCTACTCCCAATCTCTTCCTATATTTACTTTTTCTGCTTCCTACACACCATGTTACAAAACTTTCTGCTCCTCCACAAAACACCCACGATGACAGACAGAACTCTAAAATTAAGAGCCAAAGTGAGGAATTTCTGTCTTGAGTGGTTCATGTCAGGTACTACGCTGCATCAATGAGAAAAAACCAATATGCCAACCACAGTGTAAATATAAATCAAAGTCACAAAGAGGTATAATTTCCTGCCCATAAGGATCAACATTATCAAGGTGAATAAAATAAAGTCCTGTGTGTTGCTGGTGAGAAGGTAAACATATCCACCAATGGAAAACAACATTACAGCTCCTCAAAATAAGGAATGGCAGAATAATGTATACAAAAGAATTTTTATCAGGATTACAGAGATATTTCAATGACCAAGAGATCAAGATTCACTAAAGAATAAAGAATATTCACTAAATAATAAATATGACATATAAATACAATACTGCCATGCTACATTACAAATTAATGAAATCTTCTGGCATGATAGCTAATTACTGAATACAGCAAAATGTTGGCTGGAAATGTTTTAAACTTATGACTGCTGTGCTTTAACTGAAAAGCAAGTGACACACAAGAACAGAGGGCTAACATAAGCAGAAAGATTAGAATTCTAAGAAATAACCAAGGAAGAAAGGACAGAGATCATAAATATCAGGAAAAACTAGAATGCCTTTGATGCGTTCATAGCACACAGTACACAGGCAGAGGACAATCTCTAAGAATGTGATTGATAGAACAACAAAAAATTTAACACTAAAAGCTAAACAGAAAAAAGTATTTTTAAAAAATACAACAGGATATCCAAGAAGAAAAGATCAATATCTGTGAGGCATCAACAAAAGCTAAACCTCATGTAAAAGGAATACCAGAGGAATTGTAGAAAAGGGGAAAACAGGAGCAATCCAAAGAACAATGACTGAGAATTTCCCAGACTGATGCCCCCACACCAAACCACAAATTCAAGAAGGTTATATTGCCTATGCTATTCAATAGGCAACACAAAACCAAAGCCACTACATTAGACATATAATCACTATTCTAACTTCAAGAAAGACAAAAATATAAAAACTTGAGGAGGAGCCCAGAGCAAACAAAACATCATACTTATAGGGGAAAAGGTAATAATCACACTTACTTTGTCTTTGTGGATCATGGTAATCAAGAAGAAACCAGACTTAGTGTATAAAGTTTGTCATGCAACTTTCTGCAGCAAACTTAAAAAGAGAACAAGTTGTTGCAAGAATGATGAGCCACCAGGAACCTCTTCATGTCCTCTACCCTTTTGGTATCTCCTCATATACATTAAACAATGATATATCAAATCTAACATAACTTACTAGACATGACATTGAATGAAAAAAATGATGTGAGAGAAAGCCATATTGTGATTTAAACATTCTGTTTCAAATAAAGGCTTTGGTAAGAAGTCCAATGACAAAAAGAAATTCCAAGACCACATCAAAGCAAAGAACAATAATCCAAGCTGTCCTCTGACAAGGGGAGAATGACGAAGAAAATCACTTTTTGGCAGAGAAAGCATGTACCTTTAGTGTGGCTGACTAGAAAGTCCAGGACATACTTAAATTCTGTGAATTACCTTGACAGTGAAGCATGATAATGGGATTCCAGAAAAGTTGAGGAATATGCCATTGGCCATGTAAGTTGTTGCTGAGACTAAAGACAGGGAATTCAACTGAATATAAGGCAACTTCTGATAGAGCTTAGTCTTCCAGTGTATAAGCTACTAATAACAAAGCAGTCTGCAAATACATATATGGAAAACATCAGAGTTTATAAATATTAGTAGAAAAGTGATGAAAATATAAAACTTCATGCACATTTTAACATACAGTATTTAGAGAAAGGTTATATACATATCCAACCTGTGTAGAACAGAAGAAATGTCAATGAGAAACAATGTGAACTGATATGCTGGGCTTGACTTCCATCTCCTGGAATAGCTCAAGTAAAAAGTAAAAACACTAGGAAGGATCAGAATTCCAAAGCTCAGCTTTGATCATGGTCAAAGTTTTTAACAAAGTTCTAAATCAAGCATACTAGCACACACCTGTAATGGCAGTGCTTAAGAAGCAGAGGCAGGAGAATCATTGCTTCAAGGTAGAACTTGGCTACATACATTTGTCTTAAAAAATAAAATAAAATCACTCATTCATTTCATGACTTCATTCTGTAAGAGTTCTTAGCACTGACTGACACAGAACAAGTGTCTAAAACCTCCATCACAATGCAATGTTTTGTTTTGTCAACAGCTTCCATTAACATTGAAGGCCCCCTATCCCTACTCACCCATGAACAACACAAGCCTTCAAAGAAGAATATCATGACACAGAGATCAAATCTCTACTACCCCAAATTTTTTAAGCAGTCATGGAAATGTAATGCTATCTTTGCAATTTAGTCAACCCATCAAAAGCCTAGTAGAATGACCAAAATTAATAAAAAGGCTGATCCAAATTTTCACAAAAAGTGAAATTTGATGATCAATAGCAGACATCTAAAAAAGTATCAGAGAGCATGTAGGGCCTTTCTCTAGTACCCACTCCTCGTAAAAAGTACGACAGAGAAAAAGTAAAACAAGGCCCACCTGAAACACCAGGCTTTATAAATAAGGTCTAATTTATAAAACAAAAAACCATAAAAGGCTGCTGACACAAGTATCTCATAAAAATTAAAGGGTAGGCTGTAAGGTTCAACCAAAATTAAGTCATTGAAATTTCCAGTTGTGACTACCTGTCTATAAATGTGAATTTTAAATGCTTTACTGTTACCCAGAAAAGAAACTAGTAAAACATCTTTCAAAAAGAAAACCAAATTACCTTGCTGTTCTCTTGAAAGTCCAAAGTGACTACAAACAGGGCTAAAGGGCAGTCACTGTCCACTCTGGTCTGACTGCTTACTTATTTTCTGTTGGGATGCTTTCTGAGTCCTTGTCATGAACTCAGACACAATTTTAAGACACTGATTGCAATATCCACTTCAATGGTGTCATATTCTTTAAAAATAATGTTACAAAATGCAGGCTTTCCATTAGAAGAAAAGAACTAAGGTAATAAAATATGACAGAGAGAAGGGCTTGGGGCCAGAGACCCATTTGAAACTTATAAAATCTCCCTAAGATCAGATGGACATATGTTTTCTTCTTGCTAGGTGTAAAACTATACAGTCACACAAGCTTCTGTTTCCAGTTTTAACTTAAAGCCAGGTGTTGCACAAGATGTTAAAGGTTTCTATTCATCCTCTAACTAAAACTTCTTTTTGTTATCACTGAGGTATCTAGGCTATCAAGAATGACCAAATTTACACTCATACGTGTATACAGTAGAGGGCCAGTAAATAATTTTGACTCCAGAACTATCACTATGTATCAAATAAAAACGGAAAATAAAAGAGCAATAGGAAGTATCAACCAGTTAAAAATTAATTCAGAAAAAAATGAGAAATTATGCAACATAAATATCAAGAAGTATTATTCAATTTATCTGAAAACACATTTGAAGTACTATGGACAAATACATTTATTGTGTTAACTTTGTAAAATCAAGATATAATTTATAAATCATGTGATCAAATTTCAATTAAGCAGATGTGAGCATAAGGAATTGCAAAGGATATATATACTTTAGGCGATGGAAAATATATAATTTAGATAAAAAAAAAACAAAATAGTGAAGTCATCCCTTAAAGGCACCAGATAGACATAACTAACAAAATGGTGAAAACAAATCAGGATAGGTTCAAAATGTTTGTAGCAGGAGCAAAAAAGTTAAGTGCTGGTAGCCTCTCCTTTCTTTTTTCCTTTTGTTTTCTTTTAGTAGCTCTTATTTGCCAATATAAGATATGGTTAAATGTTTCTTCTGAGAACAACAAAAAACTAAAATCCAGGAAAAAGTCAAGTTTGAACAAAGAGGAATAACCTTGGTAGATCTTTGATTTGGGGTCAGAAGTATGAACTGCAAACTCTGAAAAGGGAACAGCAGGATTAGACTGGACCTTGAAGGACTCGTACTAAGTCAAGGTCAGGTTAAGTTGACCATAACTACCTAGGACCCTTCAGTATCCTAGTATGTACCATTTCTAAGAAAAATGAACATGAGAGTTGGGAATACATCTCACTGTAGCATGAGCTTAGCATGTGTAAGGCCCTAAGTTCAATTTCGAGAACAGCAAAAACATGTATTTAAAATGCTACTTTTCCAAGAAAATACACCATCATCTTAGTATTTAATGGGTCCCTAAATACAATTTTGAAATGCTGTTATGTTAAGATTTAAAAAAAAATAACTAGCCATTTGCTCATCATCTCTAGCAGCTGGCACAAAACTTTTACATCACTTGTAACTTCCTGAATGATAAAGGCATCAGTGTCTTCTATTACAGTGTTTTTACCCCTGGTTCCTGTTATGGCACATCCTATAATTCTGGCACTTGGGAAGCTGACACAGGCGGACGGAGAGTTCAACACTAACCTTAATATGACCAGGAAGAACCCAAGGTTGGCATAGACTATACAGCAAGACCATTCCTCAAAAATAATAAAAATAGGGCTGGAAAGATGACTCCATAGATAAGGATGCCTGTTGTGAAAGCATTAGGACCTAAGTCCCAGAAAAACTTTTGCAGAAACTGACAAATTCATTTTAAAATTTATAGAGATGCTAAGTGTATGAAAGAAACAAAACAATTTTGCACAGGAACAAAGTTGGAGACTCTACACAACTTAATTTTGAAACTCACTGTACAAGTCCAAGAAGATCACATACTACGTGCTGGTGTGGCACACCGACATGTAGACAAAAAGCAAAACTGTGCAGAGGAAGAACTAACACACTTAGCCAATAGGTGTTTAGAGACTTCCAAAGTTAAAGATAATAACTTTACACAGATACCACATAACCAAGTAGTCAGGACTGGTGACACAGGTCACAATTATGTAACTTTGACGTGACGTACTGAGACACATTAATCTATGTCCATCCTGACCATGCATAATCTCAATCCAACTTTGATATGAGCTTCACACAAATCCAAAGTAGGAGTTCTCAAAAACAATGGACTGGTATCAAGGTCATGGAAGAGAGGAAAGACTTAGACTGGAGAAGCCTAGATATGATACCTACATGCAACACTGGATCCTCAACTGAACCTTGGAATATAAGACAGATGTTGGTGGCAAAACTGAGGAAATATAAATAAGTTCTAGCATTAATTAACAAATTTTAATTAACAAATAATTAAAGAAATTCTATCTAAATTCATATATTTGATAAGTGGGATAAACAGAGCAATTCTCTCATACACACTTTACCAAAATTAACTTATAGAAAATATTGATAACTTGACAATGTTCATATTTACTGAAAGAGCTTAAATAATTAATAACCTTACAAATCATAATGAACCAGTCTACTGGGTTCACTGGTGAAGTCTACTAAACATCTAAAAAGGATGTAACAGAATTCTCTACAATCTTTTTGAAGGAACAGTATTGTGACTACTTTCTAATTCATTCTATGAAGTCATTATTATATCAAAAAAGGAAACATACAACCAATATCTTCAACAAAATACAGACCTAGTAATATACACCAAATGAATTATACACCACAACATGTGAGACTTATTACAGGTATAAAAGATTGGTTTGATATTCAAAAATCAATGCAATTTTCCCATCAACATATATGATCATCACCAACAGATGCAAAGCAAGCATTTCACAAAAACTAAATACCCATCCATCATAAATTAGCTTAGTGTAGACAATAACTCACTAAAAAATAGTGAAGGGCATCCTTAGAGTACCTACAGAAAATCACAATTATGGTGAAAAATAGAAACTTTCATCCTAAGATCAGTATGAAAACTAGAATGTTACCACTCACCACTTTAACACAACATGATACTGGAAGATTCTGGCAGATATGTACAACAGAAATAAACATATGCAAGAAGTTACTTTATTAATGCCTTTGTTGACTAAATGGAATCTGAAACTTAAAACTTACAAAAATTAGTATGGAACTTTCTCAAAAAACTAAAGTTTTAGGGTTTTTTTTTTAAAGATTTATTTATGCTGCTACCCATAAATTATTTTTTTGTTCTAAACCTTAACCAAAGAAAGTTCTTCTGCAGTGAGTAGTGGTTAATATGACATCTACATCAAGCCTACAACCCCAAGACTCAGGGTACATCATAGAAGAGGGAATAGAAAGAAATAAAGGAGCCAGAGGATGTGACGCAGTGCTGTGAAATGCTATCTTCTGGACAAGACTAAGCCACTGAACTTACAAACTAACTGCAGTGACAGCTTCCTGCATAAGATCCCAACAAAATCAGTCACTATTCCAGTAGGGGCACCAACTGGACTAAAAAGGAAAAAAAAAAAAAACAATTGACAGTTGGAGAGGGGTTAGGGAGAGGTGTGCAAAGGGAGTGGGAGGAGGATCTTGAAGTAGAATATATATGTGTATATGTATGTATATATGAGACATATATACATATATGTGTGTATATGAAATTGTCAAAGAATAAACAAAGTTTGTTTTGCTTAAAGTAGGAACTGAAGAAGTGTCTAAATGGATAAAGTACTTGCTACATGCCAGCATAAGAACTGGAGTTTGAATGCCCAGCATCTACATAAAAGCCCATTACATGAAGACCAGCCTGTAATTCCAATTCCAGGGCTGGAAAGTAGGAAACAGGCTTTCTGAGGCAATCTGGCAAGCTAAACTAGCAGAATCAGCAAGTTCCAATTTCAGTAAAAGATACTGTCTCAATAAATAAAGTGAGGAGTCATCAAGGAAGACCCTAGACATCAACCTCTTGCCTTCATACCCATGTGAACACAAATGCAAGCATACCACATACACACAAGCATAAACATTTTAAATAAATACATGAAATTTAATACCATTACACTTATATCTAAAGAAAATGCTTAGTTATAAATCTAAAAGACATGTTCAAGATCTATGATACAAAAATTTCATGGAAAAAATCAAAGATAATATAAATAAAAAGCATTTCAAGTTTTTCACAGAATCAGTATAGTTAACAGTTTTTCCCTATAAAGATGGCCTTTGTAGGAAGTGAATTAAGTGGAGATACCTATCCAAGATTGTTTTGGATTGTTTCTTTCAGATTTTGGTACACACCTGTAGTCCTGACTCCTGGTACCAGGGAAGCTAAGGTTGAAGGATCACTTGATCCCAGGTCTTTGAGACCAGGCTAGACAAGACAACATGATAATATCTATTCTCAACACACTCAACACCCCTTTCCCCACACACACCATAATTCAATAATTTTAATATAAGATACTCTAGGTCTGATCAGTAAGAAAGGCCATTAAGCTCATGAAAGTGTAATTGCACAGATTAAAGTGTATCCATTTTCATTAATTTATGTTCCGATCTTGGTTCTGTAGCTCTGGGATTTGTAGCCTGGCGTGTGTGTGTGTGTGTGTGTGTGTGTGTGTGTGTGTGTGTGTGTGTGTGTGTGTGTGTGTGTGTGTAAATAACAAAAGTATTTCCCTTGCAGAGACACTTGAGACTGAATTCAAATAATCCAGATTACTGTGTCAAGGGCACAAAGTCCAGGCATAGTTGTTATCCTCATCATTACTGTGGAATTATTTCTTTTCAGTGTTCTGAAGGACTCAGAAGGATTCAAGGATGTTTGTAATTTTAAGAGTGAAGGGAACATTTTTTTTTCAAAGTGTCTTTGAGGATCTGAAACCATAGTTCATTCACTTTTTTTTTTTTTTTTTTTGTGGGATTGACACTATGACTAACACCAGCTTTCAAGGAGAACCTCCAGACTCTCTGAGATTTATTTCAATGACACCAACTTTGGATTTTGTATTACTCTTCCTCCTAAGGTGGTTAAAGTCAGTATATCATTTGGGGACTCTTAGAAGAACATTGTGACAGAAACTTTCATCAGCATCAAGTGACCAGGGACTAGCAAACAGACGTTTTTTGGGGGTTTTGTTGTTGCTGTTGTTGCTGTTGTTTTCTTGGCACAGTTAGTAATCATTTACAAATGGTTTTTGCAAAGCATTCTAACAGATCAGGCCTGATACTAAATGGGGGAGGGTGCACATTGGGAATGTGGCAGGTGAGTGAGACCTTGAAAAGTTTAGGAGGGGAAATATCAGTATCTCTGTGGTCTTTCAGGAACAAAAAGCCTAGGGTTTGAGCCAAGGTATAAAGTGACCTTCCAGGCTGGCTGGCTCACCCTCCAGTTTCGTAGGGAGAATCAGTCCTTGCCTCAATGTCTGGTTCATGGGCAGCAGAGCATTTAGCAGTGGGAAGTAAGGAAATGATGGCTGAAGTGAGGAATGACTGTTATTTTTCATCAGCAGATAGATCTATGGTGCCTGGAGAAATGATTCAGCAGTTTGAAGCTGAGAGCTGTGGGACTGTGGGTTAACACATGGGGAGTAGGGGGCCCAGGAGGGGCAGCTCTGTTGGCATCCTTGGGCTGCTTTATTCCCTTTGCTTTGAATCACAAATGGCTGTTCTTGCTGGCGTTCTCCTACCCACCCTAAATCCTACCCTCAGAGTTCCTTTGCTATTTGCAAAGGTATTTAGACAGCAGCTGGCTGAAAATTTAGGTGCTTGGGTGTGGGAAGTGGAGAGAGAGCAGTTGTTTCATCTGCCCCATCAGTCTGAAAGGTACTTCCATCTTTTAAAGCTGAGGTTATTCTGTTCCACTCATTCCTGGACAAAAACAGGCCTCTTGTCTGGATCTTTTCTTTTTAATGATTTCCATGAAAAGGCTTTTATCCAGGCTCTGACATGACTGTCAGAATACACATTTCAATGTGAGAGTGCTTAAAAGGCTATTGATATTCCCCTGTGGAAAAGAAAAGTACTTTAAAATATCCATCTGTCTATACACAAGTTAACCCTATTACTTTCTTTATTTCCCCCCTGCCTGCTCTTCCTTCCTTCTCCACTTTATCCCCATTCTCTTTCTTTTCTCATCCCTTCTCAGTTACAGCTATAGTCTGGTACAAGGCTTGTGCATTGCCCAGCTCCCATGAGCTGTCACTTTGATACATTGATGCCTCTGATTAATTTAGTTTAGATACAGGGAAATAGTGAGGAGGAAACAAGCTTAATTTTCATCAAATGTTACTGTTGAGTTTCAACAAACTGCTCCTCGGGAATCTGGGGCTCATTTCTCTGTCTCTTTGTGTATCCTAGATTTGTGAACAGAATGAATAATCAGTATGATGCTAAGGCAACAGAAGTGGCACGTAGCATTCCTGAGCATGAGCACACTTTGACAAGAATTTATGAGGTATTGTGGGGACTTGGGTTCATGTCACATAGCTGTGCTGTGTAAGCAAAAGGGTTCTGAAGCAAAGGAGGAATTGGGTAAGATTTTGATTAATTTATGGATGTTACTATGGAATTGTCAACATAGTTAATCTGTTACTTTGATGGGAGAAGTTTGTATTTATTAACTAACCATTCTCTTGCCATTGCTTTCTCTTGTCACCTGAAGTGTAATAGTTTTATCCAAAGGGGACAAAAACAAGCAGTAGCATCTATAACAACAATTTAAGGAACTGCTACCAAGCATTAACGTACTTTCAGGACAAGTGAAACTGTCCTCTTTTTTTCCACTGTGGTCATGCTGCTTACAGACACCTGTGCCACCTCCCAGGTTCCATCTGCTCTCTCAGTGATGGTTGAGATTTTCGTCCTGTTACTCACCCACATACACACACCAATTTACCTCGAGTCTGCTTTTCAGCAGGTGTTTTATCTCATGAGATAGAGTTTATAAGTGATCAAGGTCATTAGAATAGCTTTCTCAAATTTCTTGTGGTACTTTTTGTCTTTCCTCAGAGTAATCAACACCCCCCCTTCCTATTTCAGAGGAAGACACGTTTAGCTTAATGCAATTAATACCTATAAACTTAAAAAAACCTGCTTTTGTTCTAGAATTTTCTAAAACACAAGTTCACTTAGTTTCATCCTTCTATTTAGTTTCTTGATTTGCCCTTTGACTTCTTATACAGTTCACAATCCTATACTTTAAAACAATACAAGTTATTCATTGATTATACTTACATGAAACTATAGCTTCATTAAGAAAATAGTTTTATAGTTCCTTAGTTCTTTACGATAATACCTTTGAAGTTTTTTAGTTCACTTCAGTATTTCTGAAGCTTTCTCTACTTAATGTGAAGTGAGTGATGGCCTCTGTGTTCTAACAGTTTCTGTGTGTTTCAGTTTGGTCAAGAATATTGGTCATATATAACTCAAGTGATAGGTGGCTTGTTACTCCTGAGTGCTTGTGGTTTCCCCAAATTCTCATGTTGTAACTCTACCCATAGGAGCATGTGTTGGGAGGTGGTGCTTTGGATGGTGCTTGAGTCTGGTGTGTAAAATACATTCATAGGGACACTGACCTTAAGGAAAGAAGAGGGTTCAAGAGGCCCTTTCCCCTTCCACCACATGAGGACACTGTGAGAACCAGAAAGCTGTCCCTCACACTGAGTTTGCCCACTCTTAGATCTTGGACTTAACCATCTTCTAAAATATTAAAGAGTAAATAAATGATGACAGTCTGCCTTGTATGTACCATCTTCTTATAGAGTCTGAACAGACTGATACAGATGCTTTAGAGATACATGCTCTCTGCAATTGGAGCCTAGCCTCCATTTGCAAGGTTCCATTAGCTTGTCCTTTTCTCTTACCTCCTCCTGAAGGCTCTCCAAATGAAGTTAAAGGAGCTAATGTTATCTTGCTGTATCATTTTCTTCTCATGTATACATCTAGGAGGAATGTTGAGCTCTGACTGGAATTATAATTTTTTTACATAAAATACATTTTTTAAATCTTTCACTTTTTTTTTTTTTTTTAACGAGACAGGGTTTCTCTGTATTGTTTTGGAGGCTATCGGTCCAGCCTGGCCTCGAACTCACAGAGATCCGCCTGCCTCTGCCTCCCGAGTGCTGGGATTAAAGGTGTGCGCCACCACCGCCCGGCCAATCTTTCACTTTTTAGACAATAGCTTTTTCATGTGCTAGTTGTTTAGCAGTAGTAGAGCCTTAAAGAGTTGGTGATTGTTAGCCTACCTTTGCAGAGCAGGTGTGCTTTCTTTTGACTCACGGTTAGTCACAATTTTTAAGTTAAACTGCTAGTTCATGCAGGGTTATCATCATTAAATGCCATCTTTCATAAATTATTCAGAATTGATTATTATAATTTACTCACTCCTTCCCATTTCTGAGAAATATCACTAAAACAGAGATCTTTCTCACTTACCTATTCAATAGTAACCACAAACCACAAGCATCCATGATGCACCAATGAACCCATAAACCCTGAAGGAAAACACACCTATAAAGGTTACAGTGAAGACTCTCCAGTTCACACAGAGGAACTCTAAACACTTTGGAGATCTCACAACTGCTAGACGAGTCATTACCCTTTCTTACCTTGCATAACCATCCTAGCAGTCTAAAGGAAAAGCATTTATAAAATTTTGCTTATACGAATATCTCCTAATAAGTTATTTCAAAGATAATGGGAGCCAAAACACCTTTCCTGCATTTTTCAGTCAGAAAACATCCAGAATAAGAGACTTTTGTTTTTCTTTTGTTTACTGAGTAAGAAAAAACATTCCTGTAGCAACCCAGAAAAGAGTCCACCCCATGTATGTTATGGATGCTGCATACTCCAAGCAAAGGATTCTCAGGAAGGCTGGCTCGTACAACTATAGTGGAAAAGCTCTTGAGTGGTATGTGCAAGACCTCTGGTTCACGTCCAACACTTCTCAATCAATCAATGTGTAAATACATAAATAAATTTCTACTATCTTTGTTTCTCAAAAAAAAAAAAAAAAAAAAAGATGGCCGGGAAGTGGTGGTGCACACCTTTAATCCCAACACTCAGGAGGCAGAAGCAGACAGATAGCTCTGAGTTCCAGACCAGGCTGGTCTACCAGAGCTAGTTCCAGGACAGTCTCCAAAACCAGAAAGAAACCCTGTCTCTAAAAGACCATAAATAAATAAATAAATATTAAGAGATAGTTAAAGAAAATGTTGATGTGAGAAAAAGTAATAACTGATTTAGTTTCATAACCATATTTTACCTTAACCAAATATCACTAAAGATAGCAATCTTGATACTGATGACTTATATTGAGTATATGAATATTAACTCACAACCTATTTCATCTTATTTGAAGTCATATAAAACAATTAAAAGACTGCATCTAAGAACTAAAAATCACAAAACCTTATTTACCATACATATACTGCCCTCTACAGGCCAATAGTGATTACTGTAATTTTCAACCTAAAAGAACAGGGACAGCAAAATGGCAGGAACAGGGACCAGAAATCACTGACCCTAATAGTCTTTATTTCTTCCGTTTTCAACAGTAGCCTAGCTAGCATTTCCTGCTACATTTAACCCCATCTCCTCAAAATAATCATAGGTGCAAATAAGTTAAGAATGAAAATGTCATTCTTTTTAAAATCTGGTACTACTGCAATAACATCAGAAAATGAATGTTTAACAGGAGACAAAGTGGAGCTTCTCAAGATAAAACTAATTGAGCCATTCAAAGCTAAATATGTATGTGTGTTCATGGCTCATATAACATTACCTCATTCTACTCACAGAGAGGGACTAGACACAATAATGACTCAGTAATGAGCATTCCCAGCAATCAGATATAAGATTCTAAATATTTCCCAGTAATAGAGATGACAGTCATGTAGGATTGAACATGGCTACTTCCTAGACATGGGCAAGAAAACCAAAAGGCATGCTTGAAGTATTTAATGGAGAAAATGACTCCAAAAAAAAAAAAAAAAGATAGGCATCCTAGTTAGGTTCCCATTGCTGTGATAACACACCCATCAAAAGCAACTTGGGAGGGAAAGGGTTTATTTTAGCCTACAAGTTACAGTCCACTATCAAGGGAAGCCTAGGCAGGAATGGAACACAAGGCAGAATCCTGAAGCAGAAACTACAGAACAATGGTGCTTAGTGGTTTGCTTCCAACAGCTTGGTCACGATGACTTCTTATTTAACCCAGGACCACCTACTGAGGGGCAGTACTGCCCACAGTATCCTACAAACCACACCCCCTCACACACACAAACAAAAACTCAGATACATTTAAAAATCTTTTTTCAAAATATTAATGCAGAATGTTGTGCCTTGTTCATCTCCAGGGGGTGTAAGGAGGAAGCAGGGACATAATGAACATCAATGAAGCAAGGTAGAAGACCTCACAGCTACCGATGTCTATCTGGACAGTAAGGCAAAGATGTTTAATTTCTTCTTTTATCATTTATATGTTAATGTATAAATTATTTTTAATATATAAAATATAAATACTAAACTACATCTAACAGTCTCTCTGTAATAATGGTGCTGTTGTTTTTAATAAATACATAAAAGGGGGCTGGAGGGATAGCTCAGCTATTAAAGGCTAGACTCACAACCAAAAATAAATGCATAAAAAGAATGAAACTGATAATAATTATTAAGCTGCTAAAAATCTTCCAAATGATAAAGGATCAATGATATACATTCCTTCATTACACCTTTAGCATTTTTCAAGTTTTCTAAAATGAAACATATTACTTTTATAATCAAAATGTTAGTTCCATTAAATAAAAAATAGAAACAACTCAAAGCAAATGTCTGGAAATTTTCTGTTCTTATTGTTTGGAACTGATTTTAATAAACAGACATGGTTGTAATTCAAAAACTAACAATACTTTTGTTTTACATAAGTAAAGTTCCAATAATATAGCCTTTGGGTCACATTAGAAAAACAGTAGAATATTGAAATGGTCACAGCACAATCCAAGAGCCTCATCAAAAATGAAAAGATGTGGCTAACAAAATATTCCAAATATCCGTCGGTGAAAATACACACAGAAAATGTTCTCAGCTTTTACTTCTGTTGATGACAAACCAAAAACATATGAGCCAAAACCCATATGAGGGAAATTATAATTGTCTACAGATGTTACCTAACATAAGCTACCCCCCAAAGGTCAACAGACAGGTAGGTCACTTAGACAGCTAAGCCATTCTCAGGGTATAGAAGGTAAAACTGAGGCCCCTACCCTTTCTTCCTGGAGAAGAACTACAAACACACGAGCCATCTGTTACTTTAGAAAAAGTAAGTCAAGTGTGAAGAATGAAACGGGGAAACATGCAAATATAACTCAATCAACTATAGGTAAAAGTATACTTAATGACTAAAACTAGAATCTACTGTTAAAACATAGAATGGTCAGTTGAGTCCTCATACTTTACTGAGGGTTTAACAAGCATTTACATAGCAGCTGATTTTGCTATCAATTCCCATAATTTCAACTATGCCCAAATAACCACCATCTTTTAGATGAAAGATGAAGGTTCTCAACTTCTTAAAATAGAAAAAAATACATCTGAGTTTTCCAAAAATCTATGGCAGGACTGAATCTTCATCATTAAATCAGGAGGAAGGAAGATGACATGTAATACATATGTGGTCAAGGACAACTGCAGAAATTATGCCCAACAATGAGTGGTAAGGGCAAGGACATCATTACAGGTCATCCCTTCATACAGGCACTATATCTGTCATGCCATCATAAGAAGGCTAAGAATCAAGATATTTTGAGAAGATATGTCCCACTCACCTCACTCTTAAAGAGAAAGCTGTTACGATTATTCTATTTAATTATGATGCTGTTGCTGTTAATTTTGTTCATTTATTTGCTTATTTATCTTTAGTTTTCTAAGACTAGGTTTTGTTTACTGTTCAGCCTCGGCTAGTCTAGTACTCACTATATAGCTCAGGCTGGCCCTAATTTATAGCAATCCTCCTCACTTTGTCTCCCAAGTTCTGGAATTATAAGCAATGTGACACCATGCCCAGTTGTTGTACTTTATAAATTACATTTTACCATAGACATGGATACATAAGAAGAGCAGTATATAACATGCTCAATACTACTCAGATTCAGGGCTGAACAGAGGTCTTGAATATTTTCCTCACTGTGTACCTATACAATTCTTCACACATCAGTGCTAGCAAGTTGCTGGGACTTACTCATCCTCTCTATTAGACATATTCACACGTTTCAACATATTCCACTATGAATAAAAATGGAGATGGCAGTAAATGAAAATGGATTAATATGGTAAAAACCTATTTCATATTCATTAAAAAACAGATATAAGCACTTTTTGTCTTATCTACAAATTTAGTGATCACGGGTATATTGGTTATTTTTCATCAACTGGCACAAAGTAGAGTCACCTGGGAAGACAGAACTTCAATTAAAGACTGGCCTGTAGGCAAATGTATAGGACATTTTCTAGATTAATGATTGATATGGGAGGGCCCAAGCTACTGTAGGTTCAATAAGAAAGCAAATTGAGCAATCCAGTAAGCAGCATTCCTCTATGGTTTCAGCTTCATTACCTGCCTCAAAGTTGCTGTCTTGAGTTCCTACTATGATTTTCTTCAGTGATGGACTATATAACTTGGAAGTATAAGCCATATAAACTATTCATCCCCCAAATTAGTTCTGATGTGTTTTATAACAGCATCAGAAAAAAAACTAGGACATGGACTATTCTAATCATTTCTCTTATCCTGACCATATAATAAGAAACTACTGGGATTAACAGTCAATGCAAAGTGCTTGGAACAATAGAGGATCACACTTGTGTGATAAATGTGTAAAGTTCAGAATAGGGGAGACCTCAATGCCAAAAACAACAAAATACAGAGGTTAAAACAATGAAGTACATACTGTTCAAACAAACTCAGAGTTGGAAAACAGAGAATTTGGCAAGACATGTTAGGAGTGTTACTAGACTACAAGAATAAAAGGTCTTGATGTGATGCAGAGGTAGGAAATTAACAAAAGAGCAACAGCAAAAGCTGTTCTGTTTACAAACTAGAATGAATCGCCAGAAAACACAGGCTACATCATTCCCAAGAGATTTTTTTTAAGAAAAATGTTGAGGATAGAGTTCAGTGGTAAAGTTCTTGCCTAACATGAGTAAACCTGCAGGGTCAATTTCTAGTACTGCTTCTGCCACCCTCAAAAACATAAAGGAAGAAAGGACCAGACATAAGAACCAATCAGGACAAGGTTTTCATAAGATTAAAATAAGATCCACTATAGAGAAAACACACATTGTAAACAAAGGTGATCTATCAAAACAGAAAACTGCCTATACTCCTCCCTTAGCAACCAGCTCCTGCTTCTCCTGAACCTGAAAAAGGAAGGCCTGGGGAGTGACCAGGTATTCTTGAGCACTCTAGCTCAGGTAGTTTATTGCTCCCTAGCAGTGAATCTATCTTACATTCACTTTATCTTTGACTAAAATCATTTGCAATTATGTGTGCTTCTTCAATTCTTTGAAAAAGACACTAAGAATATGGAAACACTGGGTCTAGACGGAGACCACTAGCAACAGCAATACCCAAAATGATTGTTCTTATATCAAGCAGAAGAAAGAAAAAAAATGAGAAAAGGGATAGGAGGGGGAGAGGAGAAATTTTAAAACATCAAAAATAGAAAGTAAAAAGGAACATGTAGAAGGAATTAGGGAAGGAAAATGCTCACAGAGCAGTTTCTGGAATGAATGACTTCAGAAAGCATTGAGCTCACAGACACTAGAAACCAGAAGATCCAATGTGAAGTGCACAATGGTCACCCTTGGACACAGTTATTAAGTATCTCGGATGCTATTTCCAAGAGCTTGGAAGCTACTGTCACGGGGGGGGAAGCTGCCCTTTATCATTGTCATTCCAGTGACTATGTAGATAACAGATTTGAAGGAAAAAACAAAAGGGTGGGAGGTTGTCAGCCCACACCTCAGACACAGGGATTTTAAACTGGCGTATCTAAAGTAGACACGGATGGAGACAGGAGATGCTAAAGTATCTTCAAGGTAGATATTCCACAAACTGTCAAAACTTAATAGGTATTTCCATGATCTAGCAGTGTGAAGTTGGGCAATATAATTTCTTACTACCTCCAGTTCTTCATGAATAAAACAGAAACATTTTCAGTAACCACCTGAAAGGCATGCTGTGAGAATTAAGTGAGTCAACACATGTAAAGAGTTTAAAATAGTAGCAGTCATTCCTGAACATCTGCTTGTCAGCTATGTAGAAAGGCAGCAGTACAATCAAGCAGATGGTTATGATGACAGAATGCATATGAAAAGAATGAGGGAGAGAATGAGTCAAATACAATTCCTGGGGTCTTAACTTGAAAGACTGTATAATGAAGCTAGTTACTGAGAAAGGCTGAGTGTCATTCTAAGCAACACCCAGTAGAAGCTGTAATGCTGACACTCAGAATGAGCGAGTGGAATTGGACAGAGGGCACAGAGGAGTCAGTGAGACACAGGTAGTAGCTGAAATCCTAATAATGTTCATATTTATTCAAACAGAAAATTTCACGTAGAAACAAAACGAATGCCCAAGGACTGAGTTTAGACATGAGAAACAGAACAAAGCAACCTTACAGTTTTAGGAAAATAAAAATAACCACCAAATTTTCCAGAACCAAATGAACTATCTTGAATCACTAAAAATCCGTCAAGATTAGGAAAAACGGTTAAAGGCAATAAAATGGAAAACTAGAACACCAAGCAGCTATACACAAAGAAAGAAGACTAACAAGAAGAACATAACACAGACAATGAGAGCTCCATGACACACAACACTGATATTAGGAAGAAAAGGGATGGGAGTTGAGGGTGATAAAGAAAGATCACTTCTGTCCATAAAGATTTCCACTCAACTTCCCAGTCCCTTCCATAGGAATCTTTTTGGTCTTTCCAACTTTCCTCCTCAGTATGAGCCAGAATGCTTCATCTCCCAAAGACTGACAGAGTCAATCTTAAGCAGCAATGTAAAGAGACACAGTAACACATCACATGCATAGTTCTTAAAACACTTACAAAATATTGTACAGCTAACCAAAAGTGATAGAACAACCAGGGCCCAGCCACTTATTCAAGAATTGTAAATGTCATTTCAGAGTCAAGACAAATATATAAAGAAATTCAATTAGAAGCTCTCACAAAGACTCCACTGATGCAGAGAGAAGACTGACCACAGATTAGAGCAAATCAGAGGAAAATGTAGCAGAATTGCTATGTTTCTGATCCTGTCTGCTCTTAATATTCAGAACCTGAGCCTGACGAAATATAGTTAATAATATCAACAACAGGACCAAGTGAGAGGGCACATAGAAAGCATGTGGTTAACTCTAAGATTTTTAAAGAATTAAATAATGTAAAATGAAATAGACTACACTTCTCCCTGTTCCTCCAACTAGGCAGAGTTAAATGTATAAAATCAGATATAAGAAGATTCTAAAAAGTAGAAATAAATCCAAAGATGGGCTAAGGTCATGGAAAACTAAGGAACATAGCAAGGATTTACTTTTTTTACTTTATGGGTTTTTTGTTGTTGTTTGGAGGATTTTTGTTTTTTATTTTGTTTTGTTTTTGTTTTTGTTTTCTTGACTCATGTATCCAAGCGCAGATGCAAAAGAAGCCAACAGGAAGAAAAAGATAACAAGGTACAGGAAAAAAAAACTCCTCTGAGCCAAGGGCTAGGAAAGGGGCAACCTAGTAAGACAAGCTTTTGACTGAGTTGCCAAACACCATGCAGAACAATGCATAGTTCACCTTGTTTACATTAGAAAAGTCTGAGCACTGTGCTGCTGAGACTGTACTAAGGCCCTTCAGCAAAGTATCACTGGGGTTGAGGGGAAAGAAAGTGGTGATATATGAGGGTCCTGAAAGCCAATATCCAGAATGAGGTAGAAGAGAGACAACACACACACACACACACACACACACACACACGCTCACACGCGCACAAATATACACCCCTATGTTGATAAAGAGGGCTAGTAAGAAAGTGAACCATTCATCGTCATCCAGTAGTGACTAAAGCATCCTTCCTACAGTGTCTCTAGAGGATGCATGAGGGCAGAGAGATGCTCTCCCTCTCCAGGTAAGAGAATGTCAGGGAAGCAAGGTGGAGAACACATAGGTATCCCAAGTTACAATGTTACAAAAACTCAAAGTACCAAAGTAAGATTTGATAAAGTGTCTCAGAAAGAATCCACCCTCCTGTCCTGATCAGTGACAAAAGTCTGGTAGTCTAGTGGTTCATTCCGCCTTCCCAATACTCAAAAGAGAATAGAAGAAGAAACATAAAAAGACTTTCAAAGTTATTTGGCATTTGTTCACTTATACAATTCCAAATGAGACTGAAAGTCTTTTCAATCTGCCTATAACTCCATAGTCAAATATACATCCAAAATTGAACAACAGCACTGTGGCACTCCTGGCAGTCAATCATCTCTTATACAGAATCTCTGCCAGAGTCTGGAGATAGACCAACCCCCTCCTGTATGTGAGAATGGCAAGGAAACATCAGTTTCTTGTTCCCCTATTGTTCCTCTTCCAGAAGCTCCTGAGAAATTCTCCCATGTAACACATCTGGAAACAAAACTCCTTTTCCCCCAAAATTTGCTAACATATGCCAAGAAAAGCTCCAGGCTATACCAATTACTTCCAAATTCCTCCACTCTGTTCAAGATCCCAAATGTCAGCATTCCCTGGAGACTGTTAGTGTTCTGAACTATATGAATACTAGAGGTTACGCCTTTCTTCTGTAGTTATAAGACCACCACAGCAGACTCATCACAGATAGTCTCACCTCTAATGCACATTTCACATTTGGTCACCATTTACAATGAGGGTTTTGAACTACATTTATTGTGCTTTTAATAAAACTGAAACTTTTCCATGGTTTCAAACATACTAACAGTCTCTGTACTGGCTGTCCTTCAAAGTTTTTACAAACTGTAAAAACTTCTGTTTTATCCTCACTCAGACTTGAACAGTAGTTCTTCCTTTTCCACATCAGAGCTACTAAAGGAAACAATAATAAGGCAAGGTTCCTGTTTTCAAGAAAACTCCACTCAACCTACACAAAAACAGTAATAAAATCTAAAACACATTTTTACATAAAATATATAAAGTGATGAAACACAAACCCATTCTAAACCCTTCTTGTGGATAAACTCACATTCAGCAAAAGAAATGAATGGCACTTTTAGCTTTCATTAGGCTGCATTTGTAACAAGAGAACAGAGACGATGAGACAGCTCAGCAAGTAAAAGCGCCTACCATCAAACCTGACAACCCTAGGACCAGTTCAATCCCCAGGTCCCACATGATGGAGAGAGAACTAATTGCTGCAAACTCCTGACCTCCACATATATGCTGTAACACACACACACACACACACACACACACACACACACACACACACACACACACACACAGTAAAACAGAGAAAATTAACATGAACAAACTAATAAAAACCTTCTAGAACCCCCAAAAAGCTTAGAACTCATTTTACAATAACATATATCTTACATTAACTCCTAGGCTGAAATTGAGGAATTTTTTAAGCTTCATCCAAAGATGTGAGAACCAAATATAGATGATTTAATTTTTAAATAGTCTATTGGGTTAGATGATGGTGGAGCCCCTTCAAACTGTGAGATGTTTCAAATCCTCAGTGGGCCCCTCCTAGCCACTCCAACCACAGTGCTCTCCTGGCTTTTACCATTTTTATTAGCCCCTGTGTGAGAATGCTTTGCTGCCTAAACACTACCATGTTCATTTCAGTTAATAACAGCTGTGCTGCCCCAAGTAGACTAAAGCAATAAACACAACTCACAACACTAATATCTATGCCACTGAACTGAAATGATGTGTGTGTTCTATTAAACATTTCCAAGTATGAAAAGAGGTTCTTTTCTCTTCCCAGTATCCACAGATCTACTCAAATTGGGAAGGGGGAAATCTATGTTATTTTTAGATTATTATCAAACATACTTACTATCAATCTAACACATACTCAAACTTGCACTGTGAGCAAAAGGTTGAACCCTGTTGGGAGATGATCTCACTGAAGATGCTTCTGGTCTATGCATGACTTGGTAGCTGCTAAACTCATTCCTCTCTATTGAGGTTGAGTACCATGAGGGGGGTGGGCTGGAAGGAAATTTACATAATAAAGTATCAGAGAAAGGACATTACTTTCAGAGTGAGTCTGAGACAGTGGGACAGAATTCACAGACTTTATTGAGCAAAATTGGCAACCAGTGTCAGGTATTCTGATTGTTATTCTGCCTGAAAAACGGTTCCTCTTTTCATCTTTGCCTCTCTGGTTACCAAAGGCCCTGAAACTGATGTGACCCCTTTCCCAGTACCACAATGCACACTGTTCCCTCCCGCAAAATCACCTGCCATTCAACAGCAGAGTCTCTGCTATTCAGCAAGCAGTGCTACCCAGACTTGTAGGTAACCAGTGTTCCTTTCATGGAAATAATTCCTGTGATAGAAAAGTTTTTTGAATGCAATCAGCTTCAAGTAGAAAGCATTGTTTTCATATTTGAAGGGAAAAAAATCACTAGTATTCCTAATGAATAGTCTCAGCTGCTTCACTTTACCCTAAGTCAATTGTCATATAATCTGTCCACATTCAGAGGTCTTGTTCTATGGAGGCCAAGCAATTTTTCTAGAGGAAAGATGATACAGTACCCCCACAGCAGGTTAACCCCTGATACTTGGAAAATATCAAAGTTGGAAAATTCCTTCACAAGAAATTTAGAATATGCCAAATTCATATAGTTCCTTTATATCTCATATGTCTCACTTCACAGTTTATGAATTCTCATAGATATATATGCATGTTTTATCCAGTTTTAATAAGAAGATATAGAAGACATCTGAAATGAAGGACTAGATTTGAATGCTACTCTAGGCAAACAACCTGATATCAGCAAATTTTTAGCAATTGACTAAACTGTTTTTGGATAAATTTTAGTTTTAAACTAACCCTTACATTATTGGGTGTTGTAAGGATTACAGAAGAGATGTTTGTTACATTAAAGATTATTTGTTATGGACTACTTAAGCCCTTACCCTCAAATGCCTTCTGAAGTCCTCATAGTGACTGAATTCTAGAAGCTATACTCTTCATGAGAAAGCGTTCTCTCCCTCTTTTGCCACATGAGGGAAGAATGAGATGTTAGTCCACAACCCAAAAGCATGAACACACCCAACCATTCTGTCACCCTGGCTGCAAATATCCAGCTTCCAGAGCTGTGAAAAATGCATAATGGATATTCACAAGGCTGTCAATCCCAGTTCCCTCTCCCTTTTTAAAAAAGAAAAAAAATTAAGTAAAGGATATTCACAAGGCAACCAGTACACTCTGACAGAGCATCCCAGAGTGCTCAAAACTTATTACTGTAAATTGGGTATAGAGGCACACACCTTTAATACCAACACTCAAGAGGCAGAGGCAAGGGAATCTCTGAATTCAAGGCCGGTCTGGTCTACATAACAAGTCCCAGGATAAACAGAGCTACATGGGGGTGGGGGGGGGGAGTGAGGAGATATTAATATACTTCCTTCTCCTGTCCTGATATTACTCCAATTTGAAGGCCTCTTGATGCCAGAATACTACAGTTCTGATCCTTTTTTATTCCTTTTAAATATAAGCAATACTGAAGCTCTATTTTCTAGGTTAAAAACAATTTAAGTGTGAGATGATACCTTCCTCTGAAGACATTCTGCCTTGTGTATTCTATGAAACGCAGGCATCCAAAGTGGGGTACACATTCTAAGAACAAAACAGAACTGATATCTCCTCACACAGGAGGCAACACTGAGTTCTGTGGCCTGAGCTGTTATGAATGTGCACAGGGAACATGCCTTTCCCTTCTCATGTCTACTTGGGTTTGGGCTCAGGCTCAGGCTCAGGTTGGTTTGATTTTTTTAGACAGAGTTTCTCTATGTAGCCACTGACCAGGAACTCACTCTGTAGACCTCAAACTCTGAAATTCACCTGCCTCTGTCTATGGAGTGATGGGATTAAGGTTTGTTCATCACCACTGCCTGCTTCCTGTCTACTGTTGTAAATATTATTCACACTCTGTATTTAAAATCAGTTGAAGCAAAATGCAGAGTTTCACATTCATCCAAAAGGAGTTTAATTCTACTAAATTAAGCCAGACTCAGAACTTTGTAAAGATCTTTCTACTTCTTGATTCTGATATTCATCAATACAAATTCGCTAAAAATATAAATATAAGAAGCAAGTTTTTATATATCTACAGGTCTGTCTACCTGTCTACCTCTCTAAGGATGGAGTCCAGGGGGTTGGGCTTTCTGGCTAAGCGCTCTGCCAATGAGCTCTATCCCCAGCCCATAAACACTTCATATCTTGTGGTAGCCAAGTCAACAGTTAGCAGCAATCCCTTATTCTCAGTAAAGCATTCTACTGTTGACTTTCCCTCCATTGTATTTCAAGGTCAAGCGGTTGTCTGTTTACTGGTCTCTGACTCAGTCCAATTTTTTTTCACACTATACAAACACTGACTTGGGTGGCAATGATAAATAAAACAATGTTAAAATGAAGAAAAGTTGCTAACAGCTGATTAATCTCCAATTTCTAATATTTCGTTCTCTCTTGCCTTTGATCTTTATAAACTCCAGCTTGTACCCACAATGTGCCACACCAGCATAATGACTTATATCAACCCCTTTTGTCTCAGCTAAAATGCTACTTTTGGGGGGAAGTTTTTGATCACAGAATCTCAATTAAACAGCTCTCTCCTGAGATTCAGAATTTCTTTATATTTCCATTATGTGACTCAATCCTCCTTTTTATCATGTTTTCTTGTCACAGACTGCAAGCTTTGGGAAGCACTATTAGTCATGACTAGTGCTTAAAGCCAAGTCTCAGAGAGCCAACAAATCCAAAAGGAAGCGTTTAAAAGCTGAGCAAGAGATCTGGAGACCCACCATCATTTCTTCCACTGTGAAGAATAACTCCACTGTGGATTACATCCAAGTACTTCAGTGATGGAGCTCTAGTCTTCTAATCATGTGTCCCCCTCTGACTATCATCTCCACAGGCTTCCTAAAACTCCTAGGTTGAGGAACACAAAAATACATTCTGCCAGTATTGAAGAACACAAACATACATTCTGCCAGTATTTAAGTATGAGAATTCACATAAAAACCTAAGATTATATTATCTCTTGAAACAACTTACAGTCTAGCCATATTAGATCTAAACTCCCAGTGGAAATCATCAGGTAGATCCAAGTGATGGCTGAGTCTTCAGCCACATGGTCTATCTATACACCCTAACTAATGTCCAGAATTACCTTACCATCAGCATCTGTCCTAATGTGACCTGTGCCTTCTCATTCAAATATAATAAACTTTTACATCCCTTTGTATTATACAATACCCAAGCATTTTTCCAAAATAGATGAAGAAACAAATCATTTTGTAATTTTGAAGTAATAATGCTACCAGAAGTTAAGAAATATGAACTATTCCTCAAGCTAAATTAAAAGAACTCCTTGGTTAATTAATTAAGCAATTACTGTAGGAGAAAAGACCAATCTAAAACATATTAACCACATTTTTTCCTTGAAAAAATTTCTAATGTTCAAGTGCAAATCTCAGGAGGAAGTAGCACTATGAATAGCAATGGAAAGCCACAATAATCAGTGTTGAAAAAAAAAAAAAAACACTGGCACTGCATCAAATCACCAAACCTAACTAAATAATCCCACAGTGATGTCCTTAAATAACAAATGACATAACAGTGCGCTCACCATGACCCTACATTATGAATATCCACACAAAAAACAGACCAGCCTGCAAAAGCCAGATTACAAAGGATGTATGATACTGTTAGTGTCCCTAACAGAGAAAGTTAAAGTACGCGCGCGCGCGAGCGCGTGTGTGTGTGTGTGTGTGTGTGTGTGTAAAGAGCATGCATGTATGGAGATGTACAGTCCTATGTACAAAACAATTTAAAATTAAATAAATCAGATAGGGCATCTATCTATCTAATTCTCTATCACTGTCATTACACAGAACCCCATCCACCCCCCATTCCATCACAATGCACAACCCTTTAAAGCAAACCTGTAAAACCTATGCACAAATCACTGGGCACTGCAGGAGTAACAGCATCACAGCCAAAGACAAGGATCATCCACACATGGTGATGTCAACTAGCAAGCAACTTTCTATATGATTTTTATATCATATACACACTAAAGTAAATTCTACATTAACTAAAGAATTAAGAAGGAAAATCACTTAAGCTACTAAAAATATTTAAAGTACAAATATCCCAAGATAAAAACTATGCATCTTCAAGAGGAGTAAATGAAGTACATAGGAGTGGAAACAAATAATAGTTTGGTAGGTAGGTAGGTAGGTAGGTAGATAGATAGATAGATAGATAGATAGATAGATAGATAGATAGATAGATAGATAGATCCGTATCTATAGTCTACTGAATAGTTAGAAGTTTCAAGATGAAACTAAAATCCACAATCAGAAGTGGGAACATCAACACCCAATCTCAACAATTCAGGAAATTTAACCAATAGTCTGGTTATCCTTTGCTTTACATCTAATATCCACTTATGAATGAATACATACCCTGTTTGTCTTTCTGAGTCTAGGTTACCACACTCAAGATGTTTTTTCTAGTTCTACCGATTGGCCTGCAAATTTCATAAGGTCATCATTTTTTACAACTGAGTAGTACTCAATTATGTACCAAATTTTCCTTATCCATTCTTCAGTTGAGGGGCATCTAAATTGTTTCCAGATTCTGGTTATTAACGCTGCTATGAACATTGCCGAAATAATAGGTAATGGACATTGCATATAGCCTAGAAAGTCTCAAGTATCTAATAACTGTGTACAATCTCAGGCACAAGACCTGACACAGAGCATGTGGAGAATGCCAAGGAGTCTGACTAAAATAAAAGCAAATTGGGAAGAGGAGGGCTGGAGAGATGACTGCACTGTTAAAGAGTACCTGCTGCTCTTGCTGAGGACCTAAGCTCAGTTCCTAGCACCTATACTAGGCAGTTCACAACTGCCTAGAACTCTAACTCTAGGGGTTCTGTTATTTTCAGGATTTCACCAATACCCAGGATTCCCCCCAGTACCACACACATACAGTTTAAGAGTAAGCTGAGATGGCATATAAGATTGCCGCAATCTCATTATTGGGGAAGGGTTTTTAAGGTAGCCTCTCCACTATTGCTTAGATTGCCAGTTGGTGTCATCCTTGTAGACCTCTGGAAATCTCACTAGTGCCAGATCTCTCCTAAAATGTTTAATGACTCCCTCTATTATGGTATCTCTCATCCTGCACTCTATTCTTCCCCCAACTCAACCTTCCTACTCCCCCATGTCCTCCTCTCCCCTCCTCTTCTCTTTCTCTCTTTCTCCCTGCTCCCTCTCCTCTCCCCCCATGCTCCCAATCCTCTCAGAAGATCCTGTCCCATTCTCCTTCTCCAGGGTACCATGCATGATGACAAACTTATATGCCAACCTAGAGCCTTTGTCCAGTGGCTGATAGAAGCAGAGGCAGAAACCCACAGCTAAACATTGAACTGAACTCCTGGAACCCAGTTGCAGAGAGGGAGAAGTGATGAGCAAAGGGCTCAAGACCAGGCTGGTGAAACCCACAGAAATAGCTGGCCTGAACAAGGGGGAGTTCATGGACCCCAGACTGAGGGCTGAGAGGCCACAATGAGACTTACCCAGGCCCCCTAAATTTGGGTGTCAGTTTGGAAGCCTTGGCAATCTCTGGGGCCCTCAGAGTGTAGATCAGTATTGATCCTGGCATATGAATGGACTGTGGGAGCACATTCCACATGGAGGCATGCTCTTTCATCCTGGACACATGGGGGAGGGCCTAGGCCCTGCCCTGGATAATATGACAGACTTTGGAGATCCCCCATAGAGGGCCTCACCCTCCCTGGGGAGCAGAGTAGGGATTAGGTAGGGGTTGGGGAGAGAGAGGGAGCTGGGATTGACATATGAAGCAAGCTTGATTCTGACCTAAATACAAAAATTAAAAAATAAAGTAGACACATACACCTATTATATGTGTTTAGTATAATATAACATGTTGTTCCACAAAAATAAGTTTTTATAGAAAATTGTAATATCTGGAAATAATGCAAATGTCCATTAAGAGAGAAATGAATAAACAAATTGAGGTATAACCATAAAATGGGAAAACTCAGCAACAAAAAGACAAAAGATTGATGTCAATCCAATACTAGATGAAATGAAACAAACAACAGAGTATGTACTTATAACTTCATTTACATAGAATAAAAGAATCTAATTTATATAGACAGTAGCAATAATTCCAATCTTGGATCTGTGATGCAAGGGTGTGACTATTTGTTACTAGTCATTAAACTAAACACTTTAAATTGCAAAAAAAAAAAAAAAAAAAAAGAAGAAGTAAGCTGAACAGTGGTGGAGCATACCTTTAATCCCAGCACTCAGCAGGCAGAGGCAGGAGGATCTCTGTGAACTTGAAGCCAGCACAGCCTACAGAGCAAGTTCTAAACTCTGACTCAAAAAAAAAGTAAATAAAAGGAGATACTAGGTAAGCATGAGGACCCTGTATTTACTCATCATCCCTATAAAGAAATAGAAGGAAATAACTTAGTAGAGTATGCAATCATCTATGTATACTAGATAATAAAATATGAAATCAAGAAATTTCAGAATTCAGGCTAATGAAAAAATGTATTACTAAAGTAGTCATTGAAAAAGTAGATGAATCAGACACTTTAAAATTGAGCAAATGAATGGTAACAAAAATAAAAGCAAAATATGAGTGCTTGTATGTGTCAAAATTTACAGTAAGTTTCCATGTGCTTTAATTAACCTCAAACAATCCACACTCAGAACCTGTTATAAAACTATACAGCCAAGACTCAAAATTCAAACAGTGTGACCATAAAACCTGCAGCACTAACCCCTGATGTAATACTATCTCCACCTTTATGAGTTAGGGAAAAACCAAATAAAGTGTAGTAAATTGAATGTAAGATTGAGTTGAGGCAATGGGGAACTTAATTGATAATAATTAAGGTGGCTTTTGAAAAGTCTATTGAGAAGAAAATCTTTAAAGACACACTTGTTTTACGTATGCCTCAGACTTGACAGTGCTTCCTAACTGATCATATTAGTACAAATGGTAGGTTTTCATTGGAGTGCTAACACTTATAAAATCTACAGAGTTGTATACGTCTAGATAACACAGGGACATACACATCTAGAAGTAATCCAGCCAGTCTGTTAAAGGGCATGATTACCTTCAAAAGTCTCTTCCTCAATGATACATGTTTTATATTCTGGAATTTATTAATCTTATAAATATGTTTGTAACTTTCCCAGAGTTCTATAAAATAAAACCATACGTCCTGGCAAGAGAATTAAGAAGGAATGTATTAAATTTAATCATTTATTCAAAAACTTAAAAAAACAAAGTTGGGTGATTATAAACAATACACACAGTAGCAGAAAAGTAAACCTTCTAAAGAAAGGCAGGAGGCTACAAAAACAAGCATAGCCATCTGGCAACCACACAATATTTAAGAAAATGTTAAGTGTTCTAATTGAGAACTAATTGAGTTTGATTTACTTGTCAAGATAATTGCCTCAGTATTAATTAAGTATGTCTCCAGCAGCTGCTCAGAAAGCAAAGCCGAACATTCTGCTGATTGTGTAGGATATACACAGCTCATTCAAATCAACATTGCAAGGCTCACATTACGCCAAAAATAGCTCTGGATATATTGATTATCAACATCTCAGAATCTGACATTAGTATTTTCTTCGTGCATTAACATTTTTTCTAAATGTGAGAGGACACTGTTGAGGCCAATCTGAAGAGCACTCCTCCCTCACCAGTGCTCATTTCTGATGCTTCCTCTGGAGGAGAAACTGTAGTTTATATCCCCTGAGTATCTGGGCCACCATAGCTGCCTACACTTCGCTGGCTTAACAAAACAGATATCAAAAATTACTTATATCTATTTTCTTTATATTACTCAACTTACAAAGTGGAAAACATTTCCCCAGGAAGGTTGGCGCCATCTTCCTGTATTAAAATAAGCAAACAAAAAACTTGTCACTTACCATTTCCTTGCTTAGTAAACAATTGCAGAATTATCTGCATTCATGAAATTTTCTTTGTGTAAATTGACTCTAAATTCTGCCACAGAATTAACAGGATTATTTTAGCCCACGAAATGGTAGAATGATCAATTGTCTTTAAATTTTAACTGCATGCACATATACTTAAACTAGTTATTAGCAGGTCCTGCTATTTTGCAGGTGACTCTCATAATCTTCTTTGCCTCCATTAACTGACTGACTCACTAGCTCTACTTTTTAAGACCCTCTGGTGATCTGAAAGAAATGGCCCCCATGGAGAGCAGCACTATTGGGAGGTATAGCTTTGTTGGAGTAAGTATGGTTTTGTTGAAGGAAGTGTGTCATTGTGTGGGTGGGCTTTCAGGTCTCCTATGCTCAAGTTATGCCCAGGAACACAGTTCACTTCCGTTTGCCTGAGAATCAAGATGTAGAACTCTAAACTCCAACTCCAGTACCATGTCTGCCTGCATGCTGCCATGTCCCGCCAGGATGATAATGGACTAAACCTCTGAAACTTTAAGGTAGTCCAATTAAAATTTTTCCTTTATAAGAGTTGATGTGGCCATGGTGTCTCTTCAAAGCAATTGAAACCCTAACTAAGACAGTCCCTAACCATCATGGTGAGTCTATTACAGAAATCCTTTCAAGTTCTACAAGGTAGAACACAGAAGTAAAGGGAGTTATATTGTAAACAGACGATCACACAACAGTGAACCACATTCTACATTCATGTCTTTTCCTTTCATTCATCATCTGTTCATTATTACTCAGCAGCAGCTTCGGTCTTCCTAAGCTCCCACTAGTACTGCATATCCTCCAACAGGTATGCCTAACCTGAAGCCCATATACACCACAGAATAGCTAAGAATATACCCCCCCAAAATAGGTAAACTAGTCTGTCAGTAGTAGTTCACACCTTTAATCCCTGCACTCAGGAGACAGAGGAAGTAGATCTCTGTGAATTCGGTGAACCTGATCTACAGGTTAAGTTCTAGGACAGCCAGGGCTATACACACACACACACACACACACACACACACACACACACACACACACGCACGCACGCACGCACGCACGCACGCACGCACGCACGCACGCACGCACGCACTCGCGCCCCTACCTGTCTTGAAAAAACAGAAAGAAAGAAAAAATGGGCAGGGTAAACTTACTCTAAATTATTATGAAAGTTTTTGGTTAGTTTTTGTTTGATAATTCAACTGTATAGCCCTAAAGCATAAACTTTATAGACAACAGTATCATGTCACACTGCCAAAAGGTTGGACATGCCTGTTCCAGAATATATAGTCCAGTAGATAACACAACTTCAGGATAAATGAAATACAATATATAGGATTTCAAGTGGATACACAGAGAACTTAACCAATAGCAATGTAGTGGGGACTTAGAAAAAGCTCCCCAAAGGAAATGAGATTTATGTTCAAGTTAACAGGAATTAACCAGATGAGCCATGAAAGAGGAAAACAAAACCCTACACAGAATAAGAGGGAAATATACAAACAGGATCCTTCTCCAGAGTCTAGCATGGTAGGTGTAGTCCTCATCTTCCATCAAGGAAACTTCTCTTAGAAACTAAAGGAGAATATTACAGAAAACCGCAACCAATCAAAATGCAGATTTGTAGAGTCCAAGTCCAATAGATAGAACTCCCACAACTAAGGCTCAGGGATTATTGCAGAGAGTGGGTGGAAGTTAGAGCCAGAACATCAGGAGTTTGTTGTGAGATTATGACTCCTAGTAATGGAAGAAGGTACCCCATAAAGTCTCACCAACATGACTATCTAAACAGGAGCAGAACAAACACAACACTAGACTTGCTAAAGTTGACTTGGGTTTGTCTGTGTATATGTATAGATGCCTATACACTAAGAATGGAGTCATTGGATTCCCTAGGGATGGAGTTACAGGCAGTTTACAACTGTCTGATACTGGTGTTGGGAACTGAACTCAGGCCCTTTGTAAAAGTAACCACCAAGCTGTCTCTCCAACCTCCTGGCAATCTTACTGCTGTCACCACAGTTCTTCATCATCCAGAATGTCCATATGGTTAAAATCAGATGTATGTAGCCTTCGAAGACGGACTTCTTTCTCTTAGTAATACACATTCAGGATTCCTCCATGTTTTTCCTGGTTTGATCTTTTCATTTCCTTTTACCACTACATAATGTTTCCCTGAATGGCTGTCACAATTCATTCATGTGTATTCTTGATGAATGGCATACTGATTGTTTTCAACATCTGAAAATTATACACAGAGTGGTTCTGAACATTCCTGTCTAGACTTGTGTTTGGACTTCAGTTTTCAAGTTGAGGACTAGTGAAGCAATTTTGTGTTCAGTAATGAAGGAAATGCCACTCTGTCATTTGCAGAGTCTACACTTCTTTGTACTCCCACTATAGGCCTAGTGGTTGTACATACCCACTAGCATGTGGCATTCTCAGTTTTATGGGCATCAACCATTCTAAGAAATGTGTTGCAGCATCTCCTTGTTGTCTTTGTCTTCAATTCTCTACTAATACACAATGTTCACCTTTTCACATAGGTTTCCCGACCTGTGACTCTGCACATGCTTTATCAAATGTGAAATATTTTCTCCGAGGCTGTATTTGCCTTCAACTTGTGATTTTTGCAAATACACATTTTTAGTTCTTATAATGAAATAATTGAACTTTTCCATCTTTGTTACACTTCTGCCTGAGATCCCTACTGCCTACAAGATTAGGAAAACAATGAATTGTATTGCCCTGTGCATTGACGATGACGTATTTTACATTTTTTCCTTTAATTCATTTGCAGTTTACCTCACCAAACAATTTAGTATTTCTGCTTCTTATTTAAAACACTGTATTTATCATATATCAACTTCTCTTATATACTAGAGGTTATGAACTCCATGCTCTAGTTCATTGTTCTGTCATTACTGTGCCTTGTTACTTTATATATTCAATATATCAGCACCAAATCACAAATAGATACACAAATTTTACCACGTCATTACTTGTGGTGCTATAACTAAACTTCTGCTGAGTGAATTATGGAATCACTTTTCAAGTATGAACTTTCAAAATGTATTTCACTGTGACCTTCGTTGAAGCTGTGTTTAACAGACAACTATGTATTTGATGGTTTCTCTTCAGTCTCTTCATGATGATCAGGCTCCAGGAGTGTGACCTAAAATGCATACATGCACTTGAACAGATGCTCTCATATCTAGGATCTTTTCTCCATTTTATTAAATGTAGAAGACATGGAGGTCCTTGTGCTCACAGATAATCACCAGGGAAACCTGGGATGTTAAACACACAGGACTGTTCCTTCAAACGAAGGAACACATAACCTGTTATCTGCCCAGAAGACTAGGAGCAGACGGGGTTAATAATACAAGATGCTCTTCCAGACACTTATCATAAGGTTGTTTTTCTTAGTCAATCCACAGAACCCATCTTCATGGAAAGTGTCACATGTACTTTACAAAGAGTTTCAACATAGTCACATCTGATCTTTATTTAGCCTACTTTGTTCCTCAAGGAGATTTATGTATGCTTTATTGTATACACAGGACTGAATTAATTATCACCAGAATATTTTCACCAAACTGTGCTGTGCTTAAATATGCCTAAAATACACTACTCAGGGTCAGACTCCTCATGTTTGAACCAACACTAGCAGCTTAATCATTGTGAACTAAACTGAAGTAGCCGAAACTCCCTCAATTAAAGTTTTAGTTATTAGGAAAAATGGGATTTATTATCATTCTTTGATACATCTACACTGGTGTACTTTGTTCATGTTTACCCCTTCATCACTCTACTCTTATTTGTTTCCTATTTGTCATTATTTTCAATGAATTTTGTGTATTTATAGTACTCCCTTGTATCCCTTATTAACTAAAATTGCTTTTAATTGATTTTCTTAACCTATAAGCACTATTATCCAACAAGGTAATTTTTTGCTGGTATAATTCATTTCTCACTCTTGTGAAATTGAACTAAAATTAATTCCACTAATGGGTGAACACTGAAAATGATGGACCACACCATCTTCATGCTAGTACTTAATTTCATAATGAATTCTACTTAGTCACATTGAGAGAGCTGGAGAACCAGACATGGGCGATCACAGGCCCTGCTAATAGGCCTCCCAGAGACCAGGCCTTAGTTTCAGTTTACTGGAACTAGCTGGAGCTTAGAGAACAGTTCTTGGGAAAGCTACCACCCAAGGGAACCAATCAGAGGCCCTACAACCTTGTGCAAGCTTAAGGTAACTTCTCCCACCCTGTAGCTGAAAAGCCCCTAACCACTAAGCCACCAACCGATCTGATAGCAAGCCATAAACTTCTTGTTTAAACCCATCAATTAGCTCCCAGACTAACATCCCCTCCCTGGAACTCCCCTAATTTTGCTTAAAAGGAGGCTTCAGCTTTCTCTCATTGTTGCCATTTGCCACCCCAGTATGTTGTAATTTTAATAAACACTCTTGCTAATTGCGTATGTGATAGGTGATCTTCTATGGGACCCTAACACATATCAAAACTTTTAATAAGTCACTGGATTCATATGACAATATAGTTTATATGTGCCCTGCATCTATCATTAGTTCTTTAACATTACAGTGAGGCTGTCTGTATATAAACCCAAATCCTATGGTTAGATGGCAGGTCTCCCAGCTTTTTCAATACTATTAACTTACATTTATCTAAAGCAGTAACAAAACTATGCAACAATCACAGGACTATTATCAACCTCAAAATACAGGTTGTCTCTTCTAACTTACACTTTGAACCAATAAAGTAACAAACTCTTTATGTAAAAAAAAAATGGAAAATCAAGAAAAAAGGCTGAATGATATTCCACAATATACTAGGTAGGTGTGTGTGTGTGTGTGTGTGTGTGTGTGTGTGTGTGTGTGTGTGTGTGTGTAGGTGTTGTGAAGAGAAATTACTTAATGTGTGTATCATATCTTCTTTATGAATTCATGCCCTAATGTACACTTGGGCTGAGTCTGTATCTTGGCTCTGTGACTAATGCTACAATTAACACAGATGTACAGATGTCTTTCTGACATAAATCACTCATTCCCTTGAAATATGTAACCAGAAGTTGAATTGCTATCACAGGATGATATAGAATCATAGCTTTGCATAAACCTCCAGAAGTGATGAGTACTAGAATCACCCTTCATTTCTGAGGACCCTACACACTACTTCCCATAATGGCTGTCCCAAGTTACATCACCAACAGCAAACAAGATTTGACTATTCTCCCTCTCGTCTCCATCTTCACCTTTTGTCTGACTGTTATATAGAAAATACTTTTCTTGAGGTTACACACTGCATATACAATCTTAAATGATTTATGGGAAGAAGGGAGGAATGCTATTTGAAACAACACCACACATAAATAGTAGTGAAGAAATAACTCATTATTTGTACTTTTAATTATGTTCATTTTTGAAAACTAGTGGTACAGGTGAAACCAAGTTTAAATGCATCTGCACAGATCTCTCAAAGATTAATTATACCTCTACAAGACACACAATAAACTAACCAGAAACACTGGATCAAAGACTAGTTTAAATAAGTGGACTTTAGTGATCATTCTATACAAATGCTATGAATAAGCATAACCATGATCATTTGTGCCAACAGCTATATAATATGAACATCAAAATTATACCATATAAAAAAATAAAAAAATATAAAAAAATTAAAAAAAATTATACCATATAATATATAAAGAAATTTATTCAGATTATTAACTTTTTAACTAATTTTATTATATGTTGTTTTTAAAAGACAGATTAAAAGGGAAAAAAAGCAACCAGACAATCAACTTGCACTATGAACATAAAAGACAATGAGGCAAAATACATTTTAAAGAAAAAAAAGTATACACAAGAACTCTATATTTAAGAAAGTCATTTGTGAGAACAGAAAAAGAACATTTCTCATATGAAAAGGACTATGCTGTAAGAAAATAAAGGAGAATAACATCTAAGCTTGCAACAGAGAATGATTTCAAAACAGAAAACAAAACACAAAAGGCTCAAAAAGACTTTCTACATAAAATTAAGCTTCCACAAATCAATGAAAGGAACAATGTAAAGAAATTCACCAACAAAGAAAGAAAGAAAATGGTAACAAATGCAGGTCACTCTCCATGAGAAGCCAGATAGCCTTTTTTACATAGCAACAAACATAGAACAACAAAAATCATCACAGGCCACAAACAATGTGGCTAAGCAGCCACACTCATTTATTATTGATAAAACCCCACATCCTCTTTTATTAAGGGATGTTCTAAATAGTAAAGCCTAAAAATGTATAAAACCACCAGTTAGTGGTCTACTTCTACAGAAATGAGGGGCACAAGCACGCTCACCAAAACAGCATCAGTGGTGGCCTTACAGATTATATACCTTTTTTTCTTTACTTTTTATCGCCTAGATTTTATACATCACATCAGTTTCATAATTTAAAGACGTGTGTAAATTTAAACAACGGAAGTTGGAAATAAAGCCAAAGAATGGGTTACTACCCAACTACCACATAAAACCACACTGTTGATGAGAGAAAACATCCTTTAAAAGACAAGGGCAGATACACCCTTGACTTTCACAAGATAAATCTACTCTAGACTGTAGAGGAAAGGAGAAAAAAGAGAATAAATCAAACGTAGTAGTAAAAGCGGATTTTTTTTCAAATACAAAAAAGCTCAATCATTAACAAAACTGAAAATTAAATTTCTCAATGAAAGATGTAACAACTATTCCTGTTTGTAGCAGCAATTGACATGTGTAGTCAGGCTGTTTTTCCAGTGTTATAATAGACCTGAGGAAGAGCAAGGACTCTGTGTGATTACAGTGTCCCTCCCTCTATTGCTTTGCCATCACTAGCCTAGCCCTGCAGTACTGGAATCAACAGTGTCCATTATCACATAAAGTATCTCTTGGAGTAAAACTAACCAAACAAGTGAAAGACCTGTATAACAAGAGCATTGAATCTTTAAAGAAAGAAATTAAAGAAGACACCAGAAGGTAGAAAGATCTCCAATGCTCTTGGATAGGTAGGATCAACAAAGCAAAATTGGCAATGTTACCGAAAGCAATATACAGATTTAATGCAATCCCCATTAAAATCCCAGCACAATTCTTCATAGACCTTGAAAGAACAATAATCAACTTTGTATGGAAAAACAAAAAACCTAGGATAGCCAAAAAAAACCTTATTCAATAAAGCAACATCTGGAGGCATTGCTGTCCCTGACTTCAAGCTCTATTATAGAGCTGTAGTCCTGAAAACAGCTTGGTATTGGCACAAAAATAGACAGGTAGACCAATGGAATCAAATTGAACACCCTGATATTAACCCATAATGTATGAACACTGATTTTCAGCAAAGAAGCTAAAAATATACAATGGAAAAAGAAAGCATCTTCAACAAATGGTGCTGGCATAACTGGATGCTGGCATGTAGAAGAATGCACATAGATCCATGTCTATCGCCAAGCACAAAATTAAGTCCAAATGGATCAAAGACCTCAACATAAATCCAACCACACTGAACCTCTTAGAAGAAAGAGTAGGAAGCACCTTTGATCGAATTGGTACAGGAGACAGCTTCCTGAACATAACTCCAGTAGCACAGACACTGAGATTGACAATTAATAAATGGGACCTCCTGAAACTGAGTAGCTTCTGTAAGGCAAAAGACACAGTCAGCAAGACAAAAAGGCAGCCCACAGATTGGGAAAAGATATTCACTAACCCCATATCTGACAGAGGGTTGATCTCCAAAAATTTACAAGGAACTCAAAAATCAAGTCTCCAAAACACCAAAGGATCCAACCAAAAAATGGGGTACAGAACTAAACAGAGAATTCTCAATAGAGGAGACTAAAATGGCTGAGAGACACTTGAGAAAGTGCTCAACATCCTTAGCCATCCGGGAAATACAAATCAAAACAACTCTGAGATACCATCTCACTCCTGTCAGAATGGCTAAAATCAAAAACACCAATGACAGTTTATGCTGGAGAGGATGTGGGGAGAGGGGAACACTCCTACACTACTGGTGGGAGTGCCAACTTGTACAGCCACTTTGGAAATCAGTATGGAGATTCCTCAGGAAAATGGGAATCAGTCTACCACAAGAACCAGCAATTCCACTCTTAGGCATATAACCAAAAGATGCACATTCGTACATCAAGGATATCTGTTCCACTATGTTCATAGCAGCACTATTTGTAATAGCCAGAACCTGGAAGCAACCTAGATGCCCCTCAACTGAAGAGTGGATAGAGAAAATTTGGTGCATTTACACAATGGAGGACTATTCAGCTGAAAAAACAATGGAATCTTGAAATCTGCAGGCAAATAGATGGCACTAGAGGAAACCATCCTGAGTGAGGTAACCCAGTCACAAAAAGATAAACATGGTATGTACTCACTCATTTATGGATTTTAGACATGAATCAGGGGAGTGCCAGCATACAATCCCACTGCCAGAGAGTCTAGGAAACAGAACCTTCATCCAGCTACTGATGAAAGCAGAGGCAGATACCCACAGACAAACACTGAACTGAACTCCTGGAATCCAGTGTCAGAAAGAGAGAACTGATGGGCAAAGGAGTTAAGATTGGGCTGGTTTAACCCACAGAAACAGTTGACCTGAACAAGGGGAAGCTCTTGGACTCTATATTGATGTCTGTGTGGAAAGCATGGAACTGGCCCAGACCCCCTGAATGTGGGTGTGGAGGCCTAGGTAATCTATGGGGCATTGGATAGTATTTATCCCTGGCGTACAAATAGTCTTTGAGTGCCCATGCCACAATATGGGAGGCTCTCTCAGCCAGGACTCTTGGGGGGGGCCTAGGCCCTGCCCTGGATGCAATGACAGTTACTGGAGATCCACCATGGAGGGCCTCACCCTCCTTGGTAATTGGAGTGGAGATAAATAAAATAAATAAATGAATGAATGAAAAGAAAAAGAACAAAAGGGAAAAAATTCAAGAGACTGGAAAAATAATTCAGCATTTAAAGCACTTACTACAGTCACATGGTTACTCAACAACCTTCTATAACTCGAGTCTCAAGGGTTCCAACACCCCCTTATGGCTTCCACAGGTACTATGCTTGCATATGGTATACAAAAAGGCATTCAGACAAAACACCAATTCCCATAAATAATCTTTTAAAATTTTAATAAATGTAGTAAAAGTTGTGCTTCCAGAAAAACTTAGCTGTAATTTAATTATGACTACAAATATATGACATTAAGGGAAAGATAAAAATAATAAAAAATGAAAATAAAACAAAATTTGTGACTTCCAGGAAGTATGGTACGGAGGTAGAGGTATAGGATATACCAAATCATCATGATCATTTCCTGATATTCACAAATAATCAATGAAATAATAGGGTTATGTAAAAATAAAATTCACCAGAGATTTCTTCTCAAAGTTCATTTTTAAAATGAACAACAGAAGGAATAAGCCTACCACAAGACCCAGCAATTCCATTCTTAGGCATATAACCAAAAGATACACATTCATACAACAAGGACATCTGTTCCACTATGTTCATAGCAGCATTATTTATAATAGCCAGAACTTGGAAGCAACCTACATGCCCCTCAACTGAAGAGTGGATAGAGAAAATGTGGTACATTACACAATGGAGTACTATTCAGCAGAAAAAAATAATGGAATCCTGAAATTTGCAGGCAAATGGGTGGCACTAGAAGAAACCATCCTAAGTGAGGTAGCCCAGTCACAAACAGACAAACATGGTATATGCAATCTCATATATGGATTTTAGACATAGATCTGGGGAGTGCTAGCCCACAATCCCATGGCCAGAGAGAGTCTGGGGAACAGAACCTTCATCCAATTGCTGATGAAAGCAGAGGCAGACTCCCACAACTAAACACTGAGCTGAACTCAACGAAGCCAGTGACAGAAAGGGAGGACTGATGAGCAAAGAGGTTAAGACTGGGCCGGTTTAACCCCCAGAAACAACTGACCTGACAAGGGTTAGCTCTTGAATCCCAGACTGATGCCTAGGAATCTAGCATGGGACTGATCAAGACCCCCTGAATGTGGGTGTCAGTGAGGAGTCTAGGTAATCTATTGAGCCTTGGGTAGTAAATCAGTATTTATCCCTGGCATACAAATGGACTTTGGGTGCCCATCCAACAATGAGAGATGCACTCTCAACCTGGACTCTTGCGGGAGGGTCTAGGCCCTGCCCTGGATGAAATGACAGACTATGGACACCCCCATGGAGGGCCTCACCCTCCCTGGGGAAAGGAAGGGGTATTGGGGGGCTGGTAGGAGAGTGTGGGAGGAGGGGAGGGAAAGGGAGAGGGACCTGGGATTGACATGTGAAGCAACCTTGTTTCTAATTTAAATTTAAAATTTAAAAATAAAAATTAAAAAACAGATCAAACACACAACTGTGCCTTAAAATAGGGATTTCTATACATCATACATATGTTGGAGGAAGGGTGTTTTGAGAAATGTGTAAAAGAAGTTTAGTTATCACAAAAATCAGTTACTGACAGCAGACAGAGGCAAGGATGAAAGGCAACCTGAAATACAGTGAATAGTCATACATCATTTGCAAGTGTTTGGTGTTCTAGCAGTCATTTGTATAAGCCAAAAAGGTGCATGTACTTATCTGAATCCATCTTCAATGCTATTATTTATATTCACAAAATTTTTACACAGATTCAAGATGGGAAATACATTCCAAGACCCCAGTTGATGTCTGAAACCAGACCACATAGAACTTTACAAAGTCATCCAACATAGCCATGGGGAAGCAAACATCCTAGCACAAACTTACACAGACTGTTGCCATGACACTAGACAATAATCTTAAGAGCACTATCAAAATGTAGTCCACTGTTGACCTATGTCTTTTGTGCAACATATGACTATACATACTTTTCAAACATATATAGGTAGGTGTTTGTGTGTGTGTGTGTACAGGGGGTGGAGATAATAAATTTCAACTGAAAAAATTATTAACAATAATTAGTAAAATATAGTAACATAAAATAGAATACTCATAACTGCACTATAAGAAGATTGGATACATGTGATCTCTCTCTTCCTCCCCCCTACCCAAAAAATGCTTTATTCTACCCTACCCACACTTCTTTTCCTTGAGATGATGTGAGATGATACTGAGGAGATGATGGGAGGACAATGATCTGAAGATAAGTCAGGAAGATCATCAAGCCAAGCCAGTTTATTATGGATAAACAAAATTTCAGATAACAGGGGACTGTGAAGCAAACTTTCAGAAAAGTAGTAACCACAGGAATTAAGAGAAAATGCTATTTTGCAGTTGGCACAGAACCAGAGTTGCAGGTTGACTCAGAAATTTAGAATCAATGCTGCTATGAATAGATCACAATTCAGCAAGCTGGAACACACCTCCATTTCAGCTAAAATGCAGACAAACATTGTATTATAATTACTTTCATTTTATTTCTCTTTATACTACAGTTAGGGAATTAGATTATTTTCATTGTTTTGAATGACTGATGAACTTTGTTTCAGGAATATAACAGGGATATTACAAAATATACCTTATTGAGTTTGAACGGCAGTAAGTACATTATCTCTCTCCTGAAATTCTACAGTGGTATACTGGCTAGGACCCTTTGTATTTGATCAAGCTCTATACTGCTTACCACCAAGCCTTCCTAAAAACAAACCATGACCTTCTGCTGTTTACAGACACTTGACAGGGCTGACGGAGGTGGGGGGAGTGATCCTTGAAATGGACTGGGTATGGACTCTATGCTGAATGTAAACAAACTTTTTATTAAACAATAACAAAATTGCTTACATACCTTTGCATGGTATAAGAAATACTAAGAAATCTAGAGATATTGAACTTTTGTGGAAGGATGTATGTACATTGTATGCATGATCTATGTCTGTTATACAAAGGACTTCAATAATTTTCTAAGTTTTGGTTTACAGGGGTCCTACAATCAGTTCCCCAAGGAAACCAAGGAATGACTATACTTACCTTTCAAATCCTTTTAAATTGATCTGTTCTCACTATTAACCCTTAGCTGGACAGTTTGTCAAATCCATTGTAAGAGATTATATCTATTTTCTTTACAACTATATTCATAGCAACAGCATTTTTTATTATATATGTGTCTTTATGATGGGAAGTATGTGTGGTACCATGGATGTGGAGGTCAGAGGGCACAACTCTGTCCTAAAGGTCTACAGCCTTTCACGTACAAACTTCTGAAGAACACATACTATCCATGCTCTAAACTAGTCCAGCAGATCAAACATGCTCTCAAACTCCCTTCAGTTACACCCTGAGGCTTCTCTCGAGTGGGTCTCTACAATTAAGAAGGTCCCATCTCCTACATATCTTCATGTTCCTTATCTTCTACATTCTTTTAAACCTAGAGTTCCAAGCCTTATAGGAAGAGTTTAATCAATTACTGCTTTCTGAACATTGTTTAGAAGACTCCTTCTTACATATAAGAAAATACATAGCCTTGAACTAAGATTTAGTGAGATCTATGATAAGAATGACAGTCATTTGGATTTTCATTGGTTTGGGCTTGTTTAATCCAACACCATTCTAATATATTTAATCCAGGACTTTTGTTTTTGTTCTTTTTGTTTGTTTTTTCCCTCTCTTACAAGATTCCTTCTTTATTTGACATCCAAACAAGTTCTATCAGTTATGCTGATAGGCTATGCTCTGCAGCTGTGTAGTGGGTGGGACAGTCTTCTGATTTAATTCACTTCTCAGGAATACAGTTGACATCTGATTAGACAAGATGATTTCTCCTGCGTTCTTTAGCTGGGGTTATTATTGCCTTGTATAAGAAGTGGAATTTGGTAACTCCCTCTCCACTTTCAACCATCAGCCCTGTTAATCTTACTGAAGACTTCTGATTTATATGCAGTCTGTGCAGGTAGCCAGATGCCATATGCTGTTAATTTCGGATCCCATGAAGACAGATCATACAGCTGGAAATGATCGAAGAGAAAAGCATGTTCTTTTGTTCAATGAGACAAAGCCTGTTGTGTATTCTGCTTCTGATGCTTAAAAGATGTTTTTTTTTTCCTTACTACATAGTGTGTAGGGCTGAAAGTTTTGAACTCTTCACTTCAGAAATTACTTTTCCAGACAAAAGAGCAAAACAATGTTTATTTAAATTGTCCTCTGGAACATGGCTGGGAGTGTTTACAACATTTCTGTGACATTTTAATCCAGGAGGGAGTACTTGGACAAGTATTTAGAGTGCTTTTCACTAAATCAGATGCTTTATAGTGTTGAAACCTTAAAAAAAAAATCCTTTCAAAGATTGAAGCTCTGGGTGGAAAGACACACAAATGCCCCCTGCATTCTCAAGGGTAAGAACGACCTGTAGCAAAACACACTTTCCCTTTAACTCTGAAAACCTGTATCATTTTAAACTAATATGGGATACTCACATAATGGCTCATAGATTTGCACAGTCCTGTCATATCCCTTAATAAAGGCCCTGGGGAAAGGAGGAGCAGGGAGGAGGAGGGAGGGAGGAAGGGAGGGAGGGATGGAGAGAAGGAGGGAGAAGGGGGAGGGAGGGAGGGAGGGAGGGAGGGAGGAGGAGAGAGAAGGAAAGGGAAAGAGAGAGGAGAAGTGGGAATGGAGTTGATATTAGAACACAGAGGACACCACTATGTAAGTATGTTAAAGCTGTAGGATAGACAGAGAACATTTTCTGTTTCCTTTTTTTTTTTTTTTTTTTTGATGGGTTTGTCTAAAGCATTTAGCTGCTTGAAATTTCCTCAGGTATCCCATGACCATAACAATTCAACAATAAAAGTATTCAAGTAGTTGACCTGGTTTGTACAGTCAGTTCCTCATAGAGGAGGAAAGCTTTTAATCCTAGGCCTTTCAGAAGATTCTGATTAATTCCATCTGACTAAGGGAATGAATGTTCAATTGTTATCTTTAACTTGCCAAAGATATTGTTTAGCCTTTAATGTTTATATTTTTGTTTTCTAACTATCTTTTAGCTATTGCATTATACTATCATAAACACAGAATCAGTACCAAGTTCAAAGACTCATTTTGTGAATCTTATATTTAACAAAATACATAAAATATGTGAGTTACAGATCTTTGAAAGTCTTTTCATATACTCTTGCTTCTGGAAATAAAAATTACTTTGCCTTTTTTGGATGGGGGCAATTCTGTGGATTAGATGGAACTATCAAAGCACTATACCATTGAGCTACTTCTCAACTCTAAATTGCTTTCCTTATTAATATTAATGTATGAAAAATCTTCTAGCTCTTAGAATACACTTCAGTGTTTGGGAAGGCACACTGCCATAACTTCTAATAGGACAGACTACCAACAGATAGAACATAAGCCCCAAACATCTCTTTCTATAGTTAAACAGGGAAGGGGAAATGGATAAAAGACAATGAACCCTGAATGTAAAGGAGCTGCTCAAATTGTGAAGACTAAGCTTTTCCTGTCCTTCCCAAAACTTTTTCCAGTGTCACACATCCACCCTCTTCAAGTCTACATAGCACATTTTTAATTTTGTTTAATAATTTCATCTGGACTGTCTCCAAAACACTCTACACTATGCTTCAGGAAGTTTAAGCAACAAACGACAACACATTATTTGTTAAGTTTAATTCACAACTGCTAGAGAAAAGGTGGACAAGCAATTTGATAATAAACATTGCCATAGGTATGCTTAAAGTAATCTCATCAATAAAGTTTAATTCTGCCCTCATTATCTGGAAATCACAAGAGTACACACAAAAAAGACAAAATGGAGGAAAAGAGCTATAGAAGCTGAGAGGCAGAACTGAAGTCTCTTAAAAACAAACTCAGGGAATAATAAGATTATGAATACTCCACGAGGAAACTGCCTACTGTAATAGTTGTCAGCATGCCTCATCTAAGGACAATCCACCACGGGAGTCCACAGATCTTTTAGTGACTGTGGATTACTAAATTTAGTAGGTCTGTCTAGATATAAAAGAGCAAAGTTGGGGAACAGAGGGAGAGGAACAAAGACCTTAACACAGTTCTCAAGGGCAGTCTGACAATCTGCAACATCATGCATCATACCCTGTGTGGTCATGCATCATCAAATGTCCTGTACACTAGATCAAACTAAGGAATCTACCTATCACAGCTGATAAAGCATTATCCTCCTCTGAAACATCCAAATGCAAATGTGATGCACCTAAAGCTATGTATGCTACAGATTCGTCTTGCAATGCTAGTGATTAAATGTGGCTTGCTGGACATCTGTAGCAATGATCAGTTTCTGTCTCCACTGTAAGTGCTGCTGCAGCTAGTGTATAGTCTGGTTTCATTGCCCAATAGGTAAGTAATGTGGCTCTGTATTGGCACTTATTTTCCAGAAGAGGACAGAAAAAAAATAGCACCATTCATTAAGAAACTGAAGGAGTCTGGTCACTAAAATACACAATCAGCCTATTTTAAATAGGACACAGATATACTAACAAGTATACATATACACAGTAAATTGATTGACACACTATGTGAATTCTCAGTGTATTTTGTTAAAATTTATAAGGAACTACTGTTATGTTATCTGCTAAGATTTCATAAGGCAGGGAAATGATGCAACACTTTGTTAAATGCAAACATAGCAAGGCAACTCTTGAAACTTTGTGGGGTTATCGGTTGTTCCAAACTGTAATCAAAGTATGGGCTCTGTGATGGTTTGAATGAGAATGGCCACCATAGGCTTATATATTTGAATGCTTACTCACCAAGAAGTGGAACTGTATAAGAAGGATTAGAATGATTAGGTGTATCCCTGATAAAGGTTCACTGCTATGGATAGGCTTTGAGAGTTCAAAAGCCCCCAACCCCAGTGTCTCTCTCTTTGCCTGCTTGCCCTCATTCTCACTGGCAAATTCATTCCTTTACTGGCATTTGAGCCAACTTTTTCAGAACTCCAGCATATACTAAAGACCAAATAAGGCACTCAGCCTCATGGTCTGAAAAAAATTACAGGATTCTTAGACTTCTGTTAATAGACAGCCATTGTTAGACTAGCTGGATCACAGCCTGTAAGTCACTCTAATAAGATAGATGGATGGGTGGATATTTATTCTATCAGTTCTTTTCCTTTAGAGAATACTCTGAAATTATAAAAAAGCCCCAATTAAATGTTTTTTTTATAATTATAGGTTTCCTTGGTCATGATGTCTCTTCATAATAGAACAATAAGACACTGGGTGCTAGATTAACAACTTCCCCAGGACTGGGGAGACAGCACAGTGGGTAAAGAGGTTAATATGCAAGGAGACAGACCTGAGTTCAATTCCCAGAGCCTGCATTTAGAAATTGGGTGTGGAAGCTGGAGAGATGGCTTAGCAGTTAAGAGCACTGACTGCTCTTCCAGAGGACCCAGGTTCAATTTCCAGCACCCACATGGTAGCTCAAAACTGTCTATGACTCCAAGATCTGATACCCTCACACAGATATATATGCAGCCAAAATATCAATGTACATAAAATGAAAATAAATAATTTAAAAAAAGAAATTGGGTGTGATAGAAAGCACTTGAAACCCCACTGGTGGGGAAGACAAAACAATAAGATCCCTGGGGCTCACTAGCCAGCTACCCTGGCCTCCTTATTGAGTCTCAATACAGAGAGATCCTGTCTCAAAAAAGAAGGTAAATGGCATTCTTGAGAAATACCACCTAAGGTTGACTTTTACCTTCCAATCATTCGCCTGCACAAACATATACACACTCAGCTCACACACTTGTACACACATGGATACAAATGCCCAAAAGCACGCCCAACACAAAGAATTCCAGTTCTAAAACATATCTTAAAAGGAACAAAGGAAATGTGAGTTACACATATTACCTATCAGGATTATGGTTTTAAAAAGTATACTCTCAATGAGAAAGATTTGGCAAAAAAGAATAAAACATTTCTAATTTTAAAGCTTGACAATTTCATAGAACTTCACTGATAGCACAAAAGCTATTTTAAAATTAACAGAAAGCTGTGAGAGAGAATGTAAAGTATGTACTTGTAACTGAAGAAAATATTCAGAATCAAAAAAAAGAGGAACATAATAGTTCTAAGTTTGCGCATGCCTGGAGATGAGGATGTGCTGCCACACACCAGAGACTGAGCATAGATACTGACTCTTAACTGCAATTCTGGATGGAATCCTGAACCAAGTCAAATGTTTTGGTGTTGTTCTTTCCTTTACAAAAATCGATTGAAGCAGAAATTGGATAAAAAGTAATGACCTAGTTTGATATATGATCATGTGAAAAAAATGTTTTTAAGAGTTCACTGTGTTCACAAGTAGGTCTACACTGTTTATTTTTAATGTATAATTGTATGTAAAAAGAAAAGCCCATAACAAACATGGTAAACACTATCATCTCTAGAATCTGTATGAAGTACACTTGCTTTTCCTTTTGCTTGTTCAACAAGATCTCTGTTACCCTGGCACTATTTCAAGAAAGGGTTGGGTATTGTTTCTTTTAATGTGGGCACAGATGTTCACATCACAGTTCTACCACTTCTGGGCTATGTGGCCAGTAGAAACCTATATTGCAATGACCTATGCTTTTAGTCTTATCTGAAACTACAGATTGTGGGCTGGAGAGATGAATCAGTGGTTAAGAGTACTTGCTCTTGCAAAGGACATGGATTTAGTTCCCAGCACCCACATGGCTGCTCACACTCCAGTTGCAGTAGATCCTTTTCTGAACCCCACAGGCACTAGGCACATATATGGTGCACATATGTAAATACAGGCAAAACATTCATACACATAAATAATCTCTAAAGTGTTTTTAATAAAATACAGATCAATAACAATGTTAGCTCAAATTGTGAGTAAATTAAGGTCAGATAACTTATATGAAGTATTTGGAAAACTGCAAGACAAATAAGCAGCAACCCCCTTCCCTTTGCTGGTATTCTTGACATTCCTTTCCAAATATAATGCCACCCTCTCCCCCAGTTCATCTGACTAGTCTGCCTTAGGTCAAACCAACTCTAGCTAGACAAGAAGACAGAAAAAAAAAAAAAAAAAAGGGGGTGGGGATCACTGTTCTTCATTTTTAGCTGCAGGTTACAAGTACTCATTACAGAGTCCCTGGCAGCTCTAGGTTCCTCCTTTAAACTTATATCCAACTGCTGTTAGAGGAATCTGTGAACTTTGTGAATGCAACTCTTCTTATACATTAATAGTAAGAAAAAAATCTTCCTTAGCTTTAAAGATGGAAATGCAACTCTTTGTCATTGAAAACATAAAGACCAGCATGAGCTTCTTTGTTCTGATCTCTTCGTGCACTTCTGTGGCCTTCCTTCACTGAAGCCTCAGTGAACTACTTGTTAGTTCTGTGAACACAGAAGTCCACGTCTAGAAGCTGCCTGTTCTACCTAGAACAGGATTTCACCTATTCTCATCAAGTCCATCCACATGCACCCTAAAAATGACGTTAAGTCTTATAGAGATGCCTCTGTGCACATGCCAAAAACCCATATATATGCCACACACAGAGCACTACGCTATAACCTCTGCTTAAGCATCATAGTTATGAGGTATGTTCTGTTTTAAGCATGCCCCTGCCTTTGAAAAGGCAAGGAGTTCAGAAGCCGATGGGTATACTTCCGTCACTCCTATTGAGGGATAAGCTGTGGGTAATTCTCACATCTTATTTCAACACCTTCTGTTCAGAAGCTCACATTACTTAGTGCTGCTTCTCACAAAATTCCCCAGATAAAGAGAGGCCAGTTTTAGGACTTGCCTCAAGAAAGACTCCCAAGGGCTAAAGAGATGGTTCAAGCCACTAAAGGCTACTATTGTGGGATAAACTTTTTGTGCACTATGAATATATGCCTTTGCCATAAGGAGCTGAACAGCCAATAGCTAGACAGGAGGGAATGGGCAGGATTTCTGGAGAGAGGATCTCTGGGTAGTAGAGGTAGAGAGATGCCAGTGAGACACTGAGGAAATCAGATATACTGCATGGAAGAGAAGGGAAAAAGTCACATGGTAGAATACACATTAATAAAGGTAGGTTAATTAATTAAGTTGTAAGAGCTAGTTGGGAACAAGCCTAAGCTAAATGCCAGGCTTTCATAGTTAATAAGTCTCCATGTCATTATTTGGGTGCTGGTGGTCCCAATGAGAAAGTACTACGAGAGGCTAGAGGCTAGGCTCATCACTAAACATTAGCAAAGACTCTCATAAGGCATTTTCTCCCTTTTTTGGCATTATATAATTCTTTCCTGTGTGTGTGTGTGTGTATGTGTGTGTGTGTGTGTATTATATACAATATTACATATGAACATTTTTATACAAGTATATATTTCACATTGAGCATCATCACCCCATAACTCCCTTCTCCCCTTTCTCAACACACCTCTCCCCATCAGTCCCTTTTGTTCTCCAGACAGCTTGAGTTCTACTCTCATGCTATATTCATATTGCATATACATAACTTTATGTATCTATACAAATATCAAAGAACAAAATATGAAAGCATATATTTGTCTTCTAAGACTAGAATAGTTTGCTTAAAATAATTATCTCTAATTACATCCTTTTACCTGCAAATGATATAATTTCACTCTTTATAGCTATACAAAATCTCATTGCATATACACCACATTTTTCTTCTCCAGTCTTCTGTTGTCAGACACCTAGTTTGATTCCATAATTTAGCTATTGTGAACAGTGTTACAAAAAAGGCCAATGGATAAGTAAGTATTTCTGTGATATGCTGCTTTAGAGTCCTTTGGGTAAATACCCAAGAATGGTACAGCTAGGTTAAACAGTAGTTTTATTTTGGTTTTTTTGTTTATTTGCTTGTTTGGTTTTGATTTTTTTAAGATACGGTTTCTCTATGTAATAGCGCTGGCAGTCCTGGAACTCACTTTGTAGGCCAGGCTGACCTCAAACTCATAAAGATCCACCTGCCTCTGCCTCTCAAGTGCTGGAATCAAAGGCATGTGCCACCACCACCACTGGGCTGCATTTTGGTTTTTTAAAGAACATCATATAGATTTCCAAAAGGCCAAACTACCTTACATTCCTACCAGGAGTAAATCTGGATTCCCTTTGCCTGTATCCTCAGCAGCATTTGTTACTTTTTATTTTCTTTCCTATTTACTTTTATGAGTGCATGTAGGGTGGTAGATGCCAATGTGTGTTTGCATAAGCACATGTGTAAAAGGCAGAGGTCTTATACTACATAAAGGTAGATACAAACAAGAATGCAAGAACTATTTAAAACTGCACTGTTTACATGACAACACTATTAACATTTAAATGAAAATGCTTTAGAGTTTTAGTTATAAACCAATGAAAATAATTGATTTATATATGCATACCAGTATACACATATGTGCAAAAGTAGGCTTGTTGATTCTGAATGACAGCCTTTTGATTCACATTTCAAGCATACTTTAACTATTCTGTTGCTGTACTGGGTTTGGGTTAGTTTGTTTGTTTGTTTCTTTGTTTGTTTTACGAACTTTTTGAACATCTTTGATGCACCAAGTTCTGGGTAGGAAGATTGAGAATCCAAAATGAAAATGATCTTATGATGTTTTCTAGAAGTCATACCAGCAAGCAAGAAGCAGATGCTGAGAGATATCAAGAACGGTCTTTTGGATGAGGTACATAGAGTGTATGTGGCAGTTTGTGCAAAAATTCTTTCAAGTCAAGTGGCCGGCAAGTTCTTTGTTAATATATCTGGGCAGCAAGATCGCTCATTGTTACTGTCATCATAACCTTTCTTATCTTCCTTGTCCTCACTTGTTGAGACAAAGTCTCATTATGTAGCCTTGGCTGGCCTGGAACTCACTACATAGCCAAGGCTGGCCTCAAACTCAGACAGCTCTCTGCCTCCGGAGTCCTGTGTTTAAGGGGTGTGTCACCATGCCCTGCAAGATTGCTCATTTTAGCAGAATTTAGTATTCTAAGAATAGTAAAGTAGTTATAGATGGGAACATAAAAACATTCCTCTGATTTTCAAATGTCTTTCTATGGAACACTAGAATTGCATGAGAACTCTGTAAACATTTGATGAAAGAAAGAATAACAGTGAAAAAATACTTTTCTAGTAATTATATGCAAGTTCACTGTAGAACATGGATGTCTACTACATAAAAGAATACCACAGAATAAGACCAGCGATATGGCTCTGCTGTTAAAAGGTGCTTGCCACCGGGCAGTGGTGGCGCACGCCTTTAATCCCAGCACTCGGGAGGCAGAGGCAGGCGGATCTCTGTGAGTTCGAGGCCAGGCTGGACCGACAGCTTCCAAAACAATACAGAGAAACCCTGTCTCGTTTAAAAAAAAAAAAGGGGGGGTACTTGCCAAGCCTAACTAACCACTTGAGTTCAATCCCTGGAACCCAATGGTGAAAAAACAACTCCCAAAGGCTATCTTCTACCTCCACATGTCCACCACAGCATGTGTATATTCCCTCTCACACACGAATGCAAAAAAAAAAAAAAAAAAAATCAGTACCATAGAATAGCTTCATAATGTTTACTACTTTTTTCCTTGTGTTTCTGAGACAGGGTTTCTCCATGTAATCCTGGCTATCCTGGAACCCACTCTGTAGACCATGTTGGCCTTGAACTCCAAACGCAGAGATCTGTCTGCCTCTGCCTCCTACATGCTAGGACTAAAGGAGTATGTCACCATACCCAACTGTTTATTCTTTACATTTTGAGTTAAGATGGATTTTTTTCCTGTTGTGATATCCTTTTTAGTTATACTTTATTAAGGCTGAACCAAATAGGTTCAAATATTAATCTTTGCAACTTTTCACCAGAAAACTTAAATCTCCGAAAAATTATTGATTCAATAAATATTCTGCATTTCTCTTATACTTCTCTTGTACTGCCTATGATCACCCTGATCTTCTAATATGTTTTCATTTAAGAAGCTTTTTGCTGATTTTTCTCATGGGGGGACTGTAATTGGAAAATGAAAAGAGGGAAAATGAAGTGGGGGTTATAAAAAAATGAACATCCCAAACATGCTCACGCATCTTTAAGTTGTACTACAGTCTGAATTTTATCCTCTTTAAATTGTGATTCTCAACTTGCAAGATTTTATTTCTTGGATGGGATCAAGGTCTTTCTAACCATTTGTGAAAAAGGAATTCTAGGAAGAAAGAGCAGATGGTTGGAACAACAGTATTTCCTACCCAGCTGGGAAGGTTACTGTTTTCAAATGTTATTTCCATTGTGTTTAATATGGCTCAAGGGCCTTTTTCTAGCACCTTTTTTATTTGGCCATGTGTTTTGCCCAGCTCGTAGTAGGAAAGGGAACTCTGGTCAAGACTTTGATTCTAGGAATTAACCAGCCATCAAGACTAGCAAGATTAAAAGCCTTCTCAGACAGATTGTAGTAGGGTTTTTAATATTCTGTTTAGAAATAATTTTATGAACTGAAATTAGGCCTGCTATTTCGGACTGAGCACTGTCATTTTATGTGGTGCATGCCTTTGGCAACAGATGTATTTTTAGTTGTTATACTGCTTTATAACAAATGAAAACTAAAATACTGTTATGACTGGTGTCTTAGGAAATCCATGAACATGGCTTGGGGAATTTCCCTACTTGCCAACTATACTCCCATTTACTTTTTCTAAATTCTTATGCATGAAGTCAGGTTTTATTGATGTTTGTTTGTTTTAAATGATTAAAATGTCCTAAATAATATTTCATAAATTTTCTCAAAAATATAATGTTATCTTAGGCATTAACCATTTCCACCAGATAGGGATTTTCATTCATTATTCGATTGTCTTATACATATACACACTAAAATTTCAGGAATATGTTAGGTATAGATGAGGGCAGGGACTCATCACTGTTTTCCTGTCAAGAGATTCATTTACTCACCATTAATTGAAAGCATGTATTATCTCAGGTTTTGTATTTGGGATTCAAAGACTTAAAAGACAAATAAGAATCTTGCATAGCAGTCTGTGCCAGTGGTTCTCAACATATGGGTCAGAACACTTTGGGGATTGAACAACCCTTTCACGGTGGTCACCTATAGCCATTGAAAAACACAGATATTTTTACATTACAACTCATAACAGTAGAAAATTACAGTTACGAAGTATCAATGAAAACAATCTTATGGTTGCGGGCACCATAAGATGAAGAACTGTTTTAAAGGGCCGCAGAATTAGGAAACTTGAAAACCACTGGTCTATGTAATGGTTACAGTATAATGCCTATGGCATTTGGGTGTGTGACAACAGACTTAACTGTTTTGAGAGCACGCATGGGTTGTCACAAAAACATACAGATCAATAGAATTAGATAGCAGATCCAGATATAAACTCGTGCAACTATAAGCATTCAATTTTCTGACAAAAAATGCATATTAGATAAAAGAACGCCTCTTCAACAAATGGTACAAGGAAAACTGGTAATCTATATGTAAAGGAATGAGACTAGATATCTATCTCTCGTCTATACAAAACCAACTCCAAAATCATTATCATCAATGATCTTAATGTAATACCTAAAACTCTGGAACTTTAGAGGAAAAATACTTAAAGACAGAGGTATAGGTAAGGACTTGATGACTAGAAGAATAGTGACTCAAAAATAATGTCAACAAATGACAAATGGGGACCTCATTAAAGTAAATGGCTTATTTCTACACAACAAAGGAAACAACTAATTGAGCAAAGAAGCAACCTACAAACAGGAGAAAGTTTTTATTATGCATATATTTGGCAGAGGATTGATAACTAGAATTAAACAAAGAAGTCAAAACTCTAGCAAAAAAAAAATCAGGCAACTCTATCAAAAAATGAACTAATGAAATGAACACACAGTTCTCACGAGATGAAACACAAATGGCCAAAAGAAAGATGTTTGACCTTACCAGCTATCAGTGAAATGCAAATTAAAACTACATGGAGATTTTGCCTTACCCCAGTCAAAATGACAGTCATTTAGAAGACAAATAATGAAGGTGGGGAGAGGATGGCTCAGTGAAGACCTGAGTTCCAGGGCTTGGCACCCAGGTAAAAGCTGTATAAGCTCAGTCAGCTTGGTGGCTGCAACCCCAGACTGCTCTAGGTCAGGTCACGTGTCCTTTCCTCCTTTTACCCTACTTTAGTTTCCTTTACCATTTGCTTCATCCATACTCAAATATGGAACAGAAAATTCACGATTTCAGCCACTGAAATTTGTTTTCGGGGTTCTTTCCACTTTCATTCATTTTCCACAGTAAAAAAAAAAAAGTTAACCATAACAAAAGTACTATACTTAGTCCCTGGAATAATTAAAATAGCATGATGTTGACAACAGAGTAGAGCAACTGAAGCTCCCAGGGACTAACTGAAGAAGCATAAAAATGTTGAAACCGCTTTTTAAAATTACTCATAGTATTTCACAGAATTCTGACCCAGAATTTTACTTCTGCATAAATTTATTCAAGAAATGAAGCATATGCCTACAAAAAGTCTTGATGGATGTTAACAGGAGGTTTGCTCAAAATGACCAAAATCCAGAACATTCAGGTATGGGTCAGTAGGAGAATAGAGTTTTTAAAATGCTAAATTCATATAAGGGAATCTATTTATCAGTGAAAAGGAATTAACTCCTGAAGCCTCTAGCAACAAAGATACCCTTCAAAAACCTTAATGTTATATGAAAGGAGCCTTATAAAAAGGCATACATAACTATTGGATTCCATTTATATGAAGTTCTATAACAGGCAGAACAAGTCTATGCTGGGGGGAAATCAGAACACTGGTTGCCTTTGGCAGAGGACTGTAGAGAAAATTCTCCAAGGTGATGGTTAAGTTCAATGTCTTGGTATAGGTTTAGGTTAAACAGGTGTATACATTTCTCAAAAACTCACTTCAGATTTGTACATATTGTGGTTTTCAATTTAATCTTAAAAGAAAAAAATGATCAAACAAATACTGAACTCTAATGCATGCATGAGGAAGTGCTTAGAGGTAAAGTGTACAGATGTCTCAAATTTACTTTGAAATTCATACAAAAAGATGCAATGGTTTGATAGATGAATAGATCTAAAATAAAGCAAGTATTATAAGATGTTAATTATAGAATGTAGGTGGTAAATAAATGTGCATGTTGATCATACAATTTTTCCATATGTTAAAAATTTTTCAAAATGAAATGTTACAAAGAAAATAGTAAACTTTGATCTCTAACTCAAATTACTTTTGCTGGCTCTCCAGGGAGAGTTTCATCTGTGTAGGAAAATCAACTCCCCTCTTCTCTGACCACCAGACAGGCACACTCTATGCTACTTAGCAGTGGAGTCTGAAGTAGTAAACTAGCAAGCATGCCCAGAGGGCAGATTGTTCTCAAAAGAAGAGCCAGAGAGGAAACTCACTGGGACAAACCCATCAAAGAATGCTTATTCTGGTTCTTACTGTCACAGCACCTTCCCTTGAGCCAAAAAAAACCAAAAGCACTTCTAGCCAGTACTAACTCCCCTTTAGGGGAGTCTGCTACCAACACCCAAACAGTCCTTAACATTCTTCGGCAGCTTTTCTGCTCTAAGCACAACCAGAAGTACCTTCTAACAAAAACACATACAGCTTTGAATTGCAGCATGGGACAGATTTATGAAATATGGAAGACATTAAAGTATTCGCTTTCTCTCTGAAAATAAAGAGCACAGACTCATAAACAATGCCTGAAAGGCATTTCAGCAGCTTGATCCACACAGAGCATGTTTTACTTTTTGAGACAATCAGGAACTGTTGGGTACAGGAAGCCATAAACAAAAAGAATCTGGCTTAATAAGGAGGACAAAATAAATGTGGGGTTTCTTTTATTGAAATCACTTAACATTTTTAAAAGGTTTATTTACATGTGACAGGGCTGACCAGATACCACTTGTACCCAGAGCAGCTCTTCTGACACTGACTTCTCATGACAGTGGTACCAGGCATGACACATCTGTCAGCATTCCATCAACAACTACATTTGCTGGGGTTAATAATTCCTTTTTCCAATTTTCTCTAGACAGAGAAAACCACTTAACTGGTTTTTGACATTCGGGCCTAGCCAAAACTTTTTGAGTTCCATCAGAAATGAAGCCTGGAATCTGCAGAAGTGGATTTCCTTAGGTAGCCTCAGTCTTTGAAGTCTGACAAGTTAAAGACTCATGATCAAAAAGCCACCCAAAGAATACAACTTAACAAACATACCATCTCCAAATAGATAGTGCCAAGGGGTAGAAGGAAAATTCTCTCTTGAAGTTATCAGTAATCTCAGAATCTATGAGATAATGATGCTACTAAAGCAAAACAACCTATTAAGAAGCCCCAGAACTTTCTTTGGGAGGGTTCAGCAATATCCAGAAAAGTCCAAGTTTCAGAGATAATGATTTAGTATTGTGTTCTGAGATTCTACAACCCATGAGTCAGGTTCTAGAGTCTTATTTATACCATCCATAAAATTAGCCAAACTCTCTGCTGATATTCAAAGGCTTAACCACCTCACATAACAGCAAGGAATGTTGTTAGAGTCTCATTCCCTATGGTGAAAAATAACGCCCTGTGTAGTGCATATAACAAGTACTCACCCCAAAATGATGTTATTCACAACAAAATAATGCACACAAGTAGGGAATGCATATCCTATATACAACAAAATCAAAATTCTTGTTTCCTCCCCCAACTTGCACTTCTGTGCTTTTCTTACTCTGTGATGTTTCTTTTTTTTTTTTGAGTAGGCACTTGGTTGGCATCTGTTATTATTTGAATCTTAAATATCCCTCCAAAGGCCTATTTGTTTAAAGTTTAGTCCACACCTTACCTTACCCATCCATACCTTACTGAGAAATGGTGGAATCTTTAGGCATGGGACCTAGCGTGAGACCTTAGAATCTTAACAGGTTTATCTAGTTGCCAGTCCCTTCCTCTCTGGCTCCACAGCTCTGATTAAAGGGTTCTGCTCTGCTTTGCATTGCACTGTGTGTGCTGCCTTGCCACATGCCCAAAAGCAATGGGACAAATCAATCATGGTTATAATCTCCAAAACTATGAACCAAAACAAACCTTCACCCTTGATAAGTTGATCCTTGGATATTTCTTGTGGTGACAGAAATCTAACATACAATATTTTTGCTCAGATTCTCAGGGACACTTTGGGGCACTCTATACCATCTACCACTTTGCTCAAAATCACTACCTCATAGCCTCATTTGTTTCCTTTAACATAACACTACTTTCTATGACTTTAAGTTTAAGATTATAGACTGAATGTATACACTGAACTGAATTCCTTTCTCAAAATTACACTTAAACAAAACTAAAAAGCCATTTTTAAAGGGGCAAACTCCCACAAAAGCAAAGAGTACAGAAAAAGAATCAACAGCAACAAAAATTTTGGAAGCTTAATCCATCAGTAAGAAGAAAAAGCAAGTAACAGAGAGTCATGAGGCAATAGAATTAACATTCCACTGGGAACAGTAAGGACTCTGGGAGGGAAAACAGAGCAGAAGCCTGGAAAAACTAAGCTGACAGACTGCTGAGGAAGCAACTAGAGCCTTGGAAAACTCCAACTTCACCCAGCCAAGCAACTGCTCCTCTATCATCACTGCAAAAGACTTCAGAAAATGTAAGCATATGATTATAGGATGTCTGGCACAACTAAGGCAAGGAGCACAATTCTAAAAATGAGAATCCAAAAACAATAGATCACATACAAAATGCTGAGATCCTTTTCTCTCATCTTTTTTCTCATTCAGAGTCCTTTAAATGATGGCAAGAAAAAATTCACAAGTTATTTCTTGAAATAATCTGACTTGCTCCTAAAAATCAGTGACAAATGAGATTCCATCCAAGAGATTACCCAACCACACCAACCCTTTGATGTGGAAGAGGGGATGGGGGAGTAATTTCCATGGACATTAAGTGGCAATGTAAACATACTGCCTTGGATCCACCAGAGAACCCACCTCTATTGAAGAATATGTACGGAACCTAAGTATGATTTTTTTCACTGCTGTTGACAATCTTAAGTCTCAGCAGACATAGAACCTAAAACTAAGATTTGAGTCCAAAGAATTCATTTATTATCAGTATAAGATATGTTAGCAAGGAATTTAAGTAAACAAAAAGAAATACCACAAAGAATTCAGAAAAGATAATACTTACCTGCCTCAGAATATTCTACCTTTCTCTGATCTAATAGGCAAGGTAGTTTGTGTATTTTTACATCAACCTGAACGAGTTACTGATTGTGAGACACTGAGGAAGTGGGCAGGAGAGAAATATCACTAATCTCCATCTCTGCATTCCAGAGAAAGCACTTACAGAAAGAGGTGCAGATGCTGGAAAAGGAGTACCAATCAGTGTGCACCAAAAAAAAAAAAAAAAAAAAAAAAAAATGGGTTCTGAGGAGGCACACTGGCCTGGGAAGACCATCGTGAAAATTGAACTCATTCTTGTCACTAGCTTAGCCTCTATAAAACTAGTCTTTTACATGCTTAAATTACTTTCTTTTCCTTTCCTTGAGAAAACTAACAGTTAATGGTAAATGACAGAGGCCCCTAAATTATCAAGAACATTTACACAGATACACAGCCCAGCCATGCACCATTTCAGCTAATAGTTAAGAACCTCATCACACTACACTGCAGATACACATTAGCAATCCCTATTTTGTCAATGAGAAAATGTGCCAAATTCAACAAAGTGCCACAGTAGATCCCAAACAAACTGAGGTAAAAAATAAACTTGTGGATTCCATTTTAAACTTTCAAACCCTACATGCTTATAAACTTTGACATTTGTTATTCCAATACCCACCTCTAAGAATTTTAGCCCAGAGCAACTGAATAAAAAAGGTACGTGTTATTTCATGATCAGTCAAACTAAAAGCTGGACCAGGTTACAACAGTAGACTTTTGAGAGGTTAAATACAACCAGCGTATCTCCTTTGCCCACTGGCCTAAACATATTATTAGGACACTCTAACAATATTCATACATACATACATACATATATATGTATATATATGCATATATATACACATATGTGTCATTGGCTCAGAGAATTTTAAGCTTCAGTCTTCACTCACATCACTTTTCTATCTTGAAATACCTTCCTTTTTTTTTGCCTTCCTTTTTAATATCTAGCTTATTTAAAGGGGTATACCACAGTAAAAGACTACAATTCTAACAATATGAGCATTTTCAAATCCTAAAATTATAAAGTGAGGTTAGGGAGCAAGAGTAAGTCATAATAGTTGAATCAAGATTTGCTGCCAGACTCCTTCTTTACATTATTATTTTTCTCTCAAACATAACTATCTCTCCTTGAGCTATGACTCCTTTATCTCAATTTAAATATACACAACAAAGTGCATAAATAAAAGAGTGCTTTGCCTGGCACACATGAGATCTTAGAATTGATCTCCAGAGCCACTAAGTTGAAAAAAGTGTGGACAGAAGTTGACTTTCTTTCCAATACACAAACAAATAGGAAAACGCATCTGAGTACATTCTTAACTGTCCTTAAGATACTTGGACAGGGACTGGAGAAATAGCTCAGCAGTTAAGGACATGTACTCATCCTGCAAAAGATCCGAGGTAGGTTCTCAGGATTCATACCAGGCAGGTAGCTCACAACCACCTACAACTCGGCCTCCAATGCCTCTGGCATCCATAGGCCCATGTATTCCCATGCACATACCCATAAGCACATCAACACAGAGACATATAATTAAAAATAACAAAATTAATTTAAAAGAAAATAATCTTAGACATTTAAGACAATCTGGTCAATGCATACCTGAAACATCAAATGAAGTATTATTTAGTGTTTCCTTCCAGCTCTGTATGTCCCCATGCCACAACATGAGGACAGAAGTGAGTTATTAAAGACTAAGTTCAAACTAATTCTAAAGTTACCTTACCCATAAAGTTGCTTTTTTCTCCCATACTTACCTTCTACTTTAAAAGGCATGGTGGCCAAAACATTGATCTAATTCTCAAAAAAACTACAAAATTTTGTAACTACAAAAATCTGTAGACATTTCACCTTCAGGCTGCAATTCCAATACCTATTAGAAAGATTTGAGTTCATAGGAATGTAATTACAACATGGCAACTTAGCTATATGAGCTGTTTTGCAGAATCCCTTTCCTGTGCATTACTCATTAAGGTAGACACAAGAGACTTGTGCAAGATTTAGAGATGACAGTGAAGTGAGAATCATTCTTGTAGTTCACACAGGACACCCTCATCTGCTGCTATAAACATACAGTTACTTTACCTTCCCTAGATCCTGGGTCTATCATAAGGGCATTAATATGTTCCGCAAGATTCTCATATCATCAAGGTCAGATGCAGCAAGAATGGATATGACTTCAGTTCACCTTTGTGGGCTCCAGCTCCCATATGGTTTCTAGACTGTCAGTAACATTTCCTATGAACTTTCTGTCCCTGCCAGCTTCCCTGCCAATTCCGCACTCCAGCATGAAACACAAAGATAACATCCTTGCTTAGAAGTGTTCCACACAATAGAAGCAGAAGGGTCTTTGCCAAACTCTTTCTATGAGGCTTCAATAACCTTGATCCCCAAGCCACACAAAGATACAACTAAGAAAGAGAACTTCAGACCAATATCCCTCATGAACATTGATGCAAAAATACTCAATAAAATACTGGCAAATCAGATCCAAGAACACATCAAAACAATCATTCACCACGATCAAGCAGGTTTCATCCCAGGGATGCAGGGATGGTTCAACATACGAAAATCCATCAACGTAATCTACCATATAAACAAGCTGAAACACAAAAATCACATGATCATCTCACTAGATGCTGAAAAAGCCTTTGACAAAATCCAACACCCCTTCATGATAAAGGTCTTGGAGAGATCTGGGATAACAGGGACATACTTAAACATAATAAAAGCTATATACAGTAAACCAACAGCCAACATCAAACTAAATGGACAGAAACTCAACACAATTCCTCTAAAATCAGCAACAAAACAAGGCTGTCCACTCTCTCCATACCTTTGCAACATGGTACTTGAAGTTCTAGCTATTGCCATACGACAACAAAGGGGGATTAAGGGGATACAAATTGGGAAGGAAGAGGTCAAACTTTCACTGTTTGCAGACGATATGATAGTTTACATCAATGACCCAAAGAACTCTACCAGGGAACTCTTACAGCTGATTAACACCTTCAGCAAAGTGGCAGGCTACAAGATCAACTCAAGAAAATCAGTAGCCCTACTATATACAGATGATAAAAGGGCTGAAAAAGAAATCAGAGAAACATCACCCTTTACAATTGCCACAAACAACATAAAATACCTTGGGGTAACGCTAACCAAACAAGTGAAAGACCTGTATCGTAAGAACTTTGAATCTTTAAAGAAAGAAATTAAAGAAGCCCTCAGAAAATGGAAAGATCTCCCATGCTCTTGGATAGGTAGGATCAATGTAGTAAAAATGGCAATCCTGCCAAAAGCAATCTACAGATTCAATGCAATCCCCATTAAAATCCCAGCACAATTCTTCACAGACCTTGAAAGAACAATAATCAATTTTGTATGGAAAAACAAAAGACCCAGGATAGCCAAAACAACACTGTTCAACAAGGCAACGTCCGGAGGCATCACCATCCCTGACCTCAAGCTCTATTATAGAGCTATAGTCCTGAAAACAGCTTGGTATTGGCACAAAAATAGACAGGTAGACCAATGGAATCGCATTGAAAACCCGGGTATTAACCCACACATGTACGAACATCTGATCTTTGACAAAGAAGCTAAAAATATACAATGGAATAAAGAAAGCATCTTCAACAAATGGTGCTGGCATAACTGGAGACTGGCATGTAGGAGAATGCGGATCGATCCATGTTTATCGCCATGCACAAAACTTAAGTCCAAATGGATCAAAGACCTCAATATAAATCCAGCCACACTGAACCTCTTAGAAGAGAAAGTGGGTGGTACCCTTGAACGAATTGGTACAGGAGACAGCTTCCTGAACATAACACCAGTAGATCAACAATTAATCAACCAGTGAGATCAACAATTAATAAATGGGACCTACTGAAACTGAGAAGCTTCTGTAAGGCAAAGGACACAGTCAGCAAGACAAAACGGCAGCCCACAGAATGGGAAAAAATATTCACTAATCCAACATCTGACAGAGGGTTGATCTCCAAAATTTACAAAGAACTCAAGAAGCAAGTCTCCAAAACATCAAAGGACCCAATAAAAAAGTGGGCTGCAGAACTAAATAGAGAGTTTTCAATAGAGGAGTATAAAATGGCTGAGAGGCACTTGAGAAAGTGCTCAACATCCTTAGCCATCCGGGAAATGCAAATCAAAACAACTCTGAGATACCATCTCACTCCTGTCAGAATGGCTAAAATCAAAAACACCAATGACAATTTATGCTGGAGAGGATGTGGTGAAAGGGGGACACTCCTCCATTGCTGGTGGGAGTGCCAGCTGGTTCCACTTTGGAAATCAGTATAGAGATTCCTCAGAAAAATGGGAATAAACCTACCACAAGACCCAGCAACTCCACTCTTAGGCATATATCCAAAAGATGCCCATTCATACAACAAAGATGTTCATAGCAGCTTTATTTGTAATAGCCAGAACTTGGAAGCAACCTAGATGTCCCTCAACTGAAGAGTGGATAGAGAAAATGTGGTACATCTACACAATGGAGTACTATTCAGCAGAAAAAAGTAATGGAATCATGAGATTCGCAGGCAAATGGATGACACTAGAAGAAACCATCCTGAGTGAGGTAACCCAGTCACAAAAAGAGAAACATGGCATGTACTCTCTCATTTATGGATTTTAGACATAGATCTGGGGAGTGCCAGCCTACAATCCTATGGCCAGAGAGTCTGGGAAACAGAAACTTCATTTAGTGGCTGATCGAAGAAGAGGCAGACTCCCTTGGTTAAGTACTGAGCTGAACTCAAGAAAGCCAGTAACAGAGAGGGAGGACTGATGATCAAATGGATTAAGACTGGGCTGGTTTAACCCCCAGAAACAGCTGACCAGACAAAGGTTAACTCTTGAATCCCAGGCATCAGCCTGGGAATCCAGCATGGGACTGATCAAGACCCCCTGAATCTGGGTGTCAGTGAGGAGGCCTAGGGAATCTATTGAGCCTTGGGCAGCAGATTAGTACCCATCCCGAGTATACACACGGACTTTGGACTCCCATAGAACAATGTGAAGTGCACTCTCACCCTGAACTCTTGGGGAAGGGTCTAGGCCTTGCCCTATATGAAATGACAGACTATGGACACCCCCATGGAGGGCCTCACCCTCCCTGGGGGAATGAGGGGATAACGGGGGGGGGGGAGTTGGGGGAAGGGCACGGGAGGAGAGAGGGAAAGGGAGAGGGACCTGGAACTGACTTGTGAAGCAACCTTGTTTCTTATCTAAATTTAAACTGGAAAATTAAAAAAAATGCTTATTATAAAAAAAATCCTTGCTTAGGTATGGGGCCTTAAGAAACTGAGGAAACCAAGCACTCTTCTACAATTTTTACTCCTTCGATTACATACTGATTTAAGACTTTAGAAAAGTTAACAAACCAAGAAATATATACATATAAGAACAAAATTTAAAATCACAGGTGATTAACCAAATCTATTTCAAAAACACTATCATTTAAATAAGTTAATTTTAAGAATCTACAAGAAGATTAAATGATTTCAAACTGTCCAGTACTGTAACAAAATAATGGAGCACTATATTCATCACCTACCGGTGTAAAGAGATAGCTCAAAGACACCAACTTCACAAAGAATATGGACAGTATCCAAATCAGTTTCTTTACTTCATAAATAAGTGTAAAATGCATAAAAACTTTGATCTTGAAGTTGTAAATATTTCGTGTGTGTGTGTATCAGTGTACGCATATATGCACACGCATGCACATTTTATGTGTGTATGTGTACAAATATGAATGTCACATATCGTGGTGAAAGGACAACTTCAGGTATTGGTTCTCAGGAGTCTTACACATTTTATTTGAAACGAGGCCTCTAACTGACCTGGACACTTGCCACTTAAGCCAGATTAGCCGGCCCCTGGGCTTCCAGGGATCTGCCTGCAATGCTTACTATCTCACCATCACTAGGATCACAGCATCATACTACCAAGCCCAGCAGTTTAAGTGGGTTCTAGGGATCCAAGCTTTGGTCCTTCAAGTACTTTACCAGCTCCTTAGCTTTGAAATACTTCATAGATATAGATAGATATAGAGATGGATGTTGTGTGATTTTAATCTCCTGTGGTTGTTTGTGAGCAGTTGCTGGGACACAGAGAAACTCCACCTACAGATGGAGATATAGACAGATACAGATGTATAGATAGAGATGGGGATAGATAGATAGATAGATAGATAGATAGATAGATAGATAGATAGACAGACAGACAGACAGACAGATAGATAGAGATAGAAAGATACAGATCGAGCTATAGATATAGCTATAGATACAGAAATGGTTATATGAAGATAGAGATAGAAATACACATATAGAGATGGAGCTATACAGACATGCATCAATGGACATAAAGAGAGACATATGTGGAGATTTAGATAACTATAGAAATACAGAGATGGAAATAGATTATAAAGAAAAGGAGATAGGGATACATTATTTAGTAACCTGATATACTAATCAAAGATACTGTGAAAAACTGGATATATATATATATATATATAAAACTGTATGCCTATTAACTTAATAAATAGGTATTTCTAATTAGACATGGCCTCCCCAAAAGGAAGAAGCCATAAAAGTTAGCCTACTGTTAACAGATTATGAGCATCAGCCAATCAAAAAAAGTCATTAGAAAATACCAGCACCTCCACTTTGTAAGTATTTAGCTAGAGTATCAAAGAAGTGAATAGTTAGTCAAGACAAACATTAATCCTTCTGCTATTTTTTCCTTAGAAATACTGTCATCCAATATAATATAGTGGCTTGTTTTCAACATATCCTCCAGTAGGTGTTTGTTGGCTGAAAGAAAAAAGTTGAAATCAACATAATTTGAGTTGATGTGTCTTTAAACTGTCTTCAAGTTAAGAAAAACTAAACTAGGGTAGTCTACCACATATACAACAGACTAGTGGGGTCAACATGTTAAATAAAGAAATTAAATACTTCATGATTACTGACAAGTTCCAAATTGTATTTTATTCTCTTTATAACCCTCACTGCACAAAGAAGTGCACAGAATCTTTCTTCCCCTTTCTTTTCAATTAAAACTGTTTCACACATTTGGTAAACTCCCCTCCCAGAACTCTTTAAAATGATCCTTAGAAAGAAGTGAGATTTGCTAGAATTCAGTGGCTGACTGCAACCAAGATATATTTTTCTCCACATATAAAATATTCTACAGGAGAGGAATGTAAATTGAATGAATCTATGAAGTCACTAATAGTATCCTGGGGAAGGTCCTATCTAACTGAACCCACACCATGGGAACAAGAAAAGCAGATCATCTACTCTCTCAAATACACACCACACTTCATAATTCTTAGTCAAAAACTATGCTTTTTAGTGAAGTATGAAATTCATTAAGTTGTACAATGACAACTTTATAAAGAACCAGCTTTTCCTTTTTCCATTCCCAGAATATTCCTTACCCTCATTTCAAAAAACCAAAGAACAGAGGGGGAAGGAGGAAGAGGTAGAAGAGAAGCAATTTGAGATTACAAAAAGGCTCAGGAAACACACAGGCACCAACATTTCCCCTGGGAACTAGGATGAATCCTTCCACTTAACACCTAGAAAACAGATTTTTTAATGTAATTCCGGAACAATAAAAGCATTTGTTTTTTGCAATTGGAATCCACTGTGCATTCAATGATTCTTTTCTTGCCTGTGGAATTGATGAAACCATTAATGTTTCTATGTTGCCTTTAAGGAACTGTTGAGCTGTGCCAGTGTCATAAATGCATAACTCCCTCTAAAAAAGACATCTGAGCTGACCCTAAATGTAAAGTTATAGATACAAATGTCTCTGGCTATATAAAGAGCACATATCTCTCTACAATGAACTTCACAGATCTGAGTTCCACAACCTGCAAATCAAACTTAGCATCTCAGAGTCTATTGATGTAGATTCTCAACAACAGAGAACTAAAGGAAATGATAATTGCAAGTTAGTATTTACAGGTAGATTTTCTTCTTGTTGTTGTTGTTTAAAGCCAAAGAAAAAATGAAAAGAAAAACATGACCACAACAAAGGAGCTACCAAAGAATTAGATGTGCCTTGGGGTAGGCTAAGACATTTGAGGATCTCCTTTCCCTCCACAGGTTTGCACGGCGCTAAAATAGACAGGTAACAGTCTTCCATTTGTCCCAGGCCTTTCTCTGTATGTCATTTGGCAGATGCAGCTGCAGGACTGCCAATTCACCCTGGAGCCCTCCATTTTAATCAGTATCACATAAAGTTAAACACATGCTTTGAAATATGCACCAGATCCAAAGTTTTGCCTGGGGGTGGGGGTTAGATGCTTGCTGCAGAAACATATACCATCCCAGCTGCTACTCCACAAGCAATTATCTTTCACCTTTGGCTGAACCAGAAGAACTGTCAACACCAGCACACTGCCAAACAGGGGAGAGGTTATGGGGTCAAACGGGAAAGAAGGCTGGATGTGCAGGCATTCAGCTTGACCATCTGTTAATCCTACTGGCTGCATGGGAGAAGCATTCCCTTTAGTTGCAGGTCACACACACACACACACACAAAAAAAAGCATAGACATTAGAGTAGCATGGTTGCACTAAATTAGAAGGCTTTCCAGGAATGAATACAAGAAAAGCAAAGCCTCCTGTGATGCAACAGGCCACCCCCGTGGGAAAAGATAAATAATTCAAACAGGAGAATACACTCATCACCACATGGCAGCTGTGAAGAGGATTTTACCAAGACAAGCAAAGGAAACCCCAATATATTTAAGACCAAATGAAAATAGTCTTACAGAAGTCAAAAGAATTTGCCACTGATAGTTTTGAAAAGGAAAAAGAAAACTTAATAAACGAGAAAGAAGCCCACAATCTCTTCCACCCCCCTTTTTAAACCCCAAAGTGTGCTTATGTGTATGTGTGTACACACGCATGTTTATATAGAAAGTAAAACACATACTTCTCTAAAATGTCTACTCTGAACTCTGAAATGTGTGATCATTAAACCTATTCCACAACTAAAGTCTCTCATGACCAATGAATAAAATGGATTTTGCTTCATATGCTGCTTATGAACTTTTTGTGAAGACTGGCCTAGATGACTGCATTAAAGAGCACTCTAAAGCTTAGTCTGGAGCAGCAGGAATTCCATTCTGCGAACTCACATGTCAGGGCAGACACTAATCATATATACCAGGACCATACACCACGCACTTCACTGTTCTACATCATTTAGACATGTCCTTTAAAAAGGATTAGGTTTGCCCTAAAACCTAAACTTTACTAACATTGATGAAATAAAGTGATACTTGTATTTTCCATGTCTCTCATGTGTGACACAGACTTCTCAAGACACACACATTCTAAAGAAAGACCACTAACACAGAACTTTAGATAGTAAGACATTTGCTGATTTCTTTCTACTCATTATGAAAGGGGGAAAAAAATCACTCATGATATTGAAAAATATGGGAAGAATGAAGAGGGATGAACTGAAAGAAGACATACACTCAGACAAGGGTGTAAGCAACAACTAGAGGAATGATTCACCTCACTGCAAGACAGAATAACAACAAAACAGAATGGAGAACAAAGCATGTGCAAAGCCAATATCTCTGCTTAGCATCCAACTACCAAACTAAAATGCCCTTTTAGGTCACACTGAACATTATTAGACTTTAAGTAAAGTTTTAAGTCTTAGTTATTTTTCTATTTCTGTGATGAAGACACCAGGACCAAGACAACTTATAAAAGAGGCTGTGATGGCAGAATGATGACATCAGCTGCAGCAGCAACTGAAAATTTACATCTTGATCCACAAGCAGAAGACAAACAGCAAGCTGGGAATGGACTGAATATTTTGAAACCTCAAAGCCCACTTCCAATATGCTCACACCTCCTAATCCTTCCAGAACAGTTCCACCAATTGCAGACCACGTATTGAAATGTATGAGCCTATGGGGGCCTATAGGGAGAAATCTTACTAAACAACTTTGGTGTTGTCCACGCCCATTTGGGTGTGCCCACTGGTGAGGTGTAGGTGAGGTGTGGGATAAAGACCTGGGAAGAGGCAGGTCTCTTTCTCTTGGGGTTCCAGTCAGGTCTCAGAGAGTAGTGGAGACTGTCCGAGCACCGACCTTGTGTTATCGGTTTCTTATATAAGTGATTTCTCCCTAGTAAAATAACATACGACATCCCTATCCCGTGCATGGTAATCTTCCTCTTATAGGGGCTGTTTTCATTCAAACTATTAGAGCTTTCTTCTACTAGCACACGTAATTTCAACTAATAATTAAATCATCGTTTGCTGTTCCTTTGTCCTCCATTTCTTTTGTACTACTGTGAACAGGAACAAATAGAGAAAAGAATCATGTGACAAAAGTACAGGAGAGTGACATGCATTTGTAACATTAAAACACAAGAGGCTGAGTCAGGAGAATCACAGGTTCAAAGCCAGTGTAACTATACGGTAAGAGTCTATCTCAAAAAAGGGCAGGGATACATATGAGAAGCCGTAGCTAAGCCAGAGTTTATAAAATAACTGGTAAAGAAAAGACATGGCCCCCATAGACTCACGTGTTTGAATATGTGGACCATAGGGAGTGTTACTATTAGGAGGTGTGGCCTTCTAATGTAAGTGTGTCATTGTGGGGGCAGGCTTTGAGGTCTCATATGCTCAAGGTACAGCCAGTGTGGCACAGTCTCCTTCTGCTTCCTGCAGATCAATATATAGAACTCTCAGTTTCTGCCCTAGCACTATTCCTACCTACATGTCACAATGCTCCCTGCCATGATAATAATGGACTAGGCCTCTGAAACTGCAATTCAGACACAATTAAATGTTTTCCTTTATAAAAGTTGGCATGGTCATTGCGTCTCTTCACAGCAATAGCAACCCTAAGAAAATAACTTTAACCACCACCAAAAAAAAAAGGAAATTCAATGTGCCAACTTACACTCAGACACCTATCTACCTGATATCTAACTAGGCAACTTGAAGTTTACAAGCATCTTGAACCTATTTATCAATGTGGTGTTACACACTAATGGTATGGCTGAACTCAGATACAGTAATAACATTATTCAACATTTTCTACTATGTTCTTTTCACATGTCATGAGGGAAATAAAAAAGGAGCTTCTCAGAATATGCCACTAATTCTGATACTGACAACAGATCTTAATAATCTAGATGGCTCCCACAATGTAACTGAATACATCTCACAGAGTACAGAAACTCCCAAATGTCATGTGAAAAATGTATGTGTCCATGACAGTTTTTCTAAAGAGAGAATTCATGACTGGATAGCTTCCTGAAAGGCTTATGTCCCTGAAATGTTGTGGACACTGCTATAGATTGTTACCTTCTGCAATGTTCAAAGAACAGACTACTTAAGGAATTTCTAAGAAAGTCAAAGAGGGTAACAGCCAAGCAATTGTCATCACCTTCTTCATGAGTAACTGGGAGAGCTGCATGTTTAACAACTGCAAAAAGGTGAACTCATTGTTTTGGGAAGAAAGCCATACTGTTCTGGCATTTGCCTGATGGGCTATTTAGAAGTAAAGGAAAGGTCCAAACTGGTAGCAAATTTGGCTTAAGTAGAAGAGGTAGGGATAAAAAAAGAGGAACACCTCATACTCAGATTATGCAGTACCAGAGTAACTGTCATCCTAAAGAACACTATCGCGCTCAAAAATAGGCTAAGATCACCATGGCTCAAACCAGTCATTGACTAGCAACCTCTAAAGCTTTACACAAAATCTAAGCTAAAGCCAGCAATGGTAGCATACACCTTTAATCCCAGCACTGGAGAAGAAAATGCAGGAGATCTCTATGAGTGAGACACTATCCCAAAAAAGAAAAGAAAAAGCTAAACATAGATTTAAAAAAAAAAAAGGTTTTATTTCATGAGGGAGGTTGGTCGGTAGTTCTCTTTCTTAATTGTGGTTACAGAGTTTCAATATGGGGAAGTTAGAAGATTATGGAGAAGGTAGTGGTTAAGAGTAACACAAAATATGAATGTATTTAATGTGTCATTAAGAACTGCAGATCTATAAGGCTGGAGAGATGGCTCTGCAGTTAAGATTTACTAGTACATTTATAATGACCTGAGTTCCTAGCATTCATGTCAGAAAGCACAGAACTACTGTAACTCCAGTTCTGACATGTCTGGACTCTGCAAGACACTCATTCTCATGTGTACATACCTATACACAGACACATACACATAATTTTAAAATTAATAAAAAATAAATTCAAGAAAACAAAAAGAACTGTAGCCTTAAAAATGGCCAAATGTTAGGGTTCTTAATCACTGGTACATAAAGGCAGTGAGGCAATAACAAAGCATAGCTAACAAAAAAAAACTTCACCTAAGAATTCAGATATATGGCATCTTGAGATATACAAGTTGAATATACTTGTAGGTTATCAACAAATTAAGCATTTAAGTAGAAAACAAAACTTATAATATCCACAAAAATTACCTTTCCTTCATGATCCTCAGTCTCTCCCCATTCCTTCCCCTAAAATACCAAAATAAGAATGTATATATAAGAAAACAAGCACATCCTCAACTCCTTAGCATAAGGCACTGCACTACATTGTGAAAGGACAGAAGAGGAACACACATGCACACTCACACATCTTCCATAACTGCCACCTTCAGCTCTACTTTTTGGAGTCCACCCTAGCCGCAGGTCCCCACCTCAAAACATCCTCCCCAGATTCCCTTTGTCATCCAACATGCTACGAGCAGACCTCTGTGATTTAAAAATCTACTTTTTCATTAGAGTGAGCTACACCACAGAATATTTCTTAACAATTATCTCCATAAAACCTTTCAAAAACTAAAGGCTCTCCAATGTCTTACTTTCCCTCCCAATCATGTTGATTTCTCACTGCTATGGAAGGCAGTGATCTACAAGGACAGGCCACTCTGATTTCTACAAGTACTATTTTCTCTATTTTCAAAGAGATTCATTAGCATTGCTTTAGCTCTGTGTGAGTGTACACATATGTGCATTTATGTCTGTGGGTGGAATATGCACAACCCTTCGTACATGTGGAAGCCAGAAGTTGATGTCAGGTATCTTCTTCAGGCACTCTCTACCTTAATGTTTGAGACAGTGTCTCCACTGAACCTAAGCTCACAAATTCACTCAATTGGCTGGGGAGTAAACTCCCAGGATCCTGTGGTCTCACCTCCCCGATAATGTCCAGCTCTTACATGAATGCTAGGAATCTGAACTGAGGTCCTCACATCTGTTTGACAGGTATTTTACTGACTGAGACATCTCTCCAGCCCCTATACTGTTCATTGTAATGGCTCATCACACTCACAATCCTCAAGTGGCTTGATTGTGAATTTAAAAGTTATCTCCCCTCTCTTTTAATTTTTTAAAAGGCACATGTAATTAGGTAAGTACCAAAATCATATACTTTATTAGATAAACATCCTTGCCCTGATTTGATTTCAGTTGTGAGGCTCTATAAATGAGATGATTTATTAACTTTTAAAATTCTGTCTTGCCTTTCTAAAATTTATGACAAAATTATTACGTACTAAAAACTAGACAAATAGAAAATAAACAACTTCTTTGGCTCCAAAGGGTTTATTTGCTGTGTGGATATTCTGTTTACAATACAACACAAACGATATTTCAACAATATTCTTTGCATGATGGTCATTACATGGCCTGTGACACAATTAAATCTAAAGATGTTCTGAACAATAAATCTAAGGGCTTATTTCATTCTAGTCAAGACTTAGTCAACAATCAAAGTTTGAAAACAAGTATGGTAACCATAAATCCTTTCCCAAGATAGGTTCTGAAAAAAACAGTTACTAAAGGGTTGGACTCAAAGGCCTAGCCCTCCCTGGGGATCTATATGCAGTTAATGGTTGTCAGGGGAGGGAAAGACATTCTCTTCAGGGGTATAACCCCTGTAAACAAGTCTATTGAATATGGAAGCAGAAGAGGAACTATGTGGTGCAATGAAAGAGATAAAAGAGACTAATAATATATGAGGAGGGGATAAGAAAGAATAAAGGGAATTGATTATGACCAAAATAAATTTTATGGATGTATGGAAACACAATGAAACCCACCTTAATGTATAATTAATATATCCTAATAAAAATAATTTTCAAAAGTTACTAAAAGAATCCCTAGGCACCTTCTCTTTTATACGTCACCAACAACTCCTCTTCCTTTTTTAATATTTTTATTTAAAAAGTTTCATATATTATAATCTGATCATGCTTTTCCCTCCTCCAACTCCTTATTCACACAATTCCGTGCCCTTTCTATCTTTAAAAAACAAACAAAAACATAAAAACACAAGAAATATACACAAAAGCTCTACAAAAAACATTAAAAATGGAAAACAAAATAGAAAATAAGCAAGCAAAAGATATGCCCAACAAAGAAGTATGAGACAGCCGGGCGGTGGTAGCGCATGCCTTTAATCCCAGCACTCGGGAGGCAGAGGCAGGCAGATCTCTGTGAGTTCGAGGCCAGGCTGGACCGACAGCCTCCAAAACAATACAGAAAAACATTGTCTCGTAAAACCAAAAAAAAAAGTATGAGACAAAAATCTATAAAAATACCATTAAGTGCTGAATCAGTGATGGACACAGATAGCACTCCCCTGACTTTTGGGTCTGGGGGACCACAATCAACAGGAGCTGTTAATACCACCCAGGTCTGAATCAGCAATGAATACAGATGGTGCACCCCACCCCAGACTTTTGGGTCAGTGGTGGAGTACCCACAAGGGCCAGGCAATCAGGTACCTTCAAACCAAGTACTGTCTGAGGTCTCTGGGCCCAGGCACAGAAGAGAGGAAAGGTTACAGCTCCTCGCCATCCCTTATGATTGGGACAGGCAGTATTTAACTAAACACCACCTGTTACCCAACCATGAGCCCTGACACTGGGCAGCTAGATACCACTGTGTTGGAAGTTCACAAGGTAGGGAAGTGAAAGAGACATGGAATGGTTTGTGGAGTGGGGATAGAGGTAGATCTGGAGAGGTGAGGGTGGTAAAGAATGGGTTGTTGTAAATAACCAGCTGGTCACCCAAGTCCAGGGAGACACCTAGGCCTGAGCTATGACCACATGTCATGTCTTGATCCAGGGCCTTCGAGCAGCCCTGTGCTGATGATGTCTGTGGCTCCTGTCATCACTGTGGACTGTGGTGGGGCCATGCTGATATTTGAGGGTGCTGGCAAAGGGGCCATACCAATCTGGATGGCCTGCATGGCCACCGGGGGCCATGGTGACAACCTGGGCTGCTGCTGAGGACCATGTCTAGGCTCATGGTCCTGCTGCAGCCAAGGTCTGTGTTGATGTTCCTGGCCCATGTTGCCACCAGGACCTACATGGATGCCCAGGGTCTGGGCCACAACCTGTTCAGATATTGGTGTCCAAGGGCTGTACTGATGTCAAAGCCAGCCAGATTTGGGTGGCCAGTGCTGTCAACTGTGTTGCAGCCCTGGGTCTCAACCTGTGGTTATGATGATGTATGAGGGTCATGCTGCCACTAGAGACATCCTGATCTGAGTGGCCTACTCTGTCACCTAGGATCATCGTGTCACCTAAGCCAGGGCTGCTGCAGAGGGCTATGTCTGGGTCTAGGGCTCTACAGCAGCCATGGGTCTGAAGTTCATGCCCAGGGCTCCTGTTTTCACCAAGGATAATGCAGAAGATCAGGGTCTGGTCAATCACCTTGGACCATATGTCAGGGTCTGAGAACCGTGCCACACCCAGAGCCATGCTGATCTGGGTGGCCGGTGCTGCCATCTGGAGCCATGGAAATTTTTGGGCACAGGCTGCTGCTTAGGTTTCATTGGGTGAGCTAGAGGTAGTGCTGAAGAGCTCATCTGGTAATGATGATGAAGGAAAGCTAGCAAGCTGACCAACCCAGGTGCTACCCAGGCCCAGAACCAGGGCTACGAGTTGGCCCACTCCAGCATTCACCAAATCTATGAACTGCTGGACCATGTGAGGGGAATGAGCCTACAAATCCAAAACAACAGGATCTCTATGACACAAGATATCCAAGAGGAGCCCAAGTGAAAGCCCATTACCTGTGGTGTAGCATAAACCAGAAGCCTCAGGTCAGACCAATGACTAATAGCAATGAACACTTAACAAGTAAAGATGTATGGAATAAAGGGCAAATTGTATGACTCGCCAGACCACACTACAGCTTCCATGACAAGATTCTTCTTTTTTGTTGTTGGTTTTTTCTTAATTTGATTTTGTTTTGGGGGGAGATACAAGGGCAGAAGGCAAATGCAAGGGGACAGGGAGATAAGTGGAATTGGAATGCATAATGCGAAAAAATACCATTGATTTCGTTTGTGTTGGCCAACAACTCCTAAATATAAGGCCTATCCTAAAGTATATTTAATATACCTAATAAGACTCAACTGGAGAAAAGCAACTTTTCTTTTCCAAGTAAGTATCAATTGCAGACACAATAGGATTGATTCACATATGTACTCACTCACAAGGACTGTAGCAGCATGCACAGACCTTCACAGATCCACCGTTTCCTTTGAGTTATTCACCATGTCTGGTTCTTAAAATCTTTCTGCCACCTCTTTTGCATATATCTCTGAGGAGAGGTATGATGAAAACATCCCATTTAAGACTGTGTTCCAAAGTCTCTCACTCTCTGTACATTGTCCAATTGTGAGTCTCTGTGTTAGTTCCTCTATATTTCAAGAAAAAGTTTCTTTGATGATAGTTGAGCAAAGCAAAATGTCATTAAAAGTGATTTTGTTGCTATCTTCCTTTAGAAGAATAATAGTATTTGGTTTTCCCTATAGGTCTATCTAGTCTTAGGTTCTTGGCCATCTGAACAATATTAAGACTGTTCCATCTCAGGGAGTGGCCTTACCTCACAGCAGAGAGAACTTGGTTACTCCCACATTTATGCCACTATTATACCAGGATATCTTATAGGAAGGTTATTGTTGTTAAGTTGTAGATCTTGTAGTTGGGTTGTTGGTTATCTTTCTCTTCAGGAAGCATGCAATATACCTTCCAGTACCATGAACACTAGTCAGTAGGAGGGAAGTCTTTAGGTAGGCCCCAGCTTGATTTCTCCAAGATCAATGAGATACGTAAATGTTGTCTTCCTTCAGTAATAGGGCCTTAATACACCCATTTGTAGAGAGCAACCAAAAGCCTTGGCAATAGCCTGAGATGGTTGGGGTTTCCATGGAGCCCCTTTGGCCAATGATTCACTAGATGTAACCCATTCCTGGAACTGGAAGTTTCAGATAGTGGCAAAAAATGTCCAGGAGAGGCACTGTCTCCCAATTATTTGTTGACTCGTCTAGATTACTTTCATATGGGTATATTTTTTCTAATAATAAAATATAGTATAATAAGATAAAACAAAAATTAATGCATTGGAATTGGACAAAACAAACACAAGGAAAAGAGCCCAAGAGAAAGCTTTAGCATCAAAGACCCACTTAAGCACTCAGGGATCCCATAAAAACACTAAAATGGAAGCAGAGGAAAGCTTCTTTTCTTAACATCAGTTATATAACCATATAATTTGGCAAAGACAAGACAGAATTTTAAAAGTAAGTAAAACCTTCTCTTGGTTAAAGGGCCTCACAACTAAACCAGCCTAATGAAGAATATTTATCTCATAAATGTCATTCAGTCCCACAGAGCCTAAAGCAAACTAATCAAAATAAGAAATACAGAAATGCCCCCCTATACAATTTGATTCCATAATGAGAGTACTAGAAATAAGTGTCAAAAAGAAAATAATAGACAATTAACAAAGAAGCTCTTTAGGCACTTTTTTTAAATCACTTCAAGTTACATGTGATTATAAAATATAAACATACTACTTTAGCCCAGGAATAAGCAAGAATAGCAACAACAAAAATGGGCATGTTAGGGCTGGAGAGATGGTTCAGCAGTTAAGAGTACTGGCTGCTCTTCCAGAGGTTCAATTTCCAGCAACCACATGGTCTCTCACAACCAGCTGCAATGAGATCTGGTGCCTTCTTCTGGCATGCAGGCATACAAGCAGGCAGAACACTATGTACATAGTAAATAAATAATATAAAATCATTTTTAATGGGTATGATGAAACACAGGGCTTTCTCCTTTAGGGAAGGGGTGAGTGTGACCTATAAATAGGAGAAGGAGTAAAGACACACAACTACTGGCCAGCAGGTGCCAGTCACATGGACCAAAGTCTTAATAGGCATAGAGAAAAGATTCATTTCTCAGTCTCCAACTCACTGAGTTTCATTTGAGTTCAAGGGATGTGGCTACAAGTAATAACATGTGACACCCCTCCTTGCTACTTAAAAACTATCCTTGGTATTGGTCCTTCTATTGCAATCTTCCAAAACATACTAGCGATGGCAGAGACACATGATAGGAAGATTCTAGGTCCCTAAATCACCATTATGAGATAAAACAGTCACAAATAAGCATACACCATGAATAAAAAATAAATCACTTCTCCCACTTTTCCAACATCCATTAATTCACACAAATACACTGTAAGCATGCACTATGGACAAGGCCTGTGATAATTTCTGTCGTATCATATTTAGTTTTTTGGTACCACTGAACACTGAAAAGCACATGAACTGAATAGCTTCAGTTCTCAGAGAAAAAAATATCATCAATAAATGTCTGGAAAAGTGTTCAACAACCTTAGCCATCAAGAATGTAAATTAGGAATTTCTCTCGCTTGCCCTCTCTCAGATCCCCTGGCCTGGGGAACTCAGCCAGGGTGACTCACCCCCTGGTGAACAACCAAGTGACCAGGAGCCTGCAGAGAGAGGTGGTCCACATCCGTCCACACTCAGAACAGAGGGCAGAGGACAGACAGCAGAGGAAAGAGAGTATTGGATTTGCTTGCACCCACCAAAAGGGAACCCTGGCCACCTACCCACCAGGAAAGGAAGAGACTCTTTCTACACCCACTGGGAGAAGTGATGAGGAAGAGGCAACATAAGAACTCACTCAGCAACAGAAAAACAAATATGACACCATCAGAGTCTAGAGATTCTACACCAGTAAGATCTGACCACCCCAATTCAGATGAAGCAGAAGAGAATGACCTTAAAAACACCTCCATGAATATGATAGAGGCCCTCAAAGAGGATGTGAGAATTTCCCTTAAAGAAATGGAAGAAAAAAACAAACCAAAAACTCCAATAAATGCAAGGAAGAGAGGAAAACATGAAGCAAAAATCACAAGAAACAATTCAAACAATGCAAGGATTGAAAGATGACATGTAGACAATAAAAAAAAACACAGTCTGAAGGAATGCTGGAAATAGAAAAAAAATTGGGGAAACGGTCAGGTACTACAGATGCAAGCATAACCAACAGAATACAAGAGATGGAAGAGAGAATCTCAGGTGTTGAAGACATGCTAGTAGAAATAGATTCATCAATCAAAGAAAATCTTAAGTCCAAGAAATCCCTAACACAAAATATCCAGGAAATATGGGACACTGTGAAAAGACCAAGCCTAAGAATAATAGGTATAGAAGGTGAAGAAACCCAACTCAAAGGGACAGAAAATCTATTCAGCAAAATCATAGAAGAAAACTTTCCCAACCTAAAGAAAGACATGACAATGAAGGTACAAGAAGCTTACAGAACACAAAATAGAGTGGACCACAAAAAAAGTCTCCTCACCACATAATAATCAAGACCCCAAGCATACAGAATAAAGAATACTTAGAGCAGCTAAGGAAAAAAGTCAAATAACATATAAAGGCAAACCTATAGGAATTACAGCTGACTTCTCCATGGAAACTCTGAAAGCCAGAAGGTCCTGGATAGATACTCTAAGAGACCACAGATGCCAGCCCAGACTACTATACCCAGCAAAGCTTTCAATCAATATAGATGGAGAAAACAAGATATTCCATGACAAAATCAGATTGAAACAATACTTACCCACGAACCCAGCCCTACAGAAACTTCTGGAAGGAAAACTCCAGTCCAAGGAAGTTAACTACAACCAGAGAAACATAGGCAATAGATAGCCCCACTTTACCAACAGCCAAAAGAGAAAAGGGGTGGAAGTCCACACATAATTCCACCAACAACAACCATTCCAAAACAAACAAGAACAAGCAATTAAATGTCATTAATATCCCTCAATATTAACTTAACTCGCCCATAAAAAAGCACAGGCTAACAGAACGGATTTGAAGACAGAACCCATCCTTCTGCTGCATATAACAAACACACCTTACCATCAAAGACAGATGTTACTTCAGAGATAAGGGTTGGGAAAAGATTTTCCAATCAAATGGTCCCAAGAAACAAGCAGGGGTAGCAATCCTAATATCTAACAAACTAGACTTTAAACTGAAATCAATCAAAAGAGATGAAGGAGGTCATTTCATATTCATCACAGGAAAAAATCCGCCAAGATGAAGTCTCGATTCTGAACATCTATGCCCCAAATACAAAGGCATCCACATTTGTAAAAGAAACATTACTAAAACTCAAACCACACATAAAACCTCACACACTATAGTGGGAGACTTCAACACCCCACTCTCACCACTAGACAGGACTACCAGACAGAAACTTAACAAGGAAACAAAGGAACTAATAGAAGTTATGACCCAATTGGGCTTGACAGACATCTATAGAACATTCCATTCAAACACAAAAGAATATACCTTCTTCTCAGTGCCACATGGAACCTTCTCAAAAACTGACCACAGGAAAAAGAGAAGGGGATAAGAGGAGGGTAGAAGAAGACATGAGGGAGCAGGAAGGTTGAGTCGGGGTAAGAATAGAGGAGACCAGGATGAGAGATATCATAATAGTTGGAGTCATTATAGCTTTGAGGAGAGAGTTGACACTAATGAGATTTCAAGAGATCTATAAAGATAATACCAACTGGGAAACTAAGTAATAATGGAGAGACTACATTAATAGCTCCTACCTGATGATAAGGTTGATGACTACCTTATATGCCATCCTAGAACCTTCATCCAGTGACTGATGGAAACAGAGGCAGATACTTACAGCTAAACACTGAAATGACCCCCTGGAACCCAGTGACAGAGATGGAGGAGTGATGAGCAAAGGGGTCAAGACCATGCTGGTGAAACCCACAAACACAGCTGACTGGACAAGGGGGAGCTCTTGAACCCCAGACTGATGGCTAAGAGGCCAACAGGGGACTGATCCAGACTCCATGTGAGGAGGCCTCAGAAATCTCTGGGGCCTTAGGTAGTAGATTAGTGTTAACCATAACATACAAATGAACTTTGGGAGCCCATTCCACATGGAAGGATGCTCTCTCAGCCTGGACACAGGGGAAAGGGCCTACGTCCTGCCCTGGATGAAATGACAGACTCTGGAGATCCCCCCAAGGAGGGCCTCACCCTCCCTGGGGAATGATTGGGCTGGTGGGGGGGGCTGGTGGAGGGACAAGGGAGGAAGGGTGGGAGAGGGAGCTGGGATTGACATTTGAAGCATGCATGCTTCTAATTTAAATAAAAACATTTTAAAAAAGAATGTAAATTATCCAAGCCTGGTGCTGAGTATCCCAGCACTTGAGAGGCAGAGGCAGGCAAATCTCTTTTAGTTTGAGGGCAGCCTGGTCTACAGTGAGTTCCAGGACAACCAGGGCTATGTAGAAAAAAAAAAAAACTCTGTCTCAAAAACAGGAAGGGAGGGAGGAAGGGAAGGAGGAAGGAAGGAAGGAAGGAAGGAAGGAAGGAAGGAAGGAAGGAAGGAAGGAAGGAAGGAAGGAAGGAAGGTAAATGCTTTATGGTTCTCTCTCACCTAGTCAGAATGGCTGCCAAGAAGAAAATAATAACTAATGCTGGTGAGGATATGGGGAAGGGAAACCCTTACAAAACACAAGTGGCAGGGGAGGAGGGGAGGGAGCTGGGAATGATATGTGAAACAAGCTTGTTTCTAACTTAAATTAGATAGATAGATAGATAGATAGATAGATAGATAGATAGATAGATAGATAGCTAGCAGTGGAATTATGAACCTGTATGATCACTGTGCCCTCAGAATGGAGGGCCCTCAAAATATTAAAGATGAACTACCATATGACCCAACCATACATATCTAGCTATATAACTAAAGGACTCTGTATCAGCATTCAACATAAGACATCTATCTGCATGTAAATATTTACTAATATTCTACTCACAACAACCAAGAAATGTAGCCAACCTAATACCAAAAAATGAATAAAGAAAAATGTGATAAATATACACAATGGAATTTTATGCAGCCATGAATAAAGTAACATCATGACATTAAATGAAATAAATCAGATCCAGAAAGACAAATACAACATTTTTAATGTACAATTTAAACATGAAATCCTATATGCGCCTATGTAGACAGCATGCATGTGTACATGCCATGAAACTAGAAAGGGAATCTTGAGAGGAGAGGAAGAGCTCTTAAATGAGCTAGACAATAATATGATAGGTGCCTTGAAGAAATCAATTATTCATATTCTAACAGAAAAAAGTATTTAAAAATACATTCCGAGTTGATTGTAGTGGCACAAACCTTTAATCCAAGCACTTGGAAGGCTTGGATCTCTGAGTTTGAGGCCAGACTGGTCTATACACTAAAAATCAGTTTATCTCAAAACACAAAGCAAACAATAACTCCCCCCCCCAAAAAAACCCTGAAGTATCTTATTCAAAGAATACCCACACAAGCAAGCACGAGTATACATGTACAACACACCTGATAGCAGTTCATGTACTAAAGGGCATTCCTAATATGAAAGTTTTTTATAGTTAATTAAAAGTACTGAATTCATAAAAGTTTGTTCTTGAATTCATAAAAGATTTCTTCAATATTCCTCTGCTGAATAAAAATATGCCAGCTAACAGTTTACTAGTTTACAAAGGCTGGGTATCATAGTTAACATATCCACTCCAAGGTTATCTGATTTCTACTACAGGGTCTGCCCATTGACAAGTTGCTTGCATTTGAGCAAGTCTCTTTCCTTCCCTGGGTATTCATTCCTTCAGTAACTAAAGAATGAGAACTGATGAGCAAATGAGTTAAGACTGGGCTGGTTTAACCCACAGAAACAGTCGACCTGAACAAGGGGGAGCTCTTTGACCCCAGACTGATGACTATGTGGAAAGCATGGGACTGACCCAGACCCCCTGAATGTGGGTATCAGTGAGGAGGCCTATGGGGCCTTGGGTAGTATTTATCCCTGGCATACAAATAGACTTTGAGTGCCCATCCCACAATGAAGGATGCTTTCTCAGCCTGGACTCTTGAGGGAGGGCCTAGGCCCTGCTCTGGATGAAATGACAGACTATGGATACTCCCCATGGAGAGCCTCACCTTCCCTGGGGATCAGAGTGGGGGACTGGGAGACCTGGTGGGGAGTGCAGGGGAGGAGGGGAGGGAGAGGGAGCTGGGATTGACATGTGAAACAAGCTTGTTTCTAACGTAAACAAAAAAAAACCAATATATGTACATAAAAAATGTAAATCATAATGCAAAAAAAAAAAGAATGAGAACAACTAACCTTAAATTAAATGAAGTGATAATATTTAAAGCAGAACTCTCTTTCAGCTTCTAACAGAGGGAGACTTAGAAAAAGACACCTTTAAAAAGCCAGATTCCAACAGGGTGTAGTAACATGTGCCTTTAAGTCCAGCACTAAGGACTGGTGGCACAGGCTTACAGCTGCAGCACTCAAGAGCCTGGGACAGGAACTGGAGCCTACACTTGCACTTTTTAAAGCATAACACCAATAAAATTTAAAAGGAGATTTTAAAGAGCATGCCTTATGAAAAAATAATTACCAAATCTCTTCTATAGTATCAAACAGATATTTGAAACAAGGCTATTAATGTTAGTTGAACCCTACAATAGTACTTCCAAGTGTAATCTAGTGAGCCTTGTTCCCCTCAATATAATACAAATCTACTTGAGAACACTTGTTTACAAAACCATAAAACACATTCCATAAATAATTAAAATCTATTTATTATTGCAGCCTCAATCATCAAGTATGCTGAAGCATCTTTATAACATCAATGTGACTTAAATTTCAAGAGGAATTGTTACTGCAAATCATTATTGTTCATTCAGACACAATGACAAAAGGCATTTCTCCTGGTATTAAGGACTTGGAGATGAAGATATTTAAAGAAAAGAAATATTCATAACACATTTCCTGAATTTATGAGCTGTCAATATTTCCCTTTCTGCAATCGTAACCCACAATCCCCAACAGACCTTTCTGTCACTAACACCCATCAATATTGAAATATTTACACATGGCATGACACCTTCCAGTTTGTTTGTCTCCAGTAGTTACAGTTCTTAAAGTAAGGTCTCTGATCAATGAAATGATTCTATTAATATTATTTAAAGAAAATGAGGTAAATAATCAACCAAAGGCACATGTAACAGAATTTATATTGTTAACTAAAAGGAAATCTTTAAAAGACTCTGGACTTTGCTATACAAAGTCAAAGGAAATGTTTGTTTTGTAAACTGAATTCTCTCCAGACTTTAACATAAACCATCACAATCAGTCACTGTTTGCTCAACAGCCAAAGAGTTAACAACACAGCTCATCACTCTGTTAAGATAATAACATTTTCATTTATGAAGGAACTTTCCTAAAATGAGAAGAGGAAATTAAGACATTTGGCAAGAAGAAATCCGTCTATAAGCAAATACTTGCAAAGTCAAGGGCAAATCTGTCACAAACCAAGGACCTACTTGCTTCATGGCAGTCTCTCCAATTTTGTCTGAATGCTTGCGAATGCTCTCCAGAAAATCTTTGAGATCAGACATAGAAACATCCTTTATCTCCTCCCGAAGCTTGGGGATGTTGTCCACCATCACCTTACAGAATCGATAGTGGCTCACTTGAGGCAGATAGGTGTGTTCCAGATGCTCCAGAGTCTTGAGCGCAGGATAGTGCCTACAAAAGAAACCAACCACCTTAGCTGATATTAGTGTTACTTAGCAGGACAAATATATTATTCAGAAAAAAATCTGAACCTCAGTTAGCTTTCATTGTACATTAAGACAAATCCAATGTAGTGTTTTAATGAAAACTTCTTACCTATTAAAAATTAATATATGCTTTAAAGACTAGTAACATCCAAAAATCTGTCCAAAGAATTTGTAAATATGAATACCAATAAAATTAATCATATATAATTTTTAATTATCTCAATGTCAAAATACTCTATAAAATGAAATACCCCAAGCTAGACTTCTAATGAAATCAGAGAGAAGAGATTAAGAAATCATGCACATGTGTGTGTTGTGTGCATGCACAAATGTGTATGACAAAGTGTGCAAATCAATCCAAAACAATCATTTCAGGATTTTAGGGAAATTAATGGAACTGCTCCACAGAAGTGTTACTACTGTCCTTGCCTGAGACACTTCTGTTACTTCACACCTGCAGCTCCCCTGGGCCTGGTGATTAGACATTTGGAACAAAGATTGGAAAGTATATAAAGTGATAAAGGAAATAAATATATGCTAAAATGAAAAAAATCAAGATTTTTATATTTCTTAATTTCTTTGAGAATATTTTAAAGTAATAATTTAACAACACACAATTGGATTCATAAAATATATCATAAACATCAACAGAATACAAGAAGAGGAAAGAAGAAAATGAGCTCCTTAAAGCTAACAGTTTATATATATCAGATTTGTATAGGTAAAGACTTTAAAGCAAACAGTAATAAACTGAGATGTATATTATAATCTATAGAGCAAACTCCATGAAAGCAAATCAAAAATATTTTTAAAGGGGATGGAAAGATGGAGCAGTGGTCAAAAGCATTAGATGCTCTTGCAGAGGACCAGGATTCAGTTGCCAGCAATCATAAGGTAACACAACCATCCACAACTACAGTTCCAAGGAATCTTACACCCTCTTCTGGCCACTTCAGTCACATGGTGTATGTATATACATGCAGGCAAAATGTTCAAACATATAAACTAAATAAATGTAAAATGAATTAATATTTTCAAAATCAACAGAATAAAATTGTACATTCTAACATATTTAAAGCCAAGGAAGGCAGAAAGGAGGAACAGGAACAAAGAAGACTGGAAATACTCTGAAACAGAAAAGTCCAACCCTATCAATAACTACATAAAATATGAAAGGACTATAAACTCCAACTAAAAAGCAAACACCCAAAGTAGAATTTTAAAAAGTACAATCATATTCTGTCTACAAGAAACATACTCTAAAGACACAAATAGGCTGAAGAGAAACTGTACAGAGAAACCTCAAATACACTGAAATCAGTATTTTAAAGTTTCTTTGTATTGATTTTTTAGTGTATAAAATAGGTTTCATAACAAGTTTTCATACTTTTTCATTGCATCTTGCTCAAATTTAGTTCCCCAGTACCTTCCTCCCTCCTTCCTCCTCCCCTTTACTAATCATCATCCTCCCCTCAAACAATCTCCTTTGGCTTTCATGGCATTTGTATAGGAAAGGAGGCTGTGTATAGTTAAATCTAGATTCTGCGCATAAGAGAAAACATGGTTTGCTTTCTTTCTATTCCTTCATTACCTTTTTGTTTCTCCCTCCTCACTGTTTATATCCCTTCCTCCTCCCTCAGTCACCTCCTACTACTATGTCATATGTATTTATTATATAATGCTAATAAAATTATTATGCAAAGTATGTCTGTTTAATATAGACTCATTCTTACATGGACATAAGAAGGAAAATACTAAGATTCATAAATCAACTAAAAACAACTATTTTTTGGGAGACAGGGGCAGGAAGGTCAAGGGTTCAAAGAAAGCCTAGGCTATACAACAATCAGTCTCCAAAAAGTTATACACGTAGAAACTGGCATGGGGGCACTTAGCTATAATTATAGCACTCAAAAGACAGACGTAGAAAATTGGCACAAGTTTGGGGCCAGCCTGGACTACATAATGAAATACTGCAGGCAGACAGGTCGGGGGGGGGGGCAATGGGGATGAAAGAGGAGGGGAGAAGAGAGGAGAGTTATGGCACATGCCCTTAATACCAGAAGGCAGAGGCAGGACCATCTCTGTGAAATCACGGGCAGACTGATTTACATAGAGTTCCAAGCCATTCATTGATTACATAGTGAGACTGTGTTTCAAAAAGAAAAAAATGTTTTTACTAATATCCTGTATATACATTAATTTTTTTACACGTTTCTTATTGCCTCTTTATTCTTTTTAAGTCAAAATATAGTTGTAAGTTTCATTTTATGGCATTTTCCTACAATGCCATTAACTTCACTCTTATCCAACTCCTTTCCATGTTGTTCCTGTCTCTCCTCCAAACTTCAACTATTCAACTTCCTACTCTCATATCATGTGTCACACTGCTCTCCTTTCTCTCCTTCACTCACCTCTACATTTTGTATCTTCTCATCCCATCTCAGGGTATTCTTTCTACTTTCATGACTTCAAAAGAAACTTTAGTGGATAAAAATATATATGCCTCTTGAATTACAGACCAATTTACATTAGAAAATAAAACAAAGTAGCCTGGGTATTAAATAAGAAATAAGTGACACACACATAATATTTAAGTCTGGAGTACATATATAACAGAAAATATGTGGCATTTTTCTGTCTGGCTTTATTCACATGAAATACTGCAGGCAGGCAGGCAAGTAGGAAAGCAGGGAGGGAGGCAGGGAGGGAGGGAGGGAAGGGGAGCAGGGAGAGAGGGAGAGGAGAGAGAGGGAGGGAGGAAGGAAGAAAAAGAAAAAAACAGGACATTGGACTTTTCAGGCTTTTGCCTAAATCAAGGACAGCACTGGTTCTCTTTAGTTCTCTACCTCAGAACAATGTACTAATAGGTTTTTGAAGCAAAGATATGAGCTCAGAGCCTTTCCATAAATGTTTCCTGGATGGTACTAATTTAAAAACAAACAGACCTTACAAATACAATCACAACATTTGTAAAGTATACATGCAAGCCAGACATGGTGGCCCTCACCTGTAATCACAGCACTTGAGAGGCTGAAGCAGGAGCCTCACCATGAGTTTCAAGGCCTGGATTACACAGTAAGTTACAGGTCAAATCCTGTACCCCCAAGCCAAAAAAAAAAAAAAAGTACAAATATGTAGACATGCACTATTTATTAATAAATAGGTATAGACATATGTCAGCAAATATATAAGTCATAGACATAAAAGTTGAAAGAACTAGGAACAAACATACAAAGGAGAGAATCATAGTGCTTTTTCTTTAGACAGCAAAATATTGACAATATTTTTCTTCTGATGAAACAGACACAGTGACCCAGTTTGGACATAGTCTCTTCGCAGCAGATACTTCAGCTCTTCTTGCCTCAACACACTCAGCACCACAAACGCAAAGACCAGAAACTAGTTTATTCCCTTTTATGTCTTCTCTTGTATGTTTCAAAAATCAAACTCATAAACACATAAATACATAAACAAAAAAATTGTTTTGAAAAAATCTTTAAAAATATAAAAATAAATTGAGGCCTGGTGTGGTAACACCCACCTATCAGAAGACAGAGGTAAGAAGATCACAGTGAAAGCCAATTGCTCTAATTCATCTGCCTAAAGGGCAATGATTCTCAACTTTCCTAATGTTGAAACCCTTTAATACAGTCCCTCATATTGTGGTGATTCCCAACCATAAAATTATTTTCATTGTCACTTCATAACTCTAATTTTGCTACTGTTATGAATTGTAAATATCTGTGATTTCCAATGATCTTAGGTGATCCTTGTGAAAAGGTCATTTGAGACCCCTGGGAGTCACGACCCCCAACTTGAGAACACTGCTATAGGAGATTGCTTAATAGAAATAAAGTGGTTGAATATTATCATTAAAGGAGGCTGCTTCAGGTTGTTTTTAGGTTCCTGAATGTAAATCAAAATTAACCAACCTATAAATTTTTTTCTTCTCATTCATAACAATAAAATATGAAATATAAGATTTCACCACAGAAAAAACAGTAGTTCCTTTCATAAAAGGAGAACATTATTAATAAAGATATATGCTACAGACTCTTTAGGAAACATAAAACCTGACAGTATATTCAATATTTACAGCTCAAAGAGAAATAACCAATCATCTAGTCATGAATGCTTAACAAGAAATAGACAAGACATACCACTTTATAAACAAGTAGATCCTGACTAATACCTAAAACAACTGTTTTCAGTCATTGAACAGCAGGCAGCTGCTAACAGAACTCCAAAAGAAGAGAACAAACAAGGTGGGCTATCTACCTGAAGGTGGTCTCTCCATCATGGACACACTCAGGAAAAACACTCACAGAGCCTGAAGATTTGCTGACGTAAGGCATCAAATAGTAAGCCAAAAAGATTGTACGGAAGGGAGGGGGCAAGGGAGGAGAAACCTGCAGAGGGCTTCCCAAGAGTCTTTGTTGAGTAGTAGACCAAGGTATGTGAAGTGGGGAAAAGGGAAGAGAAGGAATGGAGGACAGAAGTGGGAGGGGGGACAAAAGGACAGACTAACAGGGAGGTATAAGATAAACAATTCAGGGAGGTCAAAAATGCAAAGAAATGCCCTAACCCCAAACATTCAAATGGCAAAGCTCATAGGTACCACTGCTCCATCCAGACCAGATTAAATATTCTGTAAAACTGACTGCACTTGGCCTAGCAGACCCTTTGATTTTAGTGTTGGAGAGTGTCTCACTATGCATCTCAGCAGGCCTGGAACTCACTACAAAGACAAGACTAGCCTCAAACTCACAGAGATCCACCTGCCTATCAGCTTCCTGAGTGCTGGAATTAAAGACATGGGCTATCATAGATAGACGTAGCAGGGCTTTAATATGGGGTCTGAAGAGATCAGGCCTGCAAATCACTACTTCCCAAAATAAAGTCCAACACCAAAAGAAAAAAAAGCCAAACTCCAGACACTCATCAACATAGTATTATAATGTCCATTATCCACTCAAAAATTATTTTGACCTATAACCAGAAAAACAAATTTAGTTCAAAAGTAGACTCAAGAAGTAGCAATATAGCAAATACATGAAAACAGCAATTAGATCCATGTGTATGTACTTAAAAGAGAAATATAAAGTCATGAGAAGGAAACATCAAAAACCAGTGGAGAGCTATGGCCCGCAGCTCAGGGACTACAGTGCTTTTCTAGCCTGCACAAAGTTGCCTGAATTACATCCCCAGCAACATAACTCAAGCAGAGTGATAAACAGCACTCAAGACGAAAAGGCATGAGGTTCTGACGAAGTTCAAGGGCATCCTCAGTTACACAAAAGTTCAAGGCCAGCTTGGAATAGTGAAAGCCTATCTTTAAAAAACAATGTTTTGTTTTTAATTTTTTAATTTCTTATTGTATTTCGATGTGGTGGAAGTGCATGTGTGGAGGTCAGGGGACAATTTTGAGGTATCAGCTCTCTCCTTCCCCCTTTACATGAATTCTGGGTATGGAATTCAGGTCATCAAATGTGCAACAAACATTCTACCCACTGAGTCCTCCAAAGGTAGGTTCTTTTTTTTTTTGTTTTGTTTTCAATCAGGATATAAACAAGGTAACGTTTTCCACTGGGATGTCTATAACTATTTAAATGGAAATGCCTGACATATTTACTCACTACCTGTTGTATACATTAAACTGTCTCGCTGTACCCCATATTTAGCATGTAATTATTATTTATCAATTAAAATTTTTAAATTATACCTCTGCTTACTCTCCATTCCTAGGTGTTATTGTTGCCATTGCTCTTATTTCAGAATATGGCATAGTGCTATAATACACTTGCATTTTTGCCATAAGATATGGTGATATTTTGTTTATGATCTAATAAATAAAATCTCACCTAAAGATCAGAGTGCAAAGCTAGCCACACTAGTTAGCCATAGAGGCCAGCAGTGTTGGTGGTCCACACCTTTAATTCCATTTAAATAAGCGTTACTATTACAATAGCCTTTGGTTATGTGTGATTTGCCATAATTTTTTGAAGATTCACTGTAAGTTAAAGAGGATTATTGTAAACTTACAAGCAATCACTTTAAAGAAATAAAGAGGTATAGATTATAAAGCATTAGTGAAGATACAATAGAATCCTAAAATCTAGTTAATTGATTGAGTAGAAAGCAGATCCACAGAGAAAGAACAAATAATAGTAAGGACAAATGGATAATAAATTAGAATGAAAGTCAAATAGCAAGATCAAGCCACACATGGTAACACACAATGACAATCTTTTATCTCCAAAAGAGAAAAAAAATTAATAGGCTTATAATCCTCAAATCTGATGAGGTTACAGAAATTAAAGACTGAAGACAGCTAAGTTGCAAGCAGAGCACCAGAGAGATAGAGCAGTGGTTCAGAGCACTTGTTGCTCTCACAAAGGACCCACATTCATACTCCAACATCCACATCACATAACACACAAATGCCTGTAACTCCAGGTCCAGGGGATTCAATGCCTTTTTTCTGGTCTCTGTGGACACCCACATGTACATAGCAAGCACACAGACATATACACACATACATATAAATGAATAAGAAAACAAATCTCTCTTTTAAGTATTATAAATTAAAGAAATTTTAGATAATAAAAACTGCTCAATAAAAAAAATCTTACCTTTTGGTTTTCATCTGGTCCCTCAGTTTGCTGTACATCTCTAGGACTTGAAAGAGAAAACAGGTCACACAAGCATCATTTAAACAAAATAAACAACTAACTCAGCTAAGGAATTGCATCAAGAATCCTACTCCAATCCCAGTTCCTCACCTGGAAGACACAGCATTAACTTATCAACAGTGGCAGAAATATTTCTCTGTTGTAGTCGACACTGCTTCAGCTCTTCCATTGCTATTACCAGCTTGGCAAAAGGGGAAAAAAATAGAATTATGCCAAGAACTGTAAATAAAAAGTTTTCAGTTACATTTTCCTACTCTGCATCCAATTCATCCAAGAATCCCTGTTTCCTAGTAAGACCTACAATGCAAGCTAAGGAGCTTCCTTCTTCGATCAGTGAACTACTCCTACATGGCGTCCTACTTTCTCCCACCCTGCACACACATCTAAAAAGGGCTATGTACAATGAACCCTTAAGCACAAAGGCTATCCAGGAAAAAACAAACATTTGCCTATTTTCTCCAAACCCTACAAAGAGTCCATGATTCACATTTTCTTGTGAGTGCTGGACTCCTGGAGGAAGGTAGTCCTTCTAATCCTCAACTAAGTTCCAACTTTAACAAACAAGTTCCATATTTAGAAGACACAACTTTTATACAAGATCTAGTTTACTGGAGATTAATTTACCCACTTCTCATAGTCATCTCACAATGTAATAAACTATTTCTGTAAAATATAAACTGTGAAATTAAAAAATCTGCATATCTATTTATAGGATTCATCCCACATAATACCCCAAAAATTATATTTCTTAGATGCATGAAAAGAATAAAGAGAAGAAAGGTGAATGACACAGAAGAGGAATGTACTTCAAGTCAGAAAAGGGTGACTTTGAGCTCAGCTTTGTTGATCAGTATATAAATTTCAGATGATCAGTTCTCGTTTCTCCATCAATAAAATAGTGGAAATAACAGTCTTGGCTTTGGAACAAATAAATAAATGGATGTAAAAGTATAAATTGTAAAAGTTTAAATAATGTTTGTCAATTAACAGAATTAATGGTTCTTTTTTAAAAGACATTCTGTTGAGCATTCACTTTACTACAGTTGCTGTTTAAAAAGATGGAAGAGGTGCAATAATGAATAAAATAAGTAAAATCTCCCTAACCATATGGAGTTAATTTTAATGAAGGGAGACAAACAAAAACAACTACATAAGTAAAAAAAAATGTATACCAAAAGTATGATAACACAATAGAGAAAAAAATGAGGAAAAGCAAAAGAATTCAGGAAATGAAGGTGAAACTGCAATTTCCAATAAGGTTCTCAGGAACAATCTTAGTAGGTAATATATAAGCTAGGTGGGGTGTATGCCTGTAATCCCAAGACTCTGGAGACTGAGACAGGAGAATCGTTTTAAGTTCAAGACTAGCCTAGACTACAGAGGGAGCTCTAAGCTAGCCTAAGCAACATAGTAATACCTTGTATGGAAAAATACAGATATTTGGTATATTATCAGACATGAATTAAATAAATTGATTATAACAAAAAGAAGTAAGGAGGGAGAGAGGAAGGAAGGAAGAAAGGAGGGAGGGAGGGAGGGAGGGAGGAAGGGAAGGAAGGAAGGAAGGAAGGAAGGAAGGAAGGAAGGAAGGAAGGAAGGAAGGAAGGAAGGAAAGTAATATAAGCCAGGTATGGTGGCATATGCCAGCAATCACAACATTGGAAAAATGAAGGCAGAAGGATCAGTTCAAAGAAGGCTTAAGTTACATGAGAACCTCACAGAAAGAGAGAGAGAGAGAACAAAAAGAGAAGAGGTCTGAGGCAGGTGAAGATGGAGGAGAAACATTCCAGCAAATATGGACAAGAGAGGCTGCATTTTATTTAATTGCACCCTGTGGTTTCTGCATGTATTCAGGTGTCTATTTTATTCAGGTAAACATTACAAGAAGTAACAATTCCAACACATTGCTTATATTCTTATAAGCCACAAAGTGAAAAACAGTAATCTAAGAGAGCAGCACAAAACAGAAAAAAACTTTGTCAAAAGGAAACTGGCCTTACTTCCTTGCCCTCATGCTGCAGTTTTCTATTAGTATCCGTCACTTGGTTCTGTGGAGAGAAGACAGTTTAAAATCATAAAAAACAAACACTTGGACAATAGTTGAATAAAGATCAAAATTTAGTATGAGAAGACTGGGGTATCTCTAGATAACTTCTATATTCTAGCACGTAGGGATACAGCTGCAATCTCTGCAAGTTAAACTCTTAATCAACTTTTCTACTAGGCATCCTCATGACCTTTTGCAAAAGGAAAAAGAAAGCTGGTCAAAAGACATGTTTGGTTTAGATAGAATATTCCAAAGTAAGATACTACGGTGTCCCAATATCATATTGTAACTTTGGAGAGAAAGAGGGGGAAAAAAGGAAGAAAGAAAAAAATGGAAAATAATCCAAGGAGCTTTACCATCTGTACAATGTTTAGGAAAAAAATGTTAACACAGACATTTCTTAATTCACAATATATTCCTGAAAAGGCTAGGTATAATTTCAACTTTGTGAAGCAAGTCAAGTTTATACTAATTATTATCTTAATTCTACAAAATAAATTATTTAATAGTTTACAGTCATTAATAATGGCTTCTAATACTTCCATATTCCCATTAATCTCATCATCAGACAAAAATATGTGACTAAGCCTTAAATGAGCTATGATTTATAACTTAAAGGAACAAGCACACACCTTTCAATTATCTGCTTTTGATGTTTCCACTAATATAAAAATATATTTTAGAATAGTAATTTCTGTATCATCTCAGACATTATCAAAACATGGACAATATTAACTTCTAAACTTCTTAAATAGAGACTATCTAGGCTTTCACTAGTGATTTCTGCTCCTTATCCTTTTACTGCATTCTTTAACCCAGTATTCTTTTTTTTCCTCAATATGTTTTTATTTAAATTAGAAACGTGATGCTTCCCATATTAATCCCAGCTCCCTCTCCCATCCCTCCTCCTTTGTCCCTCCAACAGCCCCTCTCCAGCCCCCTACCCAATCCCCATATCATTCCCCAGGGAGGGTGAGGCCCTCCTTGGGGGGATCTCCAGAGTCTGTCATTTCATCCAGGGCAGGACGTAGGCCCTTCCCCATGTGTCCAGGCTGAGAGAGCATCCCTCTATGTGGAATGGGCTCCCAAAGTTCATTCATAGGCCATGGTAAACACTGATCAACTACCCAAGGTCCAAGAGATTTCTGAGGCCTCCTCACTGACACTACATTCATGGAGTCTGGATCAGTCCCCTGCTGGCCTCTCAGGCATCAAACTGCTTAACCCAGTATTCTTATCATGTCCCTTAGAGCATCAAGAAATATTAGCTGGAGTTATTAACACATGGGCACACATGCATTGCACACATACACACAAGGAGGGGAAAATAACAAAACTATAAATGTTCAGGAAAGGGACATAATATGGAATGTTTTCCAACCTTATTTGATTCAACATCATCTCCAGAAACTAATTATTCAAAAAGCACATTTCTCTTATTTTTACCTTAAATTATACACCATACCTGGATAATAGAGTCCACAGCATATTTGAGTATATACCCCTACTTTCAAAGTCAAAATAAAATCTGACCTCTCCAGAAAAAGATTTTATAAAATCTGAGAAAAATGGGCAATAAATATTCACATTACCTCTTTATTATTTTCCCAAGAGCACCATATGTGAAAAACACCATTAACCAAAAGACTGTGAGCTCAGTGAGAGGCAAGATAGAATGTAGCTGCCAAATGCAAATCTAGGGCATTAACTGAAGCATTACCTCAAACAGGGGCTAGCAATCTGTTTCCACTATAGTAAAATGGCAAATATTTTCAGTTTTTCAGGTCACAAAGTATCTGCAGCAACTAATCAACATGGACAGAAATGCAGCCATTAATAAAATGGTATGTGCTGGTGTGTCTAGGTTCCAATAAAACTTTATTCACAACAACAGGAGGCAAGCTGGATTTAGCCTACAAGCAAGAGTTGCCGTGCCCACTCTAAAAAAGAAGCAGATCAAATGATGAGAATGACATTCAGATGTCACGTGTCATGAAGCATGACTAAATGTAAACAAGTTTTAGGAGCCAAGTATATATTACATGAAAAACAAATGAAGTTATTTGATTCCATAGATAAAAGGCACTACAAACTATACCTGGACCCTGTACACTACACCCCACACTTTAACAATGGCTGCCTCAAATATCTTGAAGATCTAGAAGAACAGTTGCTCCTAATAAATGCCTATAACCAGAAAATAGGATTCAGCTCAAAGTTAGAGAAGGCTTTCAAGCATGTAAATAAAAGTGGTATGGTTACAGTGAATGACAGCACTATCACCTTCAAAAGTACTTATTAAATAATAAATTGGATGTTTTTATCTTATTCTAGAGGTCTCCCAAAATTAAAACCCCCAGTACAACTACATTTATCAATATTGTTCATACTATAATAGTCTTGTTCACTGCATCAATTATCAATGTTTCTAACCTCAAACTGACAGACACACATTTCACATTAAGACTTAGGAATACAGACACATACATAGAGTCATGGAGATATAGACATATACACAGAAAGAAACACACACAGAGAGGCACATAGAGACACATACATAGACACATGAATGCAGAGACACAGAAACAGAAATAAAGTCATATACACAGAGACACTCATAATTTTCAAGAAACAAGGTTTATCTTTACTACACTTTTATTTCCTATTCAATTCTATTCTGCTTAGTTTCAAGTTTTGTTAGAAATGCTGATCCATCTACACTAAACTGGTTTCATGCAAACCATCGTCAAAAACATATCTATAGAAGCCTAATCTATGTTACTGGTAAGAAAGATAATGTTTATTTTTAATTCTAGCTAATAACTGTTCAGTACTCTACAATTAAAAGAGGCTATATCAACTGTCTAGGAAGATATTTCTAATTCAAAAACAAAGATGGCAGTGCATTTACATACACACTTATGTATATATATATACATAAAATATACACAAAATAATGGCATCACGGAAAGTGCAATGTCATTGTATTAATTTAGTGTTGTAAGTGGTTAACACTTAAACTTTCCACTTCAAAATTCTTTTCTCAAGTAAAGACTCTCAAAGATTCTTCACCTAGGTCAAACAGGTCCCCTAGAGCAGAGCTTACCAGGTGTATAGCTAGACATTATTCCCAACCTCCAGAGTAACTGATTAGAGTCTGAAGTAGCCAAACAACAAACTTGAAAAATGCAGTCAGGTATTCCTTCAAAGGCATTCTGACCAATCTGAAGGGATTTGCAACTTGAGCCAAATAAAGTAGAGGAGAAAATAGGATAAAGGTGAGTATCAATCACCAATTAAGGTTGGCCATTGGTGAGATTCCAAGCAATATCCCATACTATCTGGCCTAAAGCATATTCTACATCGTTTATATCCCTTGGCCTACTGTGGAACAGGATCCCAAGAATCTGTGACAGAAGTTTACAATACACAAGAACTGTGAAACACGGAAAAAGAATAATCAAGATTGTGATAGATGTGAGGGCTGAGTGAGGACAAACAGCACATTAGCCACAAACCAAAAGACTTGTTATATCTAGAATGGGGGAAGCATCCAAAAAGTATAGAAAAGAGAAAATTAGTTAATGGCATGTACAATATCCTCAAGATAGATGAATTCTATTGTACAAATCTTAGGATCCAATGTGTTTGAGACTTCAGAATGTTGGACACTTTTATAAAAGTAATGATATTTTACATAATATATTGCATTCTATGTATGTTATATAATATCCCACAGCTAGAAATGGTATAATACCTATATCAAAAAAATTAATATTTCTATATTTAGATACTAACACATTAAATAAGTTGCAAAGTTTAATGATTTAATATCCATTTAAGTCATGTTTTACAGTCAAATGATTTTTTTTAAAGTACTGCAGTTTTAGACTGTATTTTGTATCTAAAGCTTGCTGAGCCTTTCGGTAAAACTGTTCCTTGGGGTTTTCTTTTTTTTTAGAAATATATTCTTTGAGATGAATTTTATACTCACTGTGAAGTTAACCCCATGCAGAAAAAAATCTTATTAAGGATTCTAATTCATATTCCAACAAGAAAAACAAAAGCATAAGACTAGGAAGAAGAAATAAAACTATAATTATTGACAGAACAGATGAGGTTTCCAGAAAATGTCAAAAATGTAAACTGTTTAATATAACAGAAATTTAGGAGACTGGTCTTCAGCAAAGTCACATGTCTAAGAGAAGGATTTTCTGTGAGCAGGCTCCTTCCTGAACATGAATCTTCACCCTGTAGGCAGCACTCCACAGCCACCACAGGACTTTCCACCTTGACCTTTCAAGTAAGTATGGCAGTGCTCTCACTCCAGGGAGGAGGTTTTCATCCAGCAAAACAGCTGGTGGCTTCAAGAGTAGTCTCTTGAAACAAGCCGTCACTGATCACTGGTTCCAATTCACGTGTAGTTATCCCAATTAAATTAACTTAAAAGAGTACTTTACAGCCAAAAAGCCATAATCTTATTTATGTGGGTTTTGGTATAAATTCCTTTCCTTATTTCATAAAAATCTTTACTACACACCAGGTACAATGAGACACACCTGTAATCCCAGCACTAGGGACGCTGGGGAAGGAAGATCATCAGTTTGAGACCAGGTTAAGACACATAGGAAGAGCCTATCTCTCTTCTATAATAATAGAAGTCAAGAGATGAGAGTGAAGAAACAGCAGAGCCAGATGGACAGCACCTGAAGGTTTATACTAAGGATGCTGGACTGTGTTCTCTCTAACCTAACAAAAGTGAGCTATGTGGGCTTTTAAACCAGGAAAATGTGATCATATCTAAACTGTACATGTACTTTGTTTAGTATGATCACTTCATATCAACTTTGTGATTTTGGCCAGGCTGTCCATGTATCTTCAGTTCAATTCTACATTATAACAGAGGGAGCTAACAGAATGTACCCCATGAAAATAAAGCAAACAACATCCCATTCAGTACAGCCTCTATTCTTTCAAACAGAACTAATCAGAACCTCAGAAAAGGACAGAGGAGCAAAAGTCCAGCAACATCTCCTTACTTTGAGTTTCTGGGCTTCCCCCCGTACTTTCAGCAGCTCAGTAATAGAGTCCACAAAGCCCTGGTAGTGAAAGTTGCACATTTTCTCAATTTCTCGGTCATGATTGCGGATGCGAGATTCTAACTTCTCCATGAATCGTCCATGTTCCTCACCATCATAGACAGACCTTTAAAGAGAAAATGGCATGAAGATTACAACTTCTGATAAGAGAATTACAAACCCAGAAGAAACTTCTGTAGAAACTAGAATACTCAGGATGCAAAAACTACTAACTGTATCTACATTGCCCCATGTTAAAGGAGTCTTGGTTTTGTTTTGTCCTGGGAAAATCCAAAAAAGTTGCTTCCTAGTTCACTTAAAAACACTTGACACACTATAGGACTATCAACACAAAGTAAAAGACTTGAATTACAGCTATCCCTTTCTCCATTTAGCTGATCTAGAATTCAATTTCAGTAAATTCAACTATCCAGTCATCCCATGACTCTACACCAAGAAGCTGAAGATTACTAAAAATCACACATCCAGCCTGGCTGGATTCAATGTAACTAAATAGCAACAATCTAAGAGTCACTGAACACCACTACAAAAACCTACTGGATATGGAATATCCCTTGTCAAAATGCATGAAAACAGAAATGTTTCTGATTGGAGGAATTGTGGGAATATTTGTATGAGTTATCTGGTCTATAAGACTCAAATCTGAACAGACAATTTATTATGTTTTCATATATAATTTATAGCCTGAAGGTAAATCCATTCAGTGTCATAGTGAATTAGTGTTTTGACTACAACAGGTCACACACAAGAGGCCAACGGGACATTTTCCACTTATGACAACTGTCATGATTCTTATGAGCATTTCATACTTGAAATTTTAAAATTAGGAATGACCAACCCAAGTAGTGATTAGTACCTCAAAAACAAAATCACTTTGTATTCTCCAAAATCTCAGTGTGGGAACCTTACTTTCTCCTGCCTCTATGCTCACTCCTCCTGCTCAGCTACCACTCTATATACTTCTCAGAAAGGATGGAGGGGAATACTCTTAACTATTTCCTCTTCCCTCATGAAAATCAGCCAACCTGCTTACATCCATACTTCCTTTTCTATCTTTCCTCCACAGACAGCTTATCTGCTAATTCTAGGTCAGCCTGGTCTACAGAGCAAGTTCCAGGACAGCCAAGATTACACAAAGAAACCCTTTGGAGAAGGGACCTGTTCAACATCATGTATTTTTCCCTCTCTACCAGATTATTCTCATATCTGTATAAAGGTCACAAAAAATTTGACCTGAACTACACATCCACTCCCAGCTACCATCTAGTTTTTCTGCTATCCATCCTAACAAAATGAAGGGTTTAAACTTCCCCACTTTTACAATTGCATTTAGTTTTCAGTGCTCTAAAAGGGACAAACAAGTGTCTCAACCAACAAAGGGCCATTTATCAACAAATTACATTTAGGGAAAAGAGAGAGCTCACAAACAAAGTCTGAGTCAGTTCCACAATGTCTCAAGGACAGTTCCTGCAATGCCCTTGAAATTTACCTAACTACATCCAAAGATAAAACCTCAGCCAATTAAAAGTGTATTAATGTAACTGCTGCTTAGTTAATCAATTATGTTTGAGATTATCTAACTGTCCCTAAAATTCCCTTAGCTGTGCTTAAAAGGAGTCTGCATGCTCCACTTGTACAGTTGAACAACCCCACATATGATGGTAAATAAATGATCTTTGCTCTTACATACTATTTTAGTCTAGGGTTTTCCTTCAGCATCTTCTGGACCCTTACATTCAGTGCATTAGGTGCACTAGCTGGAATCCCTGGGGACTCCCAGCCCAATATAGAGTGTCCCCAGGGGAACCCAGTTTGTTCTCCACCAATGGGTGAGTCTGAGTGTGTCTCTGTATAGTGTTTGTCTTATTCTCCTCTGGTGTCCAGACACAATCTGGAGGCCACTGGAGGTCAGGAGGACACGCTAACTTCCTCCAGGCCAGGGGGTCCCAAGGACACTGGAGAGACTCCATCTAGTAGAGCCTGGTTATAGGACAGTTACCATCAGTCAGAACAAGAAGGTTCCACTCTATCTTTGGTTTTGGTGACTGTGGAGCCCAGGTACAGGACAGGCCACTGTCACCGCTCTGGTTTCTTTTTCTTTTTCTGTTTTTTGTACAACCTTATATTGCCTCTGTATTCTACCATGGACCCCCTTCCTTGCTGAAGCCCTGCTCACTGCCAGCCACGAGGAGAAAGAGGCAGTGGCAGAGGGAACAGAGAGGGACTGAGAGAGGCTAGCCACCAAGCTGGCAAACAGCAGAAGTGCCCAGAGCCAGGTGGAGGGCGAGGCCAATGGGTTAAGCCACAGCCACCCACCGAACCTTGAGCCTCATGTCGGTAGATGAGGCTGCATGGCACCCACAGCAGAGGAGAGGAGCAGTGACAGTGTGGCAAGGAGTTACGCAATCCAAATGTAGTGGGGAGGGAATATTTACTGACCCATTTCCATTCCCAAACCAGTTCCTTCCAGGATCCCCAATACACACACACACACACACACACACACACACACACACACACACACACACACACACACACCACTACAATTAATGACACTTATTCAATTATGCAAGTCAAGTATCTATAATCATTTCTCAAGTGTCTGACCATACTCTCCTCCATGAAATTACTACTCAACCTCCAAAACATGTTTTAGAATTGAACACATCCACCATTTCTACTTAAATCTTTATCCAAAGATATAATTTAGTCACACCAGAGAAATTCAACAGCCTCCAAAATCCCAGTATGTATTACCCATTCCCACCCACACCAAGTACATACTCCACAGAGCAGTTAAAACAATCTCTTTAAAGCAATACTTCAGACATTACCCCAGCTTAAGTCTCTCCAAAGGCTTCTGTATTAATCAGGGTTCTCTAGAGGAACAGAATTTAAAGAATGAAGAGAGAGAGAAGGAAGAGAGGAGAATTAAATATATATAGAATTTATTATATTATATATTATATAATATATATGGAATTTATTATAATGGCCTCCAGGATATGGTCCAGATAATCCAATAATGGCTACCTATGAATACAAGGTCCAAGACTGAATGTCTCAGCTGGTCTTCAATATATGCTGGATTTCCAAAGAAGCAGGCTCTTATGCCAGTAAAGGAATGGGCTTGCACCAAGAGCAAGAGCAACCAGGAAAAGAGGGAGAACTTCTTTCTTCCATGCCCTTTATATAGGCTGCCAGCTGATAGTGTGGCAGATTTAAGGCCCAGATTAAAGGTGTATCATCCCACCTCAAAGATCTGGATTAGAAGTGGATCTTCCCACTTCAAATGATTTAATTAAGAAAAAAATGCCCTCACCAGGTGTGGTAGAATCCACCATTAATCTCAGCACTCAGGAAGGCAGAGGCAGGCAAATTTCTGAAAGTTCAAGGCTAGCCTTGTCTACAGAGCTAATTCCAGGAAAGCCAGGGCTATACAGAGAAACCGTGTCAATAAAACCCAAAAGGAAGAAGGGAAGCAGAGAGAGAGAGAGGGAGGGAGGGAGGGAGGGAGGGAGGGAGGGAGGGAGGGTGGGAGGGAGGGAGGGAGGGAGGGAGGGAAAAAAATTCCTCGCAGTTGTGCCCAGCCATTTGAGTTTTAGTTCATTCCAAATGTAGTCAAGATGACAACCAAGAATAGCCATCATCGCTTCCCTTTACAAAGAAGAAAAAATCTGTATCTCTATCATGGATATGACCACACATAACCCAGGTTTTCTCTCCAATTCCAATCGTTGACACACCCTCCAGTGTCTATGATAAAGTTACAATGACTTTTTTTTAAGATTGATTTTATTTTATGTGTATGAGTACTTTACCTGAGTGTGTGTACCTTGTGCATGCCTGTGAATAATTGTGAGTCACCAAGTGGGTGCTGGGAACCAAACCAAGGAACTCTGCAAGAATACTAACTGCTCTTAACTGCTGAGTCATCTGTCCAGGCCCCCAGCAATGACTTTATTTTTAAGCCTATCTCTGTCTCAAGGATTTTATATTCTTGAGCTAATCAATGCTTATCTTTATGTCCTTAAATAATTTCATTATCACTACCACCCATGATTTATTCTGATTCTTACATAATCCACCTGAACTAGATTACATACTCAAGGACAAAAACATAGTCTTCCCCATTCACCAATCCGATGAGATAATATACACTGACTAGAACAAGCCAAAAATTATCTCTGATCCCTGATACTCCTTCACCAAACATATATTTGCTCACTGGCCATGCTTTCTGAGTCTGGAGTGATGTGTGGTACAGGATCATCAGGCACTTATCCTGTGAATAAGAAAGCTCACTTTTCTCAGCATGTCAGTTCCACTACCTAAAACACACACACACACACACACACACACACACACACACACACACACACACACACACACACACACACACTCACACACCACAATCCCAGTTAAAATTCTCAACACTGACTTTAATAAAAACACAGCAATCAAGACTCCCCTTCCTTGGAAAGAAAAGAATGAAAAAAGAAATTATAAAAAGCCCTCTAAGTGGGTGATTTTATGGCAAGAGCTATGCAGAATATACAACAACAGAACCTACCACTGATGTTTCAACAAGTTTCAAGCTTAACTTTTCCCCTTTCAAAGGAAAGGAAAGGAATCTTCTAAGTAAAGATACTCATATTCCTTGTTATGTGGGAAACTGGGGTGAGGAGGATTACTGAAAATTCTCAAGCTTAAAGATATAGGCTTGTATTATACCATTTTTTTGGTTTCATTTTCAGTATACTCCATCTCAGTAATAACTTCTATCTTAGGTTATGCCAGGAAAAATTTTCACTCATTCTCCCAAAAGATAAATGACAAACTTGAGGGGGAAAAAAGTTCCAACATTCAGAAATTCAGGAGCCAGGTATGGTAGAACATAATCCCAGCAATTAGGAAGTGGAGGCAGGAGGATGAGGAATCCAAGGCAAGTCTAATTAAATAATGTGAGGCCTCCCTAAACTATGTAAAGCCTACTCAAAGAAGGATAAGAAAAGGAAAGAAATTTAGAACTTAGATTTATTTAGATAAATAATACCTCCCTGGATTTCCTATTTAAAAACAAAACCAAAGTAAGAAACATGGATTTTAGCTGACTGATTGTAGGGCCTTGGTCTTAACACTGTAATTAGCTACATCTTTGGCCAATTCAATTAATCTCTCTGACCTTCAGAGCTTTCTCATTTACAAAATAGGAAACAGCAGTCAATATAATTTCCCTGAAGTACTCGCTGAGCATTAATTCGGGCACATAATGAGAAAGAGCAAACATTTTGAGGATAGTCAGCAGGTGGTAGTTTTAATAATCTCCTTATCAGTGCCACAGAGTTTCTATTTAGATCTTTATGATTATAACACTGTCTTCAATTATGATGTTGACTAACTTTAAAGGTTTACAGTGAGCCCTCAGAGTAGAAAGTTTAAAAATTAAAGTAACAATTGTTTGGGGTGGAATACCCAGGCTTGTAATACTCAGGAAGTTGAGGCAGTTAGTAGTAAGTACTAAGGCAGCCAGGACAATATCTTAAAAAAAAAAAAAAGTAGAATTCAAATCTAAAACACTCATATCTAAATGAATGAAAGTAGACACTATTTAGAGAACCCTATATTTTGCATTTTGTGGAAATTTACAGGATCCACAACTACCAGATTGTGTGTTAATTCTTTGTGTATGTGCAACTGAAAGGATACATAGTTTCCATGTGGCTATAAAACAGGTGAAAACTCACTTGCATTTTGTGTCTTTAATTACAAATTGCTCTACCACAACAAAAAGCAAACGGGAACAGACCTTATAGTTCACACTGACTAGGCATTTCAAATATATTTCAGCATAAGACATCAATAAATAACAGACCTATCAGATATAAAAGGCAAAAATAATTATTAAACACTGGAAAAGTTAGAGATCTACTAAGTTAACTTTATACTGGTAGTCAGCACTGTTCTTAAATAAGTATAGCAGTATTTTCTCTTCTGAACAAATGACTTAAAGTGGAGAAAGACTGCCATCTAGTGATGACAAATTTCTAATACTCCTTAAAACATGAATTTGATATAACCAAATAAAACAGACTGCTGAAAAATCTAAAACCTACATTTGATCAAGTCTCTAGGTCCAAGGAAGGGGGATGTAGCTCAACTGGTAGAGTGGAGCCTTGCATACAGAAAGCCCAAGAACTGCTAAAGCTGAGATTGGTGGGACATGCCAATTACACCAACACTAGGGAGGCAAACACAGGAGAATGATCAGGATTTCAAGACCATCCAGTTACATAGAAAGTTTGAGGCCATTCAGGACTACCTGAGACCTTATTCTCCCCACTCCGAAAAAATATAAGGCAGAATCTTAAAAAGGTAGACTCTGAGATATTATTGTACTTCTCTGTGCTTCTGATACAAGATACATACATAAAAGTTAAGCAAGACAATGGAAAATCATGTAGTTTCTTACCTATGTCATTACAAGAATTTTCTAATACTACAAAAAGTAAACAAGAAGAAATGCTTAGAAATTAACACCAATTTTGATAGCCCAAGGTTTGACTCAAGTGAAATGGAAACCTAAAGAGTGTGATTTCCAAAACCTCCCTAATAAACCAAAGGATTTGACAAAAGCATGTTTGTACATCCTGCTGTACATAGTGATTCTTTATCCCTCTCCCACCTAGATTTCAAAAGCACATTTTAAATTTTTAACTGATGAAAGTACCACTTAAAATTTGAATTCAACAAATATTTACCATTCTCCTACACTAAACTATTACAGAATTTTTATGTCTTGCATGAAGCCAAAATTAGCCTCAATCTGTTTTTTCCAAAACAAGGAAGTAGCCACTTAGGGTGATACACGCTCATAATCTCTACACTCGGGAGGCTGAGGTCATCCAGGGCTAAAAAGGAAGACCTTGTTGAGAAGGTAGAATGGGATTGGACTATAAAAGTGCATGCCTTTAACCTCAGCAATCCAGAGGCAGATTTCTGTAAGTTTGAGGCCAGCCTTGGACTACAGAGCAAGTTCTTGGACATCCAGGGCTACGAAGAAAAACACAGTCTTAGAGGGAGAGGGAGAGGGAGAGGGGGGAGAGGGAGAGGGAAAGGGAAAGGGGGGAGAGGGAGAGGGAGAGGGGGGAGAGGGAGAGGGAGAGGGGGAGAGGGAGAGGGAGAGGGAGGGGGAGAGGGAGAGGGAGAGGGAGGGGGAGAGGGAGAGGGAGAGGGAGGGGGGAGAGGGAGAGGGAGAGGGGGGAGAGGGAGAGGGAGGGAGGGAGACAGAGACAGACACAGAGACAGAGAGACAGAGACAGAGAGAAAGAGAGAGAGGGAGGGAGGGAGGGGGAGGGAGGGAGGGAGGAGGGAGGGGGAAAGGGAAAGGAAGGAAAGACAGGCAGGCAGGCAGGCAGAGAAATTGGAGTGAAGAATTCCATTGCAGGATATGTCAGTTGTGGATTAGCTGCATCTACATAGCAACTATTGCCTTTTTTGGTTTGAGGAGTGCCAACTCTGGTGTTTCACCTTCCTATCCTATCACAAGAGGTAAACAAACACACTTAAGTTACCTTGTCAGTGATCAGTTAACATAAGGGTGTGTGATACCATTCTCACCAAGGAGAAGGGAAATCTGTTAGGCAAAGGCCAAAGTGGGGGAGTGTAAAGTTATGCTCCCTGGAGGATGCAGGAAAGAGGTTGTTTTCTTACCGTAAACACTGCCCTGTGAAAATAAGACACTTATAGGCAAGTGAAGCAACTACCCTAAAAAAAAGAGGAAAGTGTGCCACTAACCTGGGTTTATAAAGGGAAAAAGTGAAAAATACCAGAGTCCTGTACTGTGGAGAAATTCCCAACAGTTGTCTCTAGATACTCTACATATCAGTAAATTTCCAATTATTTAAGCCACTTTCCCTCTATATTCTGCTATTTGTATCTAAAGTATCCTAAATGATAGAATGTTGTGCAGTTTTCAAAGGTAGCAGGCAAATCAAAAAGACAGACAACAAACTATCAGTATTCACTGCTTTATAAGGACTCAGGTCTCCAGCCTCAACTAACCTTCCCCTTTTCTTCCATTTCAAAGTAAATCTCATCCACTCTTAGAACCAGAGCTCACACCTAACTTCTTCTGAGGAACCATCTCTAATCACTCAGAGCCTTTCATGCCCACCTCATTTGCAACTACTGCCCTCACAAAATTTATTAAACTATGTTCTGATGGACTGTTCAGTTATCAATCAACTCATACCAGAACATTAGTTTCCCCTTGGGCAAAGACTGTTTTACCCATTTTTATCTCCAGGTACTTTCACAGGGCCTGGAAGTGGAAAGATTCTACCATCTACATGGAAAATCCACAATGCATGTGGATTTACCCTTATTTCAGAGGTGGGTGCAAGAATAATGCAAGAAACCAAACATATCTGCTGAGATTTCTTAAGACCAAAGGGAAATTAAGACCCAAAGAACTAAGCATTTTAGTTTGGGATTTTGGTTTTGATTATCCAAAAAAAAAAAAAATCCAAAGTTATTCTGGTCTTTTCTTTTTTGTATATCTTTTTTAACTTGTCATGGTTTTATCCCTCAAACATTTTCTTCTCATTAAACTCCATAAAAGCATCATTAGTATTTTTTGTTTATTCCAAAAGTTAAAAATAAAGTGGAAAAACAATTTGAGTATGATGTTGAAAGAGAACTACAAGAGGTCAAAAGAAGTTTATATCCCTTCTTCTTACTTCAGTATGTCTATTGATTGTATTCAAACTTCAGTATTACAGTTTGGATGCTGTGGGTACAAGAGAAAATAAACCATTGCATATCATCATCAGTACCTGGAGAAGCATATTGTAATTAATGAAATCTAAGCTGAGCACAAAGCCTGTGATAGTTAATATTGTTGATCTGTCAACTTGTCTAGTGTCACCTAGGAGACAAGTCTCTGGGAATGTCCATGATGCAGTCTGTACATTATATTAACCAGTATGGAAAGACTCACCATTACAAGGGTGTTCTCAAGCTTCCTAATGCTGTGACCCTTTAATACAATTCCTCATGTTGTAGGGACCCCTCCCTTAGTTAGGGTTTCTATTGGTGTAATAAGACACCATGACCATGGCAACTCTTATAAAGGAAAATACATTTAATAGGGTGGCTTTCAGTTTCAGAGGTTCAGTCCATTAACATCATGGTGTAACATGGTGGCGTGCAGGCAGACATGGTGCTAGAGAAGTAGCTGGGAGTCCTACATCTTGACTTGAAGGCAACAGGAAATAAGTCTGTCTCACTGGGTGTAGCTTGAGCATAGGCGACCTCAAAGCCCACTCCCACAGAAACACTCCAACTCCAACAAGGGCACACCTACTCCAATAAGGTCGTATCTCCTATTAGTACCACTCACTTTGGTTGCCATTTTCTTTCAAACCACCACAACCCCCAACCATAAAATTATTTTTGTTGCTACTTCATAACTCTAATTTTGCTACTGTTATGAGTCAAAATGTAAATGTCTGTGTTTTCTGATGGTCTTAGGTGGCACCCCACTCCCAAAGGAGTCATGATCCACAGGTTGAGAAACACTGGGCTAGAATCTAAGAACAATAAAAAGGAAGAAGTAAGCTGAACACCAGCATCTCACTGTTGGAACACAATCCATGAATGAAGCTGGGTGAGGAGATTTCTTGAAACATTATAAGAATATTCCAAGTAAACAAGAGAATCTCTTTTCCTCCATTATAATGAGTTGCTTCTACCAGGTATAAAAACAGAAGTAGGATTTATTTTAGATTACACCATCAACTTACCTATTATTATTCAGAATGATGTTTCAAGCATAACTTACCGTCCTGACTGTATACAGCCTAAAGTCATGTGACCTTTGCTCATATAACCTTGCTGATCCCTCAAGAATACCCTCAAAATATAAATTATCTGGTGCTCCGAATAAAGCTAGCCATTGCATGAAACTTTAGCCAGCCTCTTGTTCAGGCTCCACTCTCCCAGGTTCACAACACCAACTAGAGTGGTTAACATTTCATAACTGTATTTTCTGGTTGTGGTGCAATGCTACCCTGCCTTCCCCAACATGACAGACTGTATCCCCTTGAACTGTAAACCAAAATAAACTCTTCCTCCTTGAAGCTACTTCTTGATAATATCTAAGATAATATACAAATGTTTTTGTAACACCTCACGAGAGCAAACATATTCCAATAATTTTTTTTCTCGGTTTCAATTTTGGTTTTGATTTTTCGAGAAAGGTTTTCTTTGTGTAGCTTTGTAGATCACACTGGCCTTGAACTCACAGAAATCGACCTGCCTCTTCCTCTGGAGTGCTTGGAGTAAAGGTTTGCACCACCACCACCCAGCTTCCAAGGGTTGATTCGGCTGATCTGGTTGGCTAGGCAGGTGTTCCCTTCCTCCCTCACCATTCCATGTGCATCCCTCCCAAAGCTGCTTGCTCAGTCAAAGAGGACTACCTTCCCCAAATAGAGGAGAACCAGTCTTCGGTCAAGGGTATACGAGTAGCTGCACTCCCCTGTTAGAACCTCCAAACAAGCTCTCAAGAATGTGGCTTGGGTTAAATACAACTAGAAAGTCTCAGACAAAGAGAATTTGTCACAAAACATCAGACAAATCAATAATAGAAATCAAACAAGAAATAAGCAAATGAAAGCAAGGACAGTTCAAATTCAAGATATAGAGAATGTCATAACTGTTGGAACAAATCATCATCATTAGTAGCTGAAGATACAAAGGCTCAACAAACTTTGCCAGTGGCTTCATTTTTGTCCTTTGTACAAATTTGTGTTAAAAGCAAAAAGACGCATTCCATTGCTTTAAAAAAGTTGAGTCATGGGCTGGAGAAATGGCTCAGAGGTTAAGAGCACTGACTACTCTTCCAGAGGTGTGAGTTCAATTCTCGGCAACTACATGGTGGCTCACAGCCATCTCTAATGAGATCTGGTGTCCTCTATTGGCATGCATGCATACGGACAGAACACTGTATACATAATAAATAAATCTTTAAAAGAAAATGCTGAGTCACAAATGCTGCTAATTATAAGATAAGAAATAAGAGTCCATGAGGCAGGATTTGGAGGGGGGTTCATAAACATAATAATTAAGTATTTACATCATTGGGTGATACCACCCTCAAACCTTATTATGGAGTCAGGTACATTACCCATTTGACATGAGGGGGAAAAAAATAATCCTGAGTTACAGAGTAAGCCAACCTGGGATACAGTGAGATCCTGTCTTTAAAGAAATAAAAATTAATTAATTAATTAACTAAGAAAGAAAGGAAGGAAGGAAGGAAGGAAGGAAGGAAGAAAGAAAGAAAGAAAGAAAGAAAGAAAGAAAGAAAGAAAGAAAGAAAGAAAGAAAGAAAGAAAACCAGGCAGCATGGTGTACTCCTGTATTCCAGCATTCAAAGGCATAAGTAGGAGGATCGCTGCAAATGCAAGGCCAGCCTGGTCTCCACAGTGAGTCCAAGCCAATCAGAGCAATTTAAAACTCCATAATTAAGTCAATGGCACTGAAGACCCTGAGGGACAAATGAAAAATAGAGCTGTTTCCATACAAAAACTCAATAGAGAGTGAAGTAGCAAAATAAGATAATGTTCCCTGTGAGCAATGCAAAGCATTAGATATACTATGAAAAATGCTTCTACTCATAAATTCTAATAATCTAAATTAAGGTTCTAGACCATTACTGGATGACTTCTCAGAAAAGAAAATAAAGAACATTTGCAGTTACTGAACTAAAAAGGAACAGAAATCAGGGTTCTGCTAACCACCTATACCCTCATATTCCTGTTATATACAGGAGAGACAGCCTCCAGCCCTCAAAAAGGAGACAGATGAAGGGACCTCAAAATGAATAAAGCCAAGATATCTTAGTGAAAGGCAAAGGGAGCCTGCAAGGCAGCCTCCCTCTTCTGATATTGAGTTTGGTTGGGGGCAGGGGAAGGACACCTTCCAATCATTTTAAACCAAAGAACAAGTCCATAGTCATATTATTACTGTCTTTTAGGGCCAGGTATGGAGATGCACTTCTTTCATCCCAGCATTAAGGAAGTCAGAAGCAGAAGGATTAATCACTTGAGCTCAGGAGTTCCAGCCCAGCAGGGAAACAGTAATATCATCTCAAGAATAGTAATTGCTATTTATTTTAGAAGCAATCTCCTTCCCGGTGTCCACAGATAACTGAATGAATGAACATAAATCTTCTCTAGAAAAATACACCTTAACCCATATTTCTAAGACTTCTGAGAAGTAGTAGTTTGGTTTGTTTTTTTTTTTAAAGTAGAATTTAAGTATAAAAAAAGAAGAAAAGAAAAAGAAATCTTAGAACATTAGAAAAAAAAGGAAAGGAAACACAAACTACAGATCAAGATTTTCCCAGGCTTAAACTGATAAGTATAAATATGATATATGTAAAGAAATGGTAAACATTTAAACAAAAACAAAAAAAGAAATATTAAACATTTAATTCCAAAACTGAGGGAATAATAAAATTACTATCAAAAGCAAATAGGCAAGGCCAACAAGATGGTTCAACAGGTAAAAAGTACTTGCTGCTTACAGTCTCCTCAGACGCATATAATACAAGGAAAGAATCGAATCCGGCAAGTCGCCATCTGACCTCCACCCATGCTACACACATAGAGACATGTATAAATAAATGTAATAAGAAATTTAATGTTACAGAATGCAGTAATAGTCCGTTTTTGAAGGAATACACTTTAAAATCTGTTGAAACACTTGGTTACCCTTCATGAAGAGTGGTATAGGGTGAGTTATTTCTTCACAGCCATGGTATCACCATTTACACTTATCCCTCATACTGACAACACAAATCTGAACTGACCTTGACCTTAGGAAAACGTATGGTTTGGAGTAAATTCCACCAAAAGTACCAAACACTCCACCCCCCTGCCATTACCCTAAAGCTCTTAAACAAACACCTCACGTAATCCTCCAGACACAATGAAAATCAGGCATAAGAATGAATGGGCACCATTAAAGATATTCTCTGGTGGAGAGTTAATATTCTTTTGCTTGAAAATGTTTATTTGTTCCTATCTTTGAAAAGTTGCTACACTGAACACCACATCCACATGATTTATTTACATGTCTATCTCTCCCAAGGGGCCCTGAGTTCCTTGAGAGTTCACACCTGGAACAATGCCTACATTCCATGGAGAAAGCATTATAAAGGGACTATGTAAGGACCCAAAGATCTTTCAGTTTTTCACAAGGACAAGCACTAGAGTTGATAATAAACACACTCACTAAAAAAGTAAATTCAAGTCCAATTACTACAAATAATCTGTATTTTAGTTAAAATACTAATACAGAAAGAACCAGAGGAAAAGAAGAAAGAAGGCTCAAGGGAATTTCTTATAGAAGAGTGTCTGGGAATAATTTGTTATTTCCCTAGCTTTACTGTAGCCCTTCTGGAAGCTGGGAGCAACAAAGCCTGGCTCTAAGGAGAGCTGGTATTTCTAGTCCTTGCTGCCAATTGTGGGGGAGGGTAACAGCAGTCCCTAAGGGCTTTTAGGAAAAATTGCTTCCAGGTGGAAATTTTTTATGGTACTATATGGCCTCCAGCCTTTTTTTTTTTCTTTTCTTTTCTTTTCTTTTTTTTTAACCTTTCTTCACAACTACTGATGATTAAACCATGGACAATCAGGTTGCAACAATGGAAACAGTCAGATAGCTTCCAAACAGCATAGTTATATGCTCCAAATTACCAAGCTAATTCTCAAAGGAGAGAAAAAAAATCATTGGCAAAGTTAGTTTTGTTTTTTAAGAGGAAAAGCAGAGTGGTGTTTATTAAAGATTTGTATCTGGAAGACTGTGGAAATAGTCAAGAACTCTCTATCATAATGATTAAGCATCAGTACCCAACCAGTCCCACATAACACAGACATACAAAAGGGATAGGGATAACCCTCAACGTTCTGTCACCTACCAATTTTTATTACTTTAGTCTGGCCTGAATTTAAGGTTATATTAAGCCCTTCTATCATTGCAAGAGTACATAGGGAACTCTCACCTCATGTCATGAGGAAAAGTTAGATAAATTTACACCTGAATGTGGTATTGAAAACCAGATAGGTAGAGGGGTGTGTGTGTGTGTGTGTGTGTGTGTGTGTGTGTGTGTGAGTGTGTAACAGCTCAAAGAATATAAGAGGGAAAGTTGCATTGCTATTCATGCAAAAAGCACAGAAAAACCAATCATATGACTATCCAGAAATTGAATCTAGGCAATCTTACGATTCTCATGCCACTCAAACTGAAAAGGATACACCTAACACATCATTTCTAAACCATAATGAAAGGAAGTATCTTTTAAATCTGTGTCAAGATGTCAACTGAACCTCATACATGTAGTAACAGCTATCCCTCAAGTATAACTGTGGTATTTTGAGCAAGAATAGGTTCATATATTTGAATGTTTAGTCATCAGGGAGTAGCACTATACGACCTTTTGGAGGAAGTGTATCACTGGGGGTAGGCTTTGAGGTTTCAAAACCCCATGACAAGCCCAGAGTCTCTCTCTTCCTCTGCCTGTGAATCTTGATATAGAACTCTGCTACTTCTCCACCTACCATGATGATAATGAACTAAACCTCGAAATTGTAAGTAAGCCCCAATTAAATGCTTTCTTTCATAAGAGCTGCTATGGCCATGGTGTCTCTTCACAGCACTAAACACTAAAACAAAAACCCTCCCAGGGTAGTTATCATCATCAGTTTGCATATGAAGCAATCAACACAGAAATAGTTTCCTTTATTACTACTACAAATACCACAATTTTATCAAGAATAACAAAGAAAAATAAAAAGTGAGGGGAAAGAAGATTTTTTTTAAAAGAGTATAAAAGAAAGAAGCAAGCCGGGCGGTGGTGGCACACGCCTTTAATCCCAGCACTCAGGAGGCAGAGGCAGGCATATCTCTGTGAGTTCGAGGCCGGGCTGGAGCGACAGCCTCCAAAACAATACAGAGAAACCCTGTCTCGTAAAATAAAAAAAAAAAATAAAAAAAAAGAAAGAAGCAAGATAAAAACAAGATATGTTAAACATCCATTCACTCAATATTGTGGTAAATATATCCAAATATTTACATTTAAATTCCTAGGGGAATAGAAAGGACAGTAAGCAAAACATCAAGATAATAAACATATAGATAAATGTGACTCTTAAAGTAACAAAAGGTTGGTTTTTTATTTTCTTTTCTTTTAGCCCTGGCTGGCCTGGAACTCACTATATAAACTAGTCTAGCCTCTGTTTCTGGCAACAGAGTACTAGGATTAAAGATGTACAGCACCATGCCTGACTTAATTCTTATTTTTTTAACCTTTCTGTGTTTCTATTAAATATACAAGTGTTATGTTTTTATAACTGAACAAAGAAAATACATTTAAAGAGTCTAGAACAGTACTAGAGTCACATTAAATGCCAAAAAGGTGCTAACTAAATAAACAGTAAACAAGAACAAACTCTTTGGGGTTAATGTGAGGCCTAAGTTTTAACAATTATCAAAATAAAATAAAAATAAGAAATATGGAATGGTAGCCTGGGGTAGTAACACATACCTGTAATCCCAGATCCCAAGAGGAAGAGGAAAGAGGATTATCACAAGTTACAGGGCTACAAAACTGATCTTGGGGGTGGGATTTATTACAGCTCAACTGTCAAAAGTGCCTAGGTATTATGCGTAAAGCCTTAGGTTGCCCAGTACAGAATAAACCAGGCTGGTGAAAAGGCCCCATAATCCAGCACTTGAAAGGTGGAGCAATCAAGATCAGGTCAACCTCAGCTACGGACTAAGTTTAAGGCCAGCCTGGGATACATGAGACTCTGTCTTAAGAAATAAGTTAATTAAGAAATACAAAATAAAAAATGAAGAGTCCTTTTTATCAAGCTCTCCTCTTATTATTTATCATGATCTCAAAATTAATTGAATTAGTGTGAATTTATTATCCCTCAAAAGGGAGAGGGGAAAGAAAGAGACCCAGTGCTTGCTATGATGGAATCTCTTATATGTTTCTAAGAAACAAAACTTGTAAACTCAAAAAACAGGCCTTTCTCTTGCTTCCTAGTTCATTCACATTACATACAAAAACTCCCTATCAACAGCATACAACTACTTAAAAAAATTTCATGGGTGATAGAGGCCCAAGCCTATAATCCCAGAACCCAAGAGACAGAAGAAACATAAGAATCATAAGTTCAAGGATAGTCAGGGCTATACAGTTAGTCTGTCTCAAAAACAAACAAACAAACAAACAAACAAACAAACATGAGCACATGTGGAAGGGGTGAGGAAGGGGTAGGGAGTTAAATTTTTAAAAAAATTAACTTCCATGGCTTAGACCAAAGTTAAACAGTACACACATTTCTATTAGATAACAAAGAGGCCTCTCTCTTTTTCTTTTTCCCTCTTTGAGGACAGCCCAAAGAATAGTTATTTTTAATGACTTCTGTTTAGCACAATAACATATAGGAAAAGAAGAAATCTCAGAGGTGATACAGTCCAGTTTCACAGCATGACAAATTTTTCCAGATCTCTCTATTAACTACTAGTCCAGATTCTGCTGAAATATTTAGTAAAAAGGTCCATTCACTACACCACAACCAAACCCACATCAACAGCAATTGCAAAGTTCTTAAAACCAAATTTGCTTTCTTATAACTTTCATTATTGTCTTATTTTTGTCCTCAAAAAACTACGAAGACTAGGTCCTGATCCCTCCCTTCCCTAGTCTATGGTAAACAAATATCCTATATATAAGTACAATTCAATGAAAGTTTCCACTCTCAGGACAAGTTCCAGTATTCTTAAAGTATAACAAAATGAGCCATGAGGATCAACAATCAATAGCACAGGCTACAAAGATTTCTTAGATTCAAATCTTGTTTCTGCTACTTATTAGCTGGTGACCATGGACAAGTTATTAAGTTTTTCTATACTTCAAATTCCAACTCAAGGAAATGTAGATTAAAAATTGCTACCACTTAATGCAGCTAAATAAAAATACAAATGACGCACTAACAACAGTGGAAGGCACACAATGCATCCTGTAAATTCTAGCAAATTCTAAAGCAAAAGCACAGTCAGACAGGTTACTTGGTTGCTACTAAAAACAACAAAATGGCATGCTTATTCACAGTCATATAGTGCTATGTATGGCACTTATATTCATATGAAATCTTTTAATGTCTTTATATATTGCTACATGCATTCAATTGTTATTATGAACCTATTTACTAGCTATTACAATCACAGCCAGTTATTCTACTCTTTTGAGACCTTTTAGGACGGTAACTTTTGTCATTCAACCTTCTCAAAGCAGATTCACTGTGAAAAGGAAAGAAACTCAAGCAACTTCTAGGAGCTAAGGAAGAACCCTGGAAAGCAGAAACATGAGAATGAAAGTTTCTGGAGTGCAGTTTTTTAAAGAGAGATGTGAAAAGGTTAATGTTCAACCTTTAAGAAAGTTGAGGAAATAGACTCCACTTCCTCAGGCCAGTGTTCAGCCCCCAACTGTGTCTAACTTGGAAAGAACTTGTCAAGAGCCAAGGCTTTTCATGTCCCTGCTTTTTGAAGGCACAATGGAAACAATTCCCCTAGAACAAAGGATTGCGTCAGTGAACTCTCTGCTCTTTCAAGTTGGAAGGACAGTTGATTCACACCATGTGTCAGAGAGAAACACCAATTAGGACCAAGTGAGATAAATTTTGGGCCTACAGAGCTGTTTAATATTAAACTGTAATAAATCATCTTTACAACAAATTATAAACAAAATATTTTGTTTACCCTCCCTCTCATATGGTCCTTGAAAAGAAATTTTAAGACAATTCATAATTTTGAGGTCACAGATGCTCCACCAAAAAATCATCTTCAAATGTTAGCATCCAGACCTCACGAGTGGATGGTATTCCCAACAGACTGCCCTAGTGCACATACAGCCTTCCTAGATGACCTCTTTTGTTCCAAGATCAAGTTAAGTTAGAGCTCATCGTAATAGTTTTGTCATCAGTCCTACACAGAGGCACCTTAGTAGCCACTCTATTTAAAAATTTTTCTTAATACCTGAACCAAGAAAATCAAATACATGATCAACTATAGAAATGATACAAAACTGATCTTATTCTTAAAACTGTTAAAGATAATCAAACCTGGGAATTTAGGTGAATAAAGGTCTTGAAATAACCTAAATAAAATTGAACAGAATGAATGCTAACACTCAATAAAACTAACAATGAAAAATAAAAGTTAAAGAAACACTATTTCAATAATGTCACATTTTTTCATGAAACTTAATGTGGTAAGAGACATCTCTCCGAAAAAGCTACAATCACCAAAGCTGTGTGATTAGTTCAATACAGGAACTAACAGACTATAAAGGGTCAAGAAATCTATGACTGCAATCTTTTAGAAACCTACTTTTTAGTCCCAGGGTGTATATTCATCATTCCACCTGGCAGAGGTCACATTACTATTTTAGAGAAGCTGATATTCTATACAGATTAACCCTAAACTAAAAATACTAATGATCTAACATAGTCCCAATCATTAACAAAGAAACAAAGACAGAAATAAATGCTTCCTACAAAAATTCGTATTTAGGACACTCTAAAAGCTATAAAACAGCACTATCTCTTTCTAGTTCTTTAATGAATAGTTAACTTGACTATTCAACTAATGAGGAATAACATTTTTTTAATGTTTAAGTTGCACCAAAATGGAAAAACTCTTAAAAGAGAAATGTGAATATTACATAATTAAATAAAATAATCAATTAACCCAGAAAAGTAATAGAATTTTTCTCTCAAAAATTTAGTAATATTGGAAATGCTGCATGGTCTAAGCAATTTCCAACCATATTTCATTTGATATGTATTTAGTAACCATAAAAAGATGTTTTAAATATTTCTCTCATTGAGGGAGCCTATATTGTAATTAATGAAGTAGTACACCAGAAACTACAATTAAAAGTAAGTACAAAACTATATGGAAATTAGCACTTAAATCTGTTTGTCCACTTAGGTGTTATACCAATATGAAATAAAAACAAAAACATCTGTCAGAAATGGATAGGTTACTGAAAACTAATAAACAACATCAACGAAGTGGACAAAGACCAGACAGGAAAGGCAGACAAAGAACAGATAGAACAAATAAACAGAAAGATAACTAATATAAACCTAGCACACAGTTATTAATGTAAACTATCTCTTCTTTTTTTTTTTTTTTTGTTTCCATTCCTTCCTCACTCCCCATGTATAAGGCTACTGTCAATCTTTTGAGCGGTACTTTGATGAAACTTCATTGCTTATATTCACCCTGCTTTGAGAATCTCTTAACTTCCTGAATTTATTTTTTTTTATTTTCTTTTTATGCTATTGCGCTCCCACTCTATAAAAAAATGAATACAAAAACATTTATTTTCTATTACATTATCTCTACTCTCTGATCCTTAATGGTAGAACAAAAAAAAGGGGGGGATGAAAAGTGTGTCTAGAAAGTCTTGTTTCCTTAGTGTCTTCCAACTCTATTGACTCTTGCATTCGTTTTGTTCTGTCCCTTTTCTGCAGTTTGAGCCCTGAGGGGAAGAATTTGATGGAGATATAACATTTGTTACTGCGTGTTCCAAGGTCTCTCACTCTCTGGATTATATCCAGTTGTAGGTCTCTATATTTGTTACCACCTATTGTAGAAGGAAACTTCTCAGATGCTTACTGAGTAAGATATTGATCTAAGTATAGCAAAATTTTGTTAGAATTAACTTTATTGCTACATTCCTTTAGCAGAACAGTAGTATTTGGTTTTCACTGGAGTCCCTGAGCTATCTAGTTTTAGGGTCTTGGCCTCCCATGCAGTGTCCAAAATGGGTTCTATCTCATTGAGTAGGCCTTAATTCCAATCAGATAGTAGTTGGTTACTCCTACAACTTTTGTGTCATTATTGCACCAACATATCATGCAGGCAGATCATCATTGTAGACCACAGAGTTTATAGCTGGGTTAGTATTTACCTTTCTCTTCTGGTAGTATACAAAGTATCATCCAGGAACAATGGACACTAGTCAGTAGGAGTGATGGCTCCAAGTATGCACCATGTTCAGTGCATTATGTACAAGTTTTATTCAGCAACAGGGCCTTTCTGTCATTTTGTAGAAAGCAACCAATATGGGGAGAATATAAAGTGGTAACAAATCACAAAATTCAGAAACAAAATGTCACTCCATGGTATTAGGTTGAAAGCCTGGGTGGTCATATCATAAAACAATAAAAATCAGAGAGGGCACAGAAAGTCAAACCCTAGACTTACCTCAGTCATTGACTACATTGAAGAGATCACTGTCATGCTACTCACCACAAAGAGAGACAGATACAAAAACAGATACCATCTGTCTCTTAAGAAAGAAAATGCCATCCAGGATCTCCATATTCAATCCAAAATATAAGTCTTGCAAAGAGACAAAAATCATTTTAACTAAAAGAAAGAAAGAAAAAAACAAAAACCCTCAAGACACACAAGTGGCAGAACACTTAACTTATCAGAATAGGGTTTCTTAAATGGTTATGACTGATTGGAAACACAAACAGAAAATGAACAAATAGAATGGAAAAAACAGAGATTTCAACAGAGCCTTGAAATTTATGTTCTGTAGAAATTGAGATGAAAATACAGAACTAAAAATTACACATTTTGGAAAATGTTTAAATGAAGAATTCCATTTAATGGCTTGCTAACAAGATAGGATTCATGAAGATAAACCAACAGAAAATGCCCAGATGGAAGTAAAGAAAAACCTAGAAATCAGCACCTAGACCTACAATCACCCCAAAACCAAATGACAAGATGAGAGTATGAGAACACAATTAATATCAGTCTGGACAATATGTCTCCACTAGAGCCCAGCTTTCCTACTACATCAAGCCCTGAACATTCCAACATAGCTGAAGCATAAGAAAAAGACCTTAAAACCAACTATATGTAGATGGTAGAAATCTCCTGTGGAATATTCTTTTATACTGTGTGAATATATGTCACGGTGATTGTTTTTAATAAACAAACTGACTGGCCAATAGCTGAACAGAATATAGTTAGGTGGGAGAGACAAACTGAGAATGACTGGATGAGGAAGAGCAGAGTCAGAGGAGTTGCTAGCAGATGCAGAAGGAATAGGAGATGAAGGTGCAATGTTAATAAAGGTACTGCCACGTGACACAGTGTAAATAAGAAATATGGGTTAACTTAAAGTGTAAGAGCTAGTTAGTAATAAGCCTGAGCTATTGGCTTGGCATTTATAATTAATGTAAGCCTCTAAGTGATTATTTGAGAGTGGCTATGAGACAGGGAAACTACCATCTATAGAGGTCCTTAAAGAGGGAATGAAAAAAATCCCTTAAAGAAACCAAGGAACACATAAACAAAGAATTGAAGGAAATTAATAAATCCCTTAAAAGAACCCAGGAAAAAACAGTTGAAGGAAATGAATAAAATTGTTCAAGACCTAAAAATGGAAATACAAGCTCTGATGGTTTGAAAGTAAATGGCCCCCAAAGGAAGTGGCACTATTATAAGGTGTGGCCTTGTTGGAATAGATGTGGTCTTGTTGGAGGAAGTATGTCACTGTGGGGGCAGGCTTTGAGGTTTCGTATATGATCAAGATACTGTCAGTGTCTCAGTTCACTTCATGTTGCATGCAAGATGTAGGACACTCAACTACTTCTCCAGCACCAGTCTGCCTGCAGGTCACCATGATGATAATGGATTAAACCTCTAAAAATGTAAGCCACCCCCATTAACTGTTTTCCTTTTTAAGAGTTGCTGTGGTCATGGTGTTTCTTCACAGCAACAGAAACCCTAACTAAAACAGAAGTTGGTACCATGCACTAGGATACGGCTGTGGCATGACCATGTTTTTGTTTGGTGAAATTTGTTCTTTGGTACATTGGGTTAGGAAAGCAGTGCAATGCTTTAAGCACTGTTTAGTGGGTCACACCAGTAGGAGCATTAAAAGACAGTGGTGCTAACAGTGATTAGAACTGTGGGGGACTGGCTCAAGAGGATTTAGAAGAAAAGAATTTTAGTATGTTGCGGAGAAATCATTCTTATGATATTTTGGTAAAGAAAGTGGATGCTTTTGCCCTTGTTCAAGAAGTTTGCCTTCAGCTAAAGTGGTGAGTTCTGGATTAATTCCCTTAGCAAAGGAAATCTCAAAACAGCCTAGTATAGACTCTGTTGTGTGTTTACTAGTGTTAACTCTAATGAAGATATATAATAAAAAGGAGCAAGCTAAGCAAGGAAAAATATTTGAGAAAAGGAGTTCCAGAAAGTAGAATGGATCTAAGTCCTGTATTCAAGGAGATAACAGATTAAGAAATGGAATTAAGGGAGTGGTGACCTCAGGACACGATCCCACCCAGCTAAATTTCCAACTTTCAAAGAGGAATTTAAGCAAAGCTTAGAGCCTGGTATAGTAGTGCAGGCCTTTAATCCCAGCACTTAGAAGGAAGAGGCTGTTAAATCTGAGTTTGAGACCAGTCTGATCTACAGAACTAGTTCCAGAATAGCTAAGCTTAAGCAGTGAAGGAAATTATGGAAAATAGAAAGTTGATAAAGATGAAATTGAATGAGGAGGCCATGTTCCAGCCCCAGCAAAGAAACAGAACTTGGCAGCTTCAGCCACATGGTTCTGGTTTTAAAGTTAAGGATAGAAGAAAGGGGCGATGGAATGTGCCTCCATATCCCATGTCTGAGGAAAGCTGCTGAAGTGTCAGGGGTGTCCCTGTACGGAGAACTAGAGAGGCCACTGTGTGAAGTGTGAAGGTGAAACCTGGATTGCCTTGGAGATACCAAAATGTTGGAAATGCCAGAGCCATGGGATACCTGCTGAGAAAAGCTGCTAACAAGAAGTGTAACCAGTCCAAAAAAAGAAATGTGCTACAGTCAACAAAACTGAAAGGAGTTGGAGATTGGGAGAGTGCTTTAATATCAGACATGGAGCTGCAGAGTTTGGAGTTTGCAGTCTTGCTTTAGTCGAGAATTTCCTCACTATGCTCCATTCCCTACATTTTGGAATGGTAATGTATATCCTGTGCAGTATAGGATGAAAGCATGTGATCTGCTTTTTGAACTTTGGTTTTACAGGGAATTATAGTTAAGAGATCACATGAATCTGAGAAGAGACATTAACTTTGGACTTTAAAATACTGTTGATACTGTAATAAATTATGGGGACTTTCGAAGTTGGACTGAATGCATTTTTGTATTATGATATGGCTAAAAGCTTTTGGGGACTAGGGAGTAGAATGTGGTGGTTTGAAAAAAAATGGCCCCCAAAGTGAGTGGTACTATTAGCATTGTGGCCTTGTTGGAATAGGTGTAGTCTTATTGGAGGAATTATGTCACTGTGGAGGTGGGCTTTGAAATCTCATATATGATCAAGACACTGGCCAGTGTCTCAGTTCATTTCATGTTGCTGCAAGATGAAGGACTCTCAGCTCTTTCTTCAGCACCATGTCTGCCTGCACAAAGCCATATCCCACCATGAAAATAATGGAATAAACCTCTAAAAACGTAAGCCACCCTATTAACTGTTTTCCTTTATAAGAGTTGCTATGGTCATGTTGTTTCTTCATAGCAATACAAACTCTAAGACAGAGACAATAAAGAAAACAGAAACTGTGGGAATACTGAAAGTAAAAACTTAGGAATTTGGATAGTCCCTTTCTCCACCCACAGGACTAGGTAGGCCTGGACCTGTTTCCAGCACCCCTTCCAGGGCTCCGCACACGACTAGCCGAGGCCAGGGGACAGCTCGATGTAGCTCCCATCCCAGTGGGAGTTAACCCTGTCTCCAGCCCACCTTCCAAGAGCCCTGTGGGAAACCAGCTGTGACCAGGGAACTGCACACTGTGCATCCCATCCTGACAGGTGTCAACCCACCCAGCGTCCAAGTCCCAATTTCCACCCACAGGGCAGGTGAGGTAAACATGGGCCTGTTTCCAGACTGCCTTCTGGTGCCCTGATCAGAACCACTGGAGAACTGGGAACTGTGCATTGCAGATCCCATCCCAACAGGGTCCAGCCTACCCAAAGACTGCCAAGGCCCTGGTACTAGGACCACCTCTATCCATGCAAGAGGAGAGAAAACAGAGTATTGGACCTGCTTGTACCCAACAGAAGTGAACCGTGATCACATACCCACCAGGAGATGAAGAGATTCCTTCTGCACCCACTGGAAGAAATGATGGGAAGGAGACAATATAAAAACACACTAAGCAAAAAAAAAAAGAAAAAGAAAAAACACTAAGCAACAGAAACATCAATGACACCGCCAGAGTCTAGAGACTCGACACCATCAAGACTGAACACCTCAATGCAGATGAAGCAGAAGAGAATTGACCTTAAAAACAACTCCATGAAAATGGTAGAGGGCCTCAAAGAGGATATGAGAAAATCCCTTAAAGAAATGGAAGAAAAAGCTGGGCAGTGGTGGCGCACGCCTTTAATCCCAGCACTCGGGAGGCAGAGGCAGGCGGATATCTGTGAGTTCGAGGCCGGGCTGGACCAACAGCCTCCAAAACAATACAGAGAAACCCTGTCTCGTAAAACCAAAAGAATAAAAAATGAAAAACAAAAGAAATGGAAGAAAAAACAAACCAAAAAATGCAAGAAAGGGAGGAAAAGACAAAAGAAACAATTCAAACAGTGCAAAGGTTGAAAGCTGAAATAGAGACAATAACAAAAACACAGTCTGAAGGAATGCTGCAAATAGAAGAGCTGGGCAAACAGCCAGGTACTACAATGCAAGCATAACCAACAGAATACAAGAGATGGAAGAGAGAATCTGAAGATACACTAGGAGAAATAGACTCATCGACCAATGAAAATCTTAAGTCCAACAAATCCCTAACACAAAATATCCAGGAAATATGGGACACTGTAAAAAAATCAAACCTAAGTGTAATAGGTATAGAAGAAGGTAAAGAAAACCACCTCAAAGGGGCAGAAAACATATTCAACAAAATCATAGGAGAAAGCTTTCCTAATCTAAAGAAAGACATACCAATGAAGGTACAAGAAGTTTACAGAACACCAAATAGAGTGGACCAAAAAAAAAAGCCCTTGCCACAAAATAATGAAGACCCCAAACATACAGAATAAAGAAAGAAAATTAAGAGCAGCAAAGGAAAAAGTTCAAGTGACATACAAAGGCAAATCTAGCAGAATTACACCTGACTTCTCCATGGAAACTCTGAAAGCCAGAAGGTCCTGGATAGACATTCTACCAATGTCTACGGATGCCAGCCCAGAATAGTATACCCAGCAATCACTAAAAATGGAGAAAACAAGATATTCCATGAGAAAACCAGATTTAAACTATACATATCCACTAATCCAGCCCCATAGAAAGTTCTGGAAGGAAAACTCCAGTCAAAGGAAGTTAATTACAACCAGAAAAACATAGGCAATAGATAATACCACTTTACCAACAGCCAAAAGAAAAAAGGGGGCAAAAATCCACCCACAATTCCAACAACAACAACAACTCAAAAACAAACAAAAATGAGCAATCAATGGTCATTAATACTCCTCAATATTAATGGTCTTAATACACCCATAAAAAGACACAGCCTAACAGAATGGGTTCAAAGACAGAATCCATCCTTCTGCTGCATACAAGAAACACACCTCAGCTTCAAAGACAGACATTACCTCAGAGTTAAGGGTTGGGAAAAGATTTTCCAATCAAATGACCCAAGAAACAAGTAGGAGGAGCAATCCTAATATCTAACAAATTAGACTTTAAACTAAAATCAATCAAAAGAGATGAAGGAGGTCACTTCATACTCATCACATGAGAAATCCACCAATATGAAGTCTCAATCCTGAACATCTATGCCCCATATACAAAGGCATCCACATTCGTAAAAGAATCATTACTAAAACTCAAATCACACATAAAACCTCACACACTTATAGTGGGAGATTTCAACACTCCACTCTCACCACCAGACAGAACCACTGGACAAAAACTTAACAAAGAAGCAAAGGAACTAACAGAAGTTTATGACCCAATTGGGTTTAACAGATATCTTTAGACCATTCCATCCAACCACAAAAGAATATACCTTCTTCTCAGCACCACATGGAACCTTCTCAAAAATCGACCACATACTTGACAACATATCAAACCTCAATAGGTACAAAAAATTTGAAATAATTCCATGTATCTTATCAGACCACTATGTGTTGAAGTTAGAATTCAACAACAACACAAATTGCAGAAATCCTACAAACCCATGGAATTTGAATAATGCACAATTGCACCATTCCTGGGTCAAAGAAGAAATAAAAAAAGAAATTAAAGACTTCCTAGAGTTCAATGAGAATGAAGACACAACATACCCAAACTTATGGTATACTTTGAAAGCAGTGCTAAGAGGAAAGTGTTGGGGAAGTCCTGTGCATTTGTCAATAAATCACTGTCTGGCTAATAGGGAACCAAGATAGGAGGGACTAGGAGTCCAGGAGGACTCTGGGAAGGAGAAACACAAGAGAGTCAAGATGTAATGCCATGGGAGTAGGAAGCCCGGAACTATTCTCCGGTAAGAGACATACTTAGATTAACAATTATAGAATAATTACTTAAGTCAGAGCTAGCCAGTAAGAAACAAGCAAGGCCAACAGCTTCATAATGAATATAGCCTCCTGTGTGTTTATTTGGGACTGATGCGGATCTAGAACCAGGTGGGCGGGAAGGCTTTTCTCAAAGAAAAAGCTTCTCTTAACAGGAAAGTTAATAGAACTAAGTGCCCACATGAAGAAACTGGAGAGCAGTTACACTAGGGAATTAACAGCACAACTGAAAGCTCTAGAACACAAAGAAGCAAACTCACTCCGAAGGAGTTGACGGCAGGAAATAATCAAATTGAGGGCTGAAATCAATAAAATAGAAACAGGAAAACAATACAAAGAATCAGTGTAATGAACAGTTGGTTCTTTGAAAAAAAATCAACAAAATAGACAAACCATTATCCAAACTTACCAAACAACAGAGTGTGAACATGCAAATTAACAAAATCAACGGGAAACAAAGCCAGGATCACAGGTGACTATAAATATGGCATATAAAAGTTACACAACAAAAGCAAGAGAAGGCAGAAGAACACAATGAGCTGGCTGACTGTCATACCAAACAGCTGTGCAGCCACAGCCGGGATACCAAGCACAAGTATAAAATCCCTTATATAAAATCCCCATGTCCAGATTGCTTCATTACATCAAATTCTAAAGATTTAAGAAAAAACAATATACTTGTGCACACTGCCATACACTATAGACATCTCCTTTGAGGTCTTTTTATTTAACTAGAAAACAAACTTGTTTTACATGTCAATCCCAGTTCCCTCTCCCTCCGCTCCTCTCCTGTCCCCCACTAGTCCCCTATCCCATATCCTTTCAGCTCCCCAGGGAGGGTGATGCCTTCATGGGGGATCTTCAAAGTCTATCATATCCTTTGGAGCAGGGCCTAGGCCCTCCCCCATTTGTCTAGGCTGAGAGACCATCCCTCTATGTGGAATGACCCCCCAAAGTCCATTCGTATGCTAGGGATAAATTCTGATCCACTACCAGAGGCCTCATAGATTGCCTAGGCCTCCTGAATAAATAATAAAGTCAATTCTGTATTACCTGGTTTAAAAAAATGATTTTCTTTGGTCAATGAATCTATTTCTCCTAGTGTATCTTCAATGCCTGAGATTCTCTCTTCCATCTCTTATATTCGGTTGGTTACATTTGCATCTGTAATTCCTGATCATTTACTCATCTTTTCTAATTCCAGCATTCCCTCAGAGTGTTTTTTATTGTCTCTATATCATCTTTCAAACCTGTGCTGTTTGAATTGTTTCTTGCAATTTTTGTCTTTTCTTCCATTGCTTTAAAGGATTTTCTCATTTCCTCTTTTAGGGTCTCTATCATCTTCATGAAATTTGTTTTTACGGTCATTCTCTTCTGCTTCATCTGTGTTGGGATGTTCGGGTCTTGCTGGTGTAGAGTCCCTAGACTCTGCTGGCGTCACATTGGTTTTGCTGTTGCTGAATGTGTTCTTATATTGTCGTCTTCCCATCCCTTCTTCCGGTGGGTGCAGGTGAGGTCTCTTACTCTCCTGGTGGGTACAAGTCCAAGGTTCTCTTCTGATAGGTGCAAGCAAGTCCAGTACTCTGATGGATCTCATGGTGGGTGCAAATGGAGGTCCCAGAGTGGGCAAGCAGCCCCTTTTGAGGTCTTAAGATGTACTTCCTAATCAAGCACATTGGTATTTCTGGAACTAAGTTAGGAACAGTCATAAATACGCAGACAACAGAAACCTCATGCCAACTCAGGTGAAATTTTCTTGCCAAGTAAATTGAAGCAGGTTTTGAGAACAAATAGTATTCAATGCTTTTAGGAATTGGGAATCAATAAAGAGACTATGGATCAAATCCAGTATATTTGGCTACAAAATAAAACACTATGATAATTCTATTAAGTAATAGTTAGTGGTAAAGAAAAAGAAAAGAACAAGTATACAGTTATTTGATAGTTGATCTGAAGTGACAACTCAACAAATCTGGTTTCTTGAGAGGGGTGGGACAAGCAGGCTGAAGCTTTTTAGCTCAGAGGTGCAACCTGTACACAGCACACCTCGGGGCAATCCCAGAATAAAAGGAAGAGACAGGATGAAAGAGTCATGAGGTGTGCCTTCATGGTACTAAGTCACCACTACCACCACTTTTTAAGAAATGTATTTTACTTGATAAGTTTTTATTTGATACTTAGGTTTAAGTGTATTTAAGTGTATTCGAAATGCCCGTTTGCAGAATGAGCTGCTCATGAACAAATGGGGCACTAGAGGGCAGTAGAGCACAAAGGATCCTCTGGAGCTGCTCAAAAAAATCTCAGTCATTTACAAGCAAATAAAGCACAAATTCATGTGTTAAAATTGCTTATAAAATACATGCCTTATAATTTTTAAGTATTATTTTGAAGTTAATCTGAATTGAATCTGAAGTACATTTCATATAATTATAAATTTTGAGAACATCAACATTTATACAGAATTCAATTTATTAGCATTTATTATATTTGTTTTATTATTCCTTCTAAATACATATGAACCTGCATGTTTATTTTTCTAAATGACCCTGAGCAGTATGGAGCCAGAGAGATAGCACATCAATCTCTTAAACTCTCCCCATTCCCCCAACACAATCCCACCCCTACAATAGGCAAGGTGCAGTATGCTAATCTATAATCCCAGCACCTCTACTGTGAGACAGGAGGCAAAGACAAGAAGATGAACTAGAAGCTCATGGACTAGCTGGCCTAGGTACACAATCAAATGGCAAAAACAGGAAAACCCTGCCTGCCTCAACGACGTAAAAGGCAAGAGTTGATTCACAAAAGTTATCCTCTGATCTACATATCACCTACTCACACATATACATACACAAACTAAATAAAAATTTTAACCAGTAGTGTATACTTGTTTACTTTTGTTTTGGTTTGGTTTGGTTTGGTTTTTGAGATGATTTCTCATGTAGCCCTGGCCTTCCTGGAACTCACTCTATAGACTAGGCTGGACTTGAACTCAGAGATTCATCTCATCTACCTCTGCCTCATCTACCTCCCAGCCCTAGGTCTGGCCCCATAGACCTAGGATCTAGACATGTTCTAGCACCACACCAGAACCCAAGGTCAAATGTCTAGGTCCACCCCAGTAGCCTCTGGTACCAAGAGAATTCTCTCAGAACCATGGACCAGCCCTGCTACCCCAGGATGAACATACCAGGTTTTCCCTACAGACTCAGGTATCAGGCTCACTCCAGCAGATGCCTGCCTCAACAGAATCCAACATGAGGCTGCCCTCCTGTGGATAGATGTTTCAAGACCAATAAAGAGGATATCGGCACTAGGCTCAACTCCCACAAACCAGCACCAAGCCTGGACCTAAGCACATGTCTGTTTCTATGAACCTAGGAAGTAGGCATACCACTGGCCCTGGAACCAAGCCAGTCCACGTAAGGTCTCCAGAAGCAAGCAGTGTGCCTCACCAGGAAGCCCACCAGAATTTCCTGACTGACAGTCCATATGGGAAGACAGAAGTGCTTATTTCCTTAAGTACAAGTTCACTGTCTACACAGCAGATTCATGAAACCATCAAGGGAAATTTTTTGTTTGTTTTCGAGACAGGGTTTCTCTGTATTGTTTTAGAGCCTGTCCTGGAAATCTCTCGGTAAACCATGCTAGTCTCGAACTCACAAAGATCCTCCTGCCTCTGCCTCCCAGGTGCTGGGATTAAAGGCGTGCGCCACCAACGCCCAGCCAAGGTACAAGGCCTTGAGTTCAAGGCTGAGCTTCACAAAAATAATAACTAGTCAATTAATTAAACACACACTATCCAACAACTGTACTCCTGAGCATTTATTACAGAGAAATGGCAACTATATGGGAAAATGTACACCAGCAATTTGTACATAAATGTTCTTAGCAACTCTATTCACAATAGTCAGTGAAAGGTCCTTTCTCCTCCTGACACCAAATACACTCTGCCTTTGCCAACATCTGATACTTGCTGGTGCTCTACAATTGAACTCAATTCTGACACTATTTCCCCACATCACACTCCACAAGTTAGGAGAAAGTACTACAGGGTAAGCCCACTCCATACACAAGTCACAAGAGGAGAACATTTGAATTCTGACTAAAGCTATAAATGCACACATGTAAGAACGTCAACAAACTCCTGGAAGAATAAATGCAAAGAATGTACATGAAGACACATATAATCAAAATTTATAAATATAAAATGTTGAAACAAGAAGCAAATTCTAGTGTACCAAGGATCTAAGGCAAATAGTCAGTTTCATATCAGAATCTATAAAGACCAAAAGACAGTGAGACAACACTTTCAAGATAAAAATAAAAAATAAAAATAAAAAAGCTGTTAAGCAAGAACACATTATCTGGCTAAACTATCCTCCAAAATGAAGGAGAAATTAAGATATTTCCATATGATAAAACTGAAGAAATCCATCACTAGCAAGCCTGCCTTTATAAAAGAAAATAAAGCTCAAAATTCCATTGGGCTACAATGGAAAATACACTAAACAGTAACTAAAGTCCACACAAATAAAAACAGTCAATGAAGGTTATATATAAAACAAGTACTAAATTTTTTTTTGCTTTTCCCTATATGTTTTAAAAAATAAAAACACTATACAAAGATAGAATTTTAAACTGGACATGGTGGTTTGTACCATGAGCCATAGTTCATAGGAAGCTGAGACTGGAAGTAGATTATGGAGTGTCACACACACACACACACGCACACACGCACGCACGCATGCACGCATACACACAGACAGACAGAATGGAGCTGTGTGGAAGCAATGATTTTCTATACTGAAACCAAGTTATTAACTGAACTGAACTGGACTGCCACAAATTAAAATGTTAATTGTAACTCCCAAAACAATCACTAAGAATATTAGTTTAAGTTTATAAGAGCACTTTCTGCTTTTGCAAAGGACCCATATTCAGTTAGCAGCATCCACATGGAGACTCACATGCATCTGTAACTCTAGTTCCAGAGAATCTGATGCCCTCTTCTGATAGCTGTGAGGACCAGGTACACATGTGAATATAAATACATGTAGGCAAAACATTCATATGTATTTTTCACTTCTCTTTTAAAAGCATATATTTATATATTATATTTTATATATATGTAATTTTAAAAGAGGAGTGAATATATTTTTTTCTTTTTTTCTCTTTTTTTTCTGTTTTCTTTTTCCTTTGAGGCAAGATCTGTCTATATAGTCATGTAACTTGGAACTCACTATGTAAACCAGGCTGGTGTTCAACTCTTAGGGGCTCCTGCCAGTGTCTCCCAAATGCTGGATTAAAGGTGTGTGCCATGACACCAGACCATTTATTTTAATTCTGATAAAAATGGACTTAGTTATATCCTTTTATTGTTTTTAATTTTTTCATTATTACCACCTGTTCTACATAGTGAGTTTCAAAAAGAGCCATGACTATAACTATATAAAGAGACCTTGTCTCAAAAAAAAGAAAAAGAATTACAATAAATGAAATTGATAAAACTCTCAACTAAAAGTCAAAGATTAAAAGACAGATTTAAACATAAAAACATGGCTAGGCATGAAGCTACATGCCTGTAATACTAGTACTCAGAAGGATGATGCAAGAAGAGTTTGAAGATAGCCTGAGCTACAGAATATGTTCAAAGTCAACCTAGCTTAGCAGCTCACATCTCAAAACAAACAAGCAAAAACTTACATACTGTCTTTAAAAGAACACATTTCTAATTCAAAGACACAAACAGGTTTAAATATAAGGTTGAAAAAAGAGTCTTTGCAAACAATAAACAAAAGATTAAATGGGTGCAACAAAGGAGAGCTAAAATTCAACAAAATAAACTTTACAGTAAAAATGATGGTAAGAGACTCGGAAATGCAGAGATGGGTATCTCTGTGAGTTCAAGAACAGCCTGGTCTACAAGAGCTAGCTAGTTCCAGGACAGTCTCCAAAGCCACAGAGAAACCCTGTCTCAAAAAACAAAATAAAAATGATTGTAAGAGGAAAAAAATTATACATAACAAACTGTGCAATCTGTAAGAAAGATATGACCATTATCAAGGTCAAAATGCATGACTGTGCTTTTTTTGAACAGGATCTCACTGGGTAGCCCTGGCTGGCATGGAATTTTTTGCTCAGACCAGACTGGCCTCAAACTCACAAAGATCCATCTCCATGCATCACCACACCCAGAAACAGTAGAATTCTTAATTTTAAAAATTCAGGAATCAGTTCTCAAGTTCTAGACTATATGTTATTCCTTCTAGAATAATGAATTGTCTATATGAGAAAAGAATCAATTTACTAATTGCTTAGTAATTAGGAATCAACATGCCATTTTATATACTACCATTTTATATACTGTTCCATCTTCAGTCATACTGATTCAGGAAAAAAATATGGGTCTCCATCACCAACATGCTCAAACCAGAAACTCTAGTAGTAGTCATCTCCTTTTCCTTCTGAACACATCACGTCTTTGGCTTATAGGCTGCCATACTCAAGGAAGGTTTTTCCCAAAAATTAAAGATCACCAGTGAATGACCTTCAAAACTTGTCAACTGTAGTTATCTTTAAAATGTTAAAGCTTGTTAGCTGGAAAGACTGCACAGCAGATAAGAGTACCTACTTGCTGTTCTTTCAGTTTGATTCCCAGAACCCACATTAGGTACCTCACAGTCACCTATAACTTCAGTTCCAAGGGATCTGACACCCACTTATCTGCCCTCCATGGGCTCCTGCATGCATGCATGCATATGGTACACAAGCATATACATGAATAAAAATCCATAATTTGTTTTAATTTTTGAAGCTAGCTCAGTGTGTAAAAGCAAAAGCTGCCAAGTCTGACAACCTCAGTTCAAGTCCTAAGACCTATATACACAGTGGAAGAAAAAAAAAAACAATTCCTGATTGTCCTCTGACCTCCACATGTGTCACTGCATGTGCGAAAGTACAAACACAGATACACACAAAGACAAAATGACTTTTTAAATAGTAAAGCTGAAAAACATCACAATAACCAGATCACTTTTTAAAAAAAGAATACCAAAGTATACATATCTAAATAACAATATTAACACAAAGGGGGGGGGGGGGGGAAGGTATGTATGTGAGATAGAGAGTTTGTATGTGTGTGTGTCTATGTGCATAATTACCCATAAAAAGATCAAGCTATCCTCACTATATAGTTAGTTTTCAAAACAGCTTGAGCCTCATGAAACCAAGATCTCTAAAACAAACAAACAAATGGTGGAAAACGTGGGCTAGAGAGATGGGTCAGTGTTTAATAGCACTTGTTCCTCTTGCAAAAGACATGGGTGGTTCTATTCCCAGCACCACCTATGAACTCCAGTTCTAAGACATCTAACGCCCTCTTCTGATCTCTGTAGTCACTGTACACTTGAGAACATTCACACACATAAACTAAACATAAATAAGTCTGCATAAAACTGTAATCCTAACATTTACTAATTTTTTACCAGAGGGTCAAAAATTGAAGAGTATCATAGGCTATATAGGAAGACCATCTCAATAAAACAAAAAAGAAAACAGATGTACAGATATAGGTATAAGGTTAAATGTCACAACGATTTGCTAATCCCTAACTGGAGCCTAGCAAACTCTAGCAATAACATGGCAATTAGCAATGTTCAAGAATTGGAGGTTTTGGGGTTTTTTTGTTTTTTGGGTTTTTTTTCGAGACAGGGTTTCTCTGTATTGTTTTGGAGGCTGTATTGGAACTAGCTCTGTAGACCAGGCTGGCCTTGAACTCACAGAGATCTGCCTCTGCCTCCCGAGTGCTGGGATTAAATGAAAGCACCACCACCGCCTGGCGAATTGGAGGTTCTTGTGCATGCATCTTTCAGAAATCCTAAGAACACCTCCCCCCACCTTGCTTTAATTTTCTTCTTAAGTCCTCATACCACACACCATTCCCCTGGGATCCTGGGATGAGTCACAACTTTCTGCACATTATTTTAGCTAGTATACATAAAAGTGTTTCAGTATTGTGGTGGCTTAAGTAAGAATGACCCCCAGAGGCTCATATATTTGAAGCTTAGTCATCAGGGAGTGGCACCACTTGAGAGGTGTAATCTTGTTGAAGGTAGTGTGTTACTTGGGTTGGGCTTTGAGGCTTCAAAAGTCAAGTGAAGCCCAGTGGCATTCTCTTCCTGCTGCCTGCAGACACAAATGCAGAACTCTCAGCTACTTCTCTAGCACCATGTCCACCTGCATGCTCCCCACCATGACATTCCACTTCAAGGGGATGATAAAATCAGCAATGTGCTCTTGTTAGTAGTGTGTTCGTTTTAGGGAATAAAATAACATAAAATAAGAACTTTTTAAATAGGGCAATGACTCACTTATTAAAATATCTTTCAACTAGTTTCTGGAACTTATGAGGTCCCACAGAGCTATTCGTTGTGGTTCCTCTAGATTCCTAAGTCTTACCATGTAGTTTGGCTTGTTTGGAACCTGGCGTTTACTATGTACATCAGGCTAGCCTGGAACTAGCTGCAATTCTCTTGCCTCTGCTTTCTGAGTGTTAAAATGACAGGCATGCACCACCACATCTGACCATTTCCTCTTTCTTAAGTAATTTTGGATGCAGGGCAAAAATAGTCCACTTTAAAATGAAACTGTTCATAGAAAACAAGAGTGTAGAAATTAAGAGAATGGAATTAATTACTATTATTAGCAGGGTCAAATGGCTAAGAATATGAACTATGATAGCACCACAATTCTCTAGGTGGTTTCTGTTTGTTCAGTTAGATGGTTTTTTTTGTTTTGTGAGACACATTCTCTCACATATAAAACATGTTGGCCTGAAACTTTCCACACAGCCCAGGCTAGGCTAAAACTTTCAATATTCCTGTCTCAGCCTCCCAAATGCTGGGATTACAACCATGAGCTACCATACCAGGTACCCAACTGACTACATGTATATGCTAAAAATGAAAATAGTATGAGCCAAATGTGCTGAATTAAAAATAAGTCTACTAAAATAAATTTAAAATCAAGAGCTACATAAATGCCAAATTAGCATAGTAATACTGTGAGAATAAGCACAAGAGGGAAGGAACCAATGCCCAAAGGATCCCTCCAATACCTAGTAGATACACAAATCTCCAATGAAGTCATTGCCTTAATCCTTTGAGTATACTACAAATCTGAATGCGAATTTCAAATCCAGTTTTAACACAATAAACATCAAGTACAGTGAACACAGAAAAAATTAACATAATTCAGCAACCAACCCTGTAATTTTTGGCCTATAAGCTTGACTTCACTGAAATTTAGATTACAAATAATTTCCCAAAATGCATGCCTAAGCATTTCATTCCAGACTGCAAAATTAATGTTGAAAGCTTGGCATAAAGTGGGTAAGTGTAACCAGATTCTGCATGGCCATGAAGGTCTTTTTTTGGAAATGGATATAAACCAGTGTTTTTCAAGATAACCTTCTCACTGTATCTGACAGCACCTGAGTGTATTTACTAGGTATAAACCAGCAGTTCTTTCATGGTGAATTACAATACAAGTTTTATCATTTAATAACGGCTGAGAGAAAAAATTTCATCCAAATCCAAATTCTGCAATTTCTTAGCTGAAAAGCCATGGTCAAGTTACCTAATTACTATCATATAAAATAAAGACGACAACACCAAAGCCAAAAGACATGGGTTGGCTCTGCTGTTACAACTGAATCTTACCTCAGATTAAATCATACACCCAGCTACTACAGCATCATAAATGCCATAGCCACAGCAGCAACCCTAAGTAGTTTGCTTGTCACTGTCATTCTCCCAGTTTTTCCACTTGCTTCATTTTTATCCACTTCTGCTGAACTTTGCCCTGTCTATCAAAAGCCTGTGGTATATACTCTTAAGTCATAGTGAGTTACAACAAAACATAGAAAACAAATCATATAATGTGTACTTATGTGTTGTGTGCTACACTCACAAAATGATTATATCATTTCGACCTACAACCAAAGAAATTGATGTCATGGGGTTAAAATTTTTTCCAAAGTCAAAAAAATTTTTTTAAATGTCCAAAGTCGCTTGGTTATCAGGATCAGCATTAATTTTGCCCTATCAAGTTTCTCTCCCAGTCACTACTTCAGTCCTTCCCCAGGTCTCACAGAAAGCAGATGAGTTAAGTGTGAGGGATTACTTGATAAGTGAGCAAACAGACACTGGGTGGCTGCTATGACTCACTTACTGTAAGTAATAGGTACTTCTGAAGTAACAGAAATATAACTAGCACAGAATGTTAGGATCACAGGTTTGCATCTCTATACCTAACTAACAGAACTTCTGGTGGGGTAAATAATAATAATAATAATAATAATAATAATAATAATAATAATAAAAAAACATTAAGAGAAGAGCTGCCATCTCATTGAGAACTTAAGTTACCATGATTGTTCAATAAAGGTGAAAAGATAAAAGGTGATGAAATCTGAAGCAAGAGCAGGGGTCAGCAGACATAACAGCATTAAGTATAAAAATCCATATACTTTTCTAGAAAACCCATTAGTCCAGTATGGCAAAATCAGTGTTTCTCTACCCTGGCAGCAAAGCAAAGCTCTAGTGCACAATATATCATTTTGCATGATTCTGAGTTACAGACACACTGTAGAAACACTGAGATAAGATAAACACAAAATACTGAGTTTAGAGAAGGCTTAAAGGAATCAAACTATAGGTTAGGGTATAGCTGGTGTTCCACCAGCACTAAGAGTCTTGGGTATAAAAGGGAAAAGCCCATTTTCCCACCCACTAAGTTTCAGCATACTGCTGCACACACAAGCCCTCTCCTTGGCACTGGACATCAATGGGTGGTCACAGTTTAGAGGAAGAGCTTTCCTGGGCAGCCCCTCAGCTCCACTGATTCAGTCTTCAACCACACCAATTTCACTCAGCCTCAAGAGACTACTCATGAACAAGAAGGAGACAATTACCATGAGGGTAAAAGGTATACCACAAAATACATTTCCCAATGGGTCAAAGTTAATTCTGTACAAATACATATCAGGCTAGAGCACTTCTCAGGGCTGGACACTGGTGGCATATATTTATAATTCCAGCACTTGAGAGGCTGGGAGAAAAGGATCATGAGTTCAGGCCAGCCTGGGCTGCACATTAAGTTTAAATACAGACCTCAGAAAAACTTTAAAATAAACAAATAATAAACGTATGAAGTACTTCTCAGGAGGGAAAGCCCAGAGGGTATTAATCTCCTGAGGGGCACTTTAAAAATGAAACAACTGGAAAAAGAGCTTCTTCTGGAAAACGCCATACTAGTTCTGAATGCCTGAGACCACTGAACAACTTGGACAACCCCACCATTTTCTCTGGCTTATCATTCCCAATACTAAACAAACAGCCTTGGCATACACCTGGTTCCTCAACAAGGACAGTTTTCTGAAGAGACAGGGAAGAAGTGTGTGCAAAACATCCTTCCATACTCCAACTGCAAACATCCCCAGCCCCAACTCCTTTAAAAAAAAAATCTATTCTCTGGTTCTTCAGAAAAAGGGAAGAAATCTACTTTCTTTGTCCAGTGTGAGAAAAAAAAACAGATCTGGGTGCGGTGGCTCTTACCTGTAATCTCAGCACTCAGTAGGCTGGCCAGGAGTATTGCCTTGAGTTTGAGACCAGCTTGGGTTACATAGTGAATTCTAGTCCTTTATGGACCCTGTCTTTAGACAAACCAAAACAGGAGCTAGAATGCAGTTTAGTTGACATATTGCTATACCTAGCATACATGAAGCCCCAAGTTTGATATCCAGAACCAAATAAACAAGCATAGTGGCAAATCAGGTAATCCCAGCACTCTGGAGGTAGAAACAGGCATATCAAAAGTTCAAAGCCACCCTCATATACACATGGAATTGAAGATGAGCCTGTCTCAGAAAAACAGACAATAACATAAACTAAATCAAATCAAAATAAAATGTATATGACAGAAAATATTTTAGTTATTATTTGTTGAAATAATGGAATGTATTATTTGTAGAAACTCAAGGATCAAATATTTTAAAATGGGAGTCAGAAGAAGTAAAACTCTCATCACTTTATATACTTCTTTTCTCCAGTAGTCTCACAACCTACTTTCCTGTTTCTTTTTTTTTAATATTTATTTATTATGTATACAATGTCCTGCCTGCATGTAAGTCTCCATTCCAGAAGAAGGCACCAGATCTCATTACAGATGGTTGTGAGCCACCATGTGGTTGCTGGAAATTGAACTCAGAACCTCTGGAAGAGCAGTCAGTGGTCTTAACCACTGAGCCATCTCTCCAGCCCATGCTTTCCTGTTTCTTAATTATATGATATTGAGCTATCTGAATCCTAAAATTGTATTTTGATTAATGTGGTGATTTGAAAGAGAATGGCCCCCTAAAGGCTCATATATTTGAATGTTTGATACCTAGTTGATGGAACCATTTTGGGAAAGATTAGGAGCTGTCGCCTTGTTAGAGGAGGTAGACTTTGAGATTTCAGAAGCCCAGGACAGGTCCAACCCTCCATCCACCACCATCACCTCTACCACCTCTACTACCAAATGTACATCAGGATGTAAACTCTCAATTACTCTCCAGTTCCATGTCTGCCTGTCTGCTGCCAAGCCCCATGCCATGATGGCCATGGACTCACTCACTGAATGTAAACAGCCTAAAGTTAAATTCTTTCTTTTATAAGGTGCTTTTATCATGGTGTCTATTTGCAATAAAAAAAAAGTATCTAAGATGAAGTTGGTACTGGGAGTAGGGTATTGCTATGACAGACCTTGCCATGCTGCTTGTTAGAGGAATATTGACTTGGAAACTCTGCACTAGGGAAGTGGTTGAATGCTTGGAAGACAGTAGGGCTGAGAGCAATGTGGACTACAGAATCCCAGCTCAAGAGGTTTCAGAGTAAAACAAAATTAGCAACTGAGATAAAGACAATTCTTGTGATGTTTTGGCAAAGAATGTGACTGTTTTTGGCCCTTGTCCTAAGAATTTACCTGAGACTAAATTGAAGAGTTTTGAACTAATATCATTGGCAGAGATTTCAAGACAATCTAGTATTGACTGTGTTAAATGGTTGTTAGTGATCACTCAATGCAAAGCTACAGTGAAAAAGTACAAGCAATGCAAAAAGAAATAAAAAATGCACAACTTGAGAAGGAAAAATAACACCAGGGAATGAAAAGTCTAAACCTATGTTTGTGTTGAAAGAAAGGAGAAATGGAATGAAGGGAGTGATACTCGAAGGCAAGAAAGACCCCATCATGCATGCAACTTGTAAAAAGAAAACTCCTAGAGAACCTACTCCAGAAACAAAGCAATGCTTATTCAACAAATGAAAGCATCAAGAAATCAAAGGCTATATAAATGTAAATCAAGAAGGGGATCATATTCCACCCCAAACATACAGCTGTACTTGGCAGCACTGGCCAGTGTTTCTGGCTTCAGAATCCAGAATACAGGAGTGAAAGGGTTGTGGAATCTTCCTCTTTAATTCAGGAAAACTGTTGAAGCCCTGATGGCATGTGGTAAGGAAGTCCCTGCAAGCAGGCCCAAAAAGGCCATCACATAAAGCTGAGAACATGAAGCCTGAATTGCATGATTCCAAGATGCTGGAATGGCAGGGTCACAGTCATGTACTAACTCTTTGAAACTGTAAGCAAGTCCCAATTAAATGCATTCTTTTATAAGTTACCTTGGTCACTGTGTCTCTTCAAAGCAATAGAAAAGTAACTAAAACAACTAGTGATTAAAATACTCAAATTCTGGGCCAGTGAAATGGCTCAACAGGTAAAGCACTTGTCACCTGATAACTTAAGACTTAATCCCTGGAGCCCACATGATGGAAGGAGAGAACTGACTCCCACAAATTGTCCTCTGACCACTACATATGTGCCATGGCGCACGCGCACGTGCACACCACACACACACACACACACACACACACACACACACATTCATTCTCTATCCTCCCTCTCTCATGTGTGTATATGTATGTGTGATAAATACATGTAAGAAAGTCTAGTCTCTAATTTATTGCCAACATACTAAAGATTAGAGTTTAATATTTTTTAAACAATGTTCTCAAGTGGAGGGGGAGCACTGAAAAGACAGCTTTGCATTGAGTACTTGCTGCTTTTCTACAGGATCTGGGTTTGGTTTCCAGCAGCCCGATCAGGAAGCTCCCAATTACCTGTAACTCCAGCTCTAGGATCTCTGACCTCTTCTTACCCCAAAAGGCACCAGCACACACGTGGTACATATACTCATACACACATACAAATAAAATAAACCCTTTTTAAAAATAAATAATCTTTTTTGTAAATAAAAGTATTCCAATTTTATGCTATGGTTTTTTTCAATCTTACTTTGGGCAAAGTGAGTAAGAGTTTATGATAAAGCTTAAGAATTGTAAAACTTAGCCAGGCAGTGGTAGTGCACACCTTTAACCCCAGCACTCTGGACACTGAGGCAGGCATATCTCTGAGAGTTCAAGGTCAGTCTGGTCTACAAAGCTATACAGAGAAACCCTATCTCAAAAAGAAAAAAAGAAAGGAATTGTAAAATTTGGGTATAATTTTTATTTGCTGTAAAGTTACACAAAATTAATCCTCATTGTTATGCTTGCTGTTATCTACATGCAAATTTAAAGTTTATAAAATGGTTATATTTACATTTACTCTCCTTAACAGTGTTCTTTCCATTTATATTTTTGGCTCAGGACATTTCTTAAATATCTAGTGATGGGGAAAGTCTTTCTGTGTATATGTAAATAAACCACTGTTGGCCAATAGGGAAGCAAGATAGGTAGGACTAAGAGTCTAAGAGGATTCTGGGAAATGTAGGAAGTGAGTCGTCGCCATGTGATCATGAGAAGATGACAATGAGGCTGTATCCTTAAAAGATAAGTCCTTATAAAAATATGTATTAGTAATTATGGGTTAATAATCAAATCAGAGCTAGCCGATAAGAAACCAAGCAAACGGAAAACAGCTTCATAATTACTATAGTGTCTTGTGTGTTATTTGGGGGCTGAAAGAAGCAACAGGAACCAGGCAGTGGACAGGAAGACTAAATGTTACATTTGAACCCTAGAAATACATAAGTATATGCCTTGATCTTAGCACTTGAAGGTAGAAACAGGGAGATCAGAGATTCAAGACTACATGGGAACAAGTCTTTGAGAAAAAAATTAATTCAGAAAGAAAAAAGTTCCTTTTCATTTCAAGATTTCAATATTTTTCTTTTTTTATTTTTTTTTCTGGTTTGGTTTGGTTAGGTTTTCTATTTATGTATCCCTGCCTGTCCTGGAACTAGTTATGTAAACCAGGTTGGCCTACAACTCAGAGATCTTCCTGACTCAGCTCCCAGAATGCAGGGATTTAAGTTGTGTCACCATGCTTGGCTTCAATGATTTTCCTAAAGACCAACTGACTTTCCTTCATGTGATGCTGTGTGGTATAAACTTACAGAAGAAAGAAATGACTAGTTGTGGATACACCACAGGTCTACTAAAATAGAAATCTGGTGAATTCCCCTAGCCAAGTGGCTAGTAATACACAAAACATCTACATCAGCACACAGTCTGGATTCACTGCATCCTGGAGAAAGAAAGGCTTATTAAACACCTTTTGGTATTGTTAGTGGCACATAAATGAAAGCCAAGTCTAGATAATGTCCTGTTTGCTAGTAACAGTTAAGAAATAAATACTTAAAATATCATAAGTAAAATAGGAGCTCCACCTAGTGTGACTCAAAAAGAACAAATAAAATTTCCAACCTAATTACAGAAACATCTCCAGATAGTGCAAGTTATCAAAAAAAGCAGCCCTACCTAGTGTGATTCAAAACAAACAAATAAAATTCTCAACATAATTATAGAAATATCTCCAGATAGTAAAACGTTATCAAAAGCCTAGTGATGATCAGGGAAACTTGCAAAAACTCTGAACAATAATAAACTTGAAATTCCTGCTGACAACACAATGATAGAATCAGTGAGTAATACTCAAATCTCTGGCCAAAAAAAAAAAAAAAGAGGATGATTCAACATACAATGGAACTATTAACTGAATTCAAATTCAAGCACTGTCATCTCAGGATAGCAAGTACATCATTTCTAAAGCTTTGGAACTGCTAACCTGTGAATAAACTAAACACACTAAACACAGGAAATTCATATAAAAGACACTTTCTTGGAAGCTGGAGAGACAGCTCAGAGGTTAAGAGTACACAGTGCTCTTCCAGAGGTCCCTGGTTTGATTCCCAGCACCCTAATGGGGGCTAGCAACCATCACTCCAGTTCAAGGGGCTCCAGTACCCTCTTCCGACCTTTGGGCACTGCACCCAGAACATACATGCAGGCAAAACACTCATACACATACAATAAAAATAAAATTATTCTATAAAATAAAAAGTTCTCTGGTCTGGGGAAGAAGCCAAGTGCTTCTCTAATATGTGTAAGATGGAAGTTCTACCCTTAAAATTGAGAGGAAAAATGACCAGTCTACTTTGCTGGGCCTGGTGGATTACATGTATAACCTCAGTATTTGAGAGGCGGAGGCAGGAGGATCCTGAGTTTGGAGGCAGGCTAGAGACACAGGAGTTCAAGGACAACATGGTGTATGTACAACAGCCTGGAGCCTATGCAGACACAGACTCGGCCCCTGAACCTTCTGCTGCCCAGCATGGGTCTCCTGGCTCTAGAAAAAAATGGAGGCCTGAGATAGGAACTATTCACTTTCCAGATTGGACCTCCTTGAAGGACCAATGTGGTCCTCAATAGCACAAGAGGCTATGTTGGTGTTGGTGGTCCATGCTACTTCCCCAAAGAAAGAGAATCCAGAGATCCATGAGAACTATGCCATCTGTGTTGATGTCCAATGCTTTGGTGATGTCCTCATGCTTTGCTGCTTCGGAGCACCATGCTGATGTGAGTGGTATGTGTAACCACCTGAGACCATCTTGAGGCTCAGAGTTCATGCATCCACTGAGGGCCATGAGTGGATCAGAGGTCCTGATAAGATCAATGGTGATGTTGATGTCTGTGGCCCGAGTTACCACCAAAACCCATGAGGATGTCCATAGTCAGGGTCAATATCTGAAGCCATGTTAATGTCCCCATGGGTGTAGGAGGGCCTGCCCTGACCCTCACCTGTCAACAGTACTGCAGTGCAGGTGGTACCAAGGGTGAGAACAGCTAGTCCCGCCTCATTCTGATCTCAGCAAGGCTTTCCTCAGCTTCGGGCTTCTGGTGTGGATGTAGGCTGAGAAACACTCATCCTCCCTCCAGGGGCCTTGCCACTAATGTGAATTTGACCATACTTCAGTGAATATATGGGCAACACAAAATGGACTTTTCTCTTTTTTGGGGGGTGGTAGTCATGGTGGACAGGGGTGGATATGGAAAGATTGGGAGGTGAGTGCCATGGGGGCACATAATGTGAAATTCCCAAATAATCAATTTAAAAAAAATTTTTAAAGAAATGAAAGCCTTCTATGGCCCTGCCTCAAAAATCCTGACAAATTTCTCTCCTCCTATCAACAAACTTCATAACTTAAAGCTAATTTGAGCAGCAGGGAAACTGAGATTCCAGGACCCAGTTTACTGTCAGGTAACAAATATAAAAAATCCTTACCAAGCCTGCATAATGAGGGTAGAAAAAAAAAAAAAACACAAAGATGACCCATGAGATTTTCAGAATTAACTTTAATAATAAACCCCTGGCTTACTTTAATAAACAAGGGCAGATTCTAGGCCATGATGTCCAAAGCATGACTTTGATAATCACCTGACTAAAGGCTTAATTTTCCTACCCTAGCAATAAGTCAGAATTTGCCTTATTGAAAAGAGGCCACGGTCTTTTTTTCTAATGATGATAATGATTACCTTTATTTTTTCAATTTTGCTCAGCTTTATCAGAATGTAACTAACTGACAAATTTGCAGTAAAAGTGTCTTGATGCAGATAAACATTACAAAATAAGTCCAGGTAACTAGCCATCACCTTGCATACTTATCACTTTCTAAGTGATAAGATCCACTCTCTTTGCAAGTTTCAACTATAGGTTGTCTTAATCCTTAAAAAGACTTTGTATTTATTTAGCTTTGTAATTCTGGACTACAATACTTTCACATTTCTGATCCACAACAAGGAAAGCATGCTGGATCCTGTCACAAATGAATTTAGCACACATGGACTCACCACAGGTCCTGCAACCTGTTCTTCTGTTTTAGATGTTCTCATAACATCTAGGCTCCAAAGTTACAAAGCTACACAGAAAAACTCTGTCTCGAAAAAAAAAATTCAAGCAAAATAAAATCCTTACTTAGAAAGATGTCCTTCCTCTAGAAGAAACACCTGGCAATTCCCTGCTCCATAAAAATGGTCTTTTCTGCTTGGAAAGCTGAACCTGAGCCACTATTTCAAAGAACAGTATGTATCTTGCAGGCAACTCTATCTTGAGAAGGGCAGTTGTAGTACAAACACTTAATCTACACACACACACACAGGGGGGGGGGGGGAGAGAGGGAGGGAGAGAGGGAGGGAGAGAGGGAGGGAGAGAGGGAGGGAGAGAGGGAGGGAGAGAGAGAAATTTACATTAAGCCGTTTTTCTAATAAAAAAAAAAAACCTCCAACTTTCAGGAAAAAACAATTCTGCTCATCCTCAATAAAAAAAAAAAAAATGTAGGAGATAGAGGTCAGTGGTGACATACCTGAGTGCAAGAAGCCCTGAGTTTCATACAAAACAAATGAGCACATGCAAAGATGTTCAGCATCATTAGATCATTAGCAACAAAAGTAAAACTACAATGAAGCCAGATACAGTAGTACAAATAAAGACAGGAGAACATCAGGAGGTCAAGGCCAGCCTCAGCTACCTAAGGACCAGTCAAAACAAAGACAAAAATACCCTACAATGAAATAGTTACATATATAAGAGACCAAATTTCTAAAGATGGCAACACCAAATGCTGGTAAAGATGTGAAGGAATTAGAACCCTTTGGCAAGCAAGTTAGTTAATATAACAACAGCAATTCTACTCCTTGATATACTGAAAGAATAAAAAACAAATGTTCACAGAAAAATCTATATGCATGCTTATATAGGAACTTTATAATAGCCTGTAACACAAATAATAAAAGCCCAGAGACAGACATTGGGGTTCAAGCTGAAAATCAGAAAAGCAAAGCAGCCAGCCACCAGCTCTTACCTCTATCTCAGACCAAAATAGGGGATCCTGTCTCCACCAATCCTCAGAGTACAATACAGACTGCACTGCTCTCCATCAAGCATCAGACTGCAATCCTCTCAGTTCCTGTCTCCTTCTGCCTTATATTTCTCGCACTGCCCAACCACATCACTCCTATCTCCACCTCCCTAGTGTTGGGATTAAAGGAACAGAATCCCAAGTGCTGAGATTTCCTTTGTGTTGTAACTCCGGGTGGCCTTGAACTCACAGAGATTGATCTGCTTTTGTCTCCTGAGTTCTGGGATTAAAGGTGTGTGCCACCACTGCATTTTGATCCCCAGTGGCTTTCTTAGATCATAAACAATCTATTAACATAACAGCCAAAACCCAGAGACAACCAAGATGTCTTCATGAGTAAATGATAAATTGTGGTACAGTTATACTATGGAAAACTACTCAGCAATTAAAAAAACAGCAAACTATTGCTACATTATAACAAACAGATAAACCTCAGTGCTAAGTGGAAAAAGTCAAAGGTAGGATGTTAAGTAGGGTATGTAAGGAATGATTCTTTGAAAACCTAATACAAAAACACATGACTGGTTGTCATGATTGAAAGAGGAAATATAGACACAGGGAAATGAGTCAAGCTATATGAAAGTACCCTGAGTGCTCCTTGTAGTGATGAAGTATGTTAATCTTGACTGTCAAGGTACAATGTCAATACTGTGGACCTGACATTATTAAGTATGGGAGAAACTGAGTAAAGAGTACAGGGGAATCCTTGTATTATTTGTACAACTACATGTGCATTTATAGTCATGTAAAAATGATTCAAAACCTAAAACATATATTCAGTCAGATTCACATCCATTTTAAATGTTTTTCTTGACATTAGGAAGGAGACACCTTCTTTCTTTTGTTTCTCCAATGCTAAAGGTCTCCACTGACATATCAGCTTTACAAATGTCATAAAGCTCCTCACCTCACACAAACACAAACATTTGGCTTGTTTTATTATTATCTTTTTTTTCAAATGTTCCATAAATGCCACTCCTTAAATCAAAGTCCACACATAAACCAATCAGGTCCAATGTCTGTTATTTTTATACATCCATATAAACCTTTGGAATTTTATTGTTTAAAAATACTAGCAAATCGGATCCAAGAACACATCAGAAAACTCATCCACCATGATCAAGTAGGCTTCATTCCAGGGATGCAGGAATGGTTCAACATACGAAAATCCATCAATGTAATCCACCATATAAACAAACTGAGAAACAAAAATCACATGATCATCTCACTAGATGCTGAAAACATCTTTGACAAAATCCAACACTCCTTCATGAGAGATCTGAGATAACAGGAACATACCTAAACATCATAAAAGCTATATACAGCAAACCAACAGACAACATCAAACTGAATGGAGAGAAACTCAAGGCAATTCCTCTAAGATCAGAAACAAGGCAAGGCTGTCCCCTCTCCCCATACCTCTTCAATATTGTACTGGAAGTTCTAGCTAGAGCAATAAGACAACAAAAGGAGACCAATGGGACACAACTTGGAAGTCAAGAGGTAAAACTTTCACTATTTGCAGATGATATGATAGTTTACATAAGTGACCCAAAAAACTCTACCAGGGAACTCTTACAGCTGATAAACACCTTCAGCAAAGTGGCAGGATACAAGATCAACTCAAGAAAATCATTAGCCCTACTATATACAGATGATAAAACGGCAGACAAAGAAATCAGAGAAACATCACCCTTTACAATTGCCATAAACAACATAAAATACCTGGAGGTAACGCAAACCAAACAAGTGAAAGACCTGTATTGAAAGAACTTTGAGTCTTTAAAAAAAGAAATAAAAGAAGACACCAGGAAATGAAAAGATCTCCCATGCTCTTGGATAAGTAGGATCAATGTAGTAAAAATGGCAATCCAGCCAAAAGCAATCTACAGACTCAATGCAATCCCCATCAAAATCCCAGCACAATTCTTCACAGACCTTGAAAGAGCAATTCTCAACTTTATATGGAAAAACAAAAAACCCAGGATAGCCAAGACAACCCTGCTCAACAAAGCAATGTCTGGAGGCATCACCATTCCTGACTTCAAGCTCTATTATAGAGCTACAGTACTGAAAACAGCTTGGTATTGGCACAAAAATAGACAGGTAGACCAATGGAATCAAATTGAAAACCCTGAGATTAATCCACAAACCCATGAACACCTGATTTCCTACTAAGAAGCTAAAATGGAAATATAATGGAAAAAAGATAGCATCTTCAACAAATGGTGCTGGCATAACTGGATATTGGCATGTAGAAGACTGCAGATCTATGTCTATCGCCATGCACAAAACTTAAGTCTAAATAGATCAAAGACCTCAACATAAATCCAGCCACACTGAACCTGTTAGAAGTGGGAGGTACCCTTGAACGAATTGGTACAGGAGACTGCTTCCTGAACATAACACCAGTAGCACAAACACTGAGATCGACAATTAATAAATGGGACCTCCTGAAACTGAGAAGCTTCTGTAAGGCAAAGGACACAGTCAGCAAGACAAAAAGGCACTCCACAAATTGGGAAAAGATATTCACTAACCCCACATCTGACAGAGGGCTGATCTCCAAAATTTACAAACTCAATAAGCAAGTCTCCAAAACACCAAAGGATCCGATTAAAAAATGGGTGACTGAACTCAATAAAGAATTCTCAACAGAGGAGTATAAAATGGCTGAAAGACACTTGAGAAAGTGCTCAACATCATTAGCCATCCGGGAAATGCAAATCAAAGCAACTCTGAGATATCATCTTACTCCTGTCAGAATGGCTAAAATCAAAAACACCAATGACAGTTTGTGCTGGAGAGAAGTGGAGAAAAGGGAACACTCCTCCTGGTGGGACTGCCAACTCGTATAGCCACTATGGAAATCAGTATGGAGATTCCTAAGAAAAATGGGACTCAATCTACCACAAGACCCAGTAATTCCACTCTTAGGCATATACCCAAAAGATGCCCATTCACACAACAAGGATGTCTTTTCCACTATGTTCATAGCAGCATTATATGTAATAGCTAGATCCTGGAAGCAACCTAGAGGCCCCCACAACTGAAGAGTGGATAGAGAAAATATGGTACATTTACACAATGGAATACTACTGAGCCTAGAAAAACAATGGAATCTTGAAATTTGCAGGCAATTGGATGGCACTAGAGGAAACCATCCTGAGTGAGGTAACCCAGACACAAAAAGACAAACATGGTATGTACTCGCTATTATATGGATTTTAGATATAGATCAGGGGAGTGTCAGCCTACAATCCCAGTGCCAGTGAGTCTGGGAAACAAGGAGGTTCCCAAGAAAGATGCATGATATCCCAGAGAAATGGAATGAGGCAAGATCTCCTGAGGAGATCGGGAACATTGGGGGAAGTGAGAGGAAACCAAGAAAAAGAGAGGGGGATAAGAGGAGGGGAGAATAAGGCATGGGGGAGCAGGAAGGCCGAGTCGAGATAAGAATAGAGGAGAGCAGGATGAGAGATACCATAATAGATCGAGTCATTATAGGCTTGAGGAGAGAGCTGACACTAGTGAGATCTCCAGAGATCTACAAGGATAACACCAACTGGCAAACTAAGCAATAGTGGAGAGACTACATTAAATGCCCCTCATTAATGGTAAGGTTGATGACTACCTTCTATGCCATCCTACAACCTTCATCCAGGGACTGATGGAAGCAGAGAAAGATACCCACAGCTAAACACTGAACTGAACTCCTGGAACCCAGTGACAGAGATGGAGGTGTGATGAGCAAAGGGGTCAAGACCATGATAGTGAAACCCACAAAGACAGCTGACCAGATAAGGAGCTCTCGAATCCCAGACTGATGGATGAGAGGCCAACAGGGGACTGATCCAGACTCCATGAATGTAGTGTCAGTGACGAGGCCTCAGAAATCACTGGGGCCTTGGGTAGTAGATCAGTGTTTACCATGGTGTATAAATGATCTTTGGGAGCCTATTCCAAATAGAGGGATGCTCTCTCAGCCTGGACACATGGGGAAGAGCCTAGGTCCTGCCCTGGATGAAATGACAGAGTTTGGAGATCCCCCCAAGAAGGGCCTCACCCTCTCTGGGGAATAATGTGGGGGTTGGGTAGGGAGTTGGGGGGCTGGTGGGAGGGACAAGGGAGAAGAGGTGGGAGAGGGAGCTGGGATTGACATGTGAAGCATTCATGTTTCTAATTTAAATAAAAACATATATTGAGGAAAAAAATGGCAATCTTGTCAAAAGCAATCTAATAATTTAAAAAAAAAGAATTTTATTGTTTATTAGCTGCAGAGCTTCCCCAGGAAACAGACATTATTTCATTGTGATGATGCTTGCTCATTTGCTTAACTGTTTCAAACAATGTGTGTTTTCAAGTTCTAAATTACAGGAAGTGGGAAGAAGATTGAAAAGCAAGCACCAATGTAAAGAAACAAGTGAAGACACAACTTTCAAAAAATAAAAAAAATATGCAAGTGTTCAAAATACATATGCAGCAACCAGGCAGTGGTGGTGCATACCTTAAGTCCCAGCACTCAGGAGGCAGAGGCAGGCAGATCTCTGTGATTTCGAAGCCAGCCTAGTCTACAGAGTGAATTCCAGGACAGGCTTCAAAGCTACAGAGAAACCCTGACTCAAAAAAAAAAAAAAAAAAAAATACAGATGCTGCCAGAAGTGGTAAGACAAGTCTTTAATCCCAGCATTGGGAGGCACAGGCAGGCAGATCTCTGTGTTCCAGGTCAGTCAGGTCTACAAAACAAGTTCAGGGACAGCCAGGGCTACACAGAGAAACCAAGTCTCGAAAAAAAAAACAAATAATAATAAGCTGCAAATAGAAATGAGACTAGACAGGGACTATGTACAAAGAAACTGGTGTTCTACTCTATAATACCAGAACAACAAAACCAGGTCTACATTTTTTTTTTTTTTTTTGGTTTTTTTGAGACAGGGTTTCTCTGTGGCTTTGGAGGCTGTCCTGGAACTTGCTTGGTAGTCCAGGCTGGTCTCGAACTCACAGATAACTCTTAAAAAAAAACTCTATCTGGAGCAAAGTAAATGACATTCCAACTAAATAATTTCCTTAGTCAGAAATAAATGTCCCAGCCAGGCATTAGTAGTGCATGCCTTTAGTCCCAGCACTTGAGAGACAGACGCAGGTGATTTCTGTGAGTTTGAGGCCAGCATGATCTACAGAGCTAGATCCTGTACAGCCAGAGCTGTTATACAGAGAGACCTTGTCTTGAAAAACCAAAAAAAAAAAAAAAGGAAAAAGAAAGAAATGACCCAGTCAGCATATTTTTTTAAATTACATATCTTAACATATAATATCTATAATTACTATTTTGATTGGGAAAGTTTCAAACAAAAGATAGACTGGCTTTTTTAACCTCAAATTTTAAATTATTACAAACAAAATTGTTATGGCACTGGTGGCATTAATTCTCATGCTAGAGCATACCCAAAGGAGAAGTACCTTACTACTCTGTCTCATTCAGTTTATCTGTAGGTTTTAGAACAGGAACTCAAGCTCCTCCATGCTGGAATCACAGGTGTGAGCCACCACCCAGTTTACTCCGATTCTTTTAGAGACATAAAATAGCTTATTTAGGTTCTTCAAACTCATAAAAAATATTAACTATATTCACAGGTGAATCACTTTTAAAACATGTCTTAACCAAAAAAGAAAAAAAAAAAACAAACAGGGAAGTGATACATTCAGTAAGAAGGTACAGAAAAATATATAACCTGAACTTACTGATATTCGTTTATTGGCAAAAGCTTGGCTATATACTAAAATAAAACTAACAGTACACACACAGTGATTAGAAATCATGGAGGACATATGCTGCACTAAAGAACTGACCTATTGCTTTCACAAAGGCACACTAGTTGTGGAGGTTTGAATTAGAATGCCCTCCCCCACACACAACTGGCTCATATATTTGCATACTTATCCCCACTACATGAACCGTTTATAAGGGTTAGAAGGTGTGGCCTTGTTGGAGAAGGGGTGGCCTTGCTGTAGGAGGTATGCCACTGGGGCTTGTTTCTCACTCTCTGACTGCTGTCTACCATCAGGATGTAAAACTCTCGGCTACTTACTTCTTCAGCGCCATGTCTGCTGGCAAACTGTCAAGCTTCCCACCATGATGATAATAAACGAACCCTCTGAAACTGTAGGCAAGCACCCAGTTAAATGCTTTCTTTTATAGGAGTTGCTTTGGTCATGGGGTCGCTTCACAACAATAGAACAGCAACTAAGGCAAGTGATTATACTATCTGCTTCCACCAACAGTAAAAACTTACTCAGAACATGTTGCTTTTGGGGGGGGGGTATTTTTTTTTGGTTTTTTTTTTTTTTTTTTTTGGTTTTTTGAGACAAGGTTTCTCTGTATTGTTTTGGAGGATGTCCTGGAACTTGCTCGTAGACCAGGAACTCACAGAGATCCGCCTGCCTCTGCCTCTGCTGGGATTAAAGGCGTGCGCCACCAATGCCCGGCCAGAACATATTGCTTAATCTACCATATGGAAATATGCTGACATCATACAGAGCATCTTGATCAGTATTTGGGGAAAAAAAAAACAATTTTCTGGTCTTAAACTCAGAGCCAAGAATAACCCAGGCATGGTGGGTGACACATGGCTTTAATTCCAGCCTTTTGGGAGGTGAAGGCAGTATAATCTGCAGTTCAAGGTCATCCTCAATTTCACAGTAGTTCACAAGGCCAGCCTGAACTATGAAACCTATCTAGAAAGTTGGGAAGAGCCTGGAAAGATGGCCTATAGGTTAAAAGCACTGTCTGATCTTCCAGAGGAATGGGGTTCAATTCCCAGTACCTACTGACAACAGTCTGTAACTCCAGCTCCAGGGAATCCAACATTCTCTTCTTGCCTCCACAGGCAATGAAAACATGGTGTACAAACATATGTATACACATAAAATTAAAAAATAATAAAATTCTCTGGGTCAGTGAGATGGCCTCAGTGGGTTTTAAAGACACTTGTCACAAATATTGACAACCAGAGTTCAAGCAATAGGAACTACATGGTAGAAAGAGATAATTGACTCCCACAAGTTGTCCTCTGATCTTCACATGCCCACACACACTGTGGCATACACACAAAATAAATAGATAAAATGTAATTTTTAAAATATATTTTTAAAGCAGATAGGCAAGATGGCTTAGGGGGTTAAAAGCACTTGATAAAAGCTTGATGGTCTAAGATAGTCTGTCTGGAATTGGAAGGAAAACTAACTTCATAAAGCTGCCCTGAGTCCACACAAGCTGCATGGCATGCATGTACCCCCACATATATCATACACACATAATAATAACCATTCCAATCATTATATTATACTTACAATTAAATATAAAATGCTATTAAAAGAAGTTGTAATTATAAAAATAAGTAAACCATTATGAGTGATGTCTTTTCCTTCAGTGACTGCCAAAGATAGACTTTATCAGAATCCACTAAAAGGCTTTCCTATTAAAATTGACAACATGCCCTCCTCTGGCTGGCCAGGTGCTATGTACTGTAAAACACTACTTACCTTTTAAAAATCATTATTAATATTAATGGTATATTCTTTTGGTTCTTATGAAGGGAGTTAGAGGCAGGAATATATCAGGAATTCAAGGGCAGTCTCAGTTACATGGCAATGTTGAGGCCAGTCTGGGCTACCAGAGACCTTGCCTCAAAGATAAAAATGAAAAGTGAAAATCTTGGAGAATGGGGCAATCTGATTTCCTAATTGACTACACTCTCCCTTGCTCTAGTTGCATTCAGCAAAAGAGTTGTCAGTCAACAAGATAGCTAAACCGCTCTTATATCGCCTAACACTTGGAACACACTACAGCTGCCTTGGGGAAACTACACAATGATCCCAACCGCTTGCTCTGATCTCCAGAAATGAAAACTAAGTCCACACACAGGAAGGAAGGAAGAAAGGAAGGGAGGAAGGAAGGAAGGGAGGGAGGGAGGGAGGGGGGGAGGGAGGGAGGGAGGAAGGAAGGAAGGAAGGAAGGAAGGAAGGAAGGAAGGAAGGAAGGAAGGAGTGAGGGAGGACAGGACAGGACAGGATAGGACAGGATAGGACAGGACAGGACATTGAACACTGTTCATAACAACCTCTAAATGGAAATGATCAAAGTATGTACTAACTTGATGGACAAATAAAATGTAACACAAGTACATCCATACAATGGAGTATTATTCAGAAAAAAAAAGAAATGAAGTTCAGATACACACCCATATGGATGGACCTTGAGAACATTATCAGAAGTAGCAAAAGAATAATTCTTGTATAAATCTATTTACATAAAAAGTCCAGATGTCTTAAGTAGCAAGTAGGAAGCTGGGTATGGTGGTGTACAACTGTAATCCCAGCATTTAGGAGGTGAAAGCAAAACGATCTGGAATTCAAAGTTATCTTAGACTATACATAGTTCAAGGACAGCCTTGGAAAAAAATAAATAGGAGGAAAGTGAGGAGGGCATGGACAAGAGGAAATGAAAAGTGCCTCTCCAGGGGAGTGCCAGCCTACACTCCCACTGCCAGAGAGTCTGGGAAACAGGGAGGACCCTAAGAGAGATATGCATGGTACCCCAGAGAAGGAGACTGGGGTAGATCTCCTGAGTGGACTGGGAGCATGGGGGAGGGGACAAGGAGCTGGAGTAAAGTGAGGGGGAGATGAGAAGGGGAAGAGGAGGACATGGGGGAGCAGGAAAGTTGAGTCGGGGGGAGAACAGAGGAGAGCAGGATGAGAGAAACCATAAAAGAGGGAGTCATTATAGGTTTGAGAAGAGATCTGGTACTAATGAGATTTCCAGAGATCTACAAGGATGACACCAACTGACAATCTAAGCAATAGTGGTGAGGCTACATTAAATGCCCTTCCCAGATGAGACTGACGACTACCTTGTATGCCATCCTGGAGCCTTCATCCAGTGGCTGATGGAAGCAGAGGCAGACACCCACAGCTAAACACTGAAACGAACTCCTGGAAACCAGTTGCAGAGAGGGAGTGATGAGCAAAGGGGTCAAGACCAGGTTGGTCAAACCCACAGAAACAGCAGACCTGAACAAGGGGGAGCTCATAGACCCCAGACTGATAGCTGGGTAACCAGCATAGAACTAATCCAGATCCCCTGAACCTGCTTATCAGTGAGGAGGCCTCAGCAATTATCTCTAGCATACAAATAGACTTTGGGAGGTCATTCCACATAAAGGGATGGTCTCTCAGCCTAGACACACAGGGGAGGGCCTAGGCCCTGCTCCAAAGGATATGATAGACTTTGAAGATCCCCCATGAAGGGCCTCACCCTCCCTGGAGAGTGGAGTGGATTGGATGGGGGGGTTGGAGGGCGGGTGATGAGGAGTGGGGGAGAGGAGGGAAGGGTGAGGAAGCTAGGATTGACAAGTAAAGCAAGCTTGTTTCTAATTTAAATAAATAAAAAATGTTTATAAAAAAAGAAAAAGAAAAGTGCCTCTCAAAGATTATGTGTTTGTTTGGGAAGGGATAAATTATGCTATGATGATTGTTGTACAACTCTATAGATATACTGCAAGTCAAACACATACATTTTAAACAATATGTAGATCATATGTTATTAAATGAATTATATCTCAATAAAGGTACTTTTTGTTATTTATTTTTGGGGGGTTTTGGGTTTTTTGGGGGTTGATAGGTTTTTTTGTTTTGGTTTTTGGTTTTTCAAGACAGGGTTTCTCTGTAGCTTTGGAACCTGCTCTGGCACCCGTTCTGTAGACAAGGCTGGCCTTGAACTCAGAGATCCACCTGCCTCTGCCTCTGCCTCTGCCTCTGCCTCTGCCTCTGCCTCTGCCTCTGCCTCTGCCTCTGCCTCTGCCTCTGCCTCTGCCTCTGCCTCAGCCTCAGCCTCAGCCTCAGCCTCCCAAGTGCTGGGATTAAAGGCGTGTGCCACCACCACCCGGCTCTCAATAAAGCTACTTTTTAAAGACAGGGTTTCATATACCCCAGGCTGGCCTTGATATGTAGTTAAGAAGTCTCTAACTTCCTGCCTCCACCATCCAAGTGCTGGGATTACAGGCATGAGTCACCACACCTAGTTATAAAGCTACTTTTTAAATGGCAATGTATTCCATTATTCAAGTTAAAAATTTAAAAACAAAATGTTAAGTACAATTAGAGTGAATGCCCATTGTTATGACCCACTAAGAAAAATAAGGAAATGACTACTATTGGTTAAATAATACGATAAATAAGAGTAGAAATATGGACATGGGATTTGAAAACTGAAAACATGGAGCTATTGTTCATATCTGATTGAGAACCAGAATGTTAGTACTTGAGATGTGAGGGTAACTTGGCTGTGACTGAAAGGAGTAAATTAAACTGAAGGGCTTTACTTCTAATAATTTAAAAATAAAGGGACCAGACCCTCACTCAGCCCCCTGCTTTAGTAACCATGACAGGCTACAGAAAAGACCTCTGACACAAGGAAACTCCAGATCCTCTGGCCTCCCAGAGCCTAGGGCCAAAACTAAACACAAAGAAACTCCAGACCCCCTGCCCACCAGCCTCCTAGGTGCTTGGTTCCTGGGAACTGTTTGGCCACAAAAGAAACTCCAGAGGGGACCAAAACCTCCCCTGTAGTCTCCAGGATATAGTTCTGAAAACTACTGGTATCTATGTACAACAGGCCACCTGCAAGTAACAAGACAATGCCATAGAAACCACATAATGTTCTCTCTCAGCACTGACCAATGAAAATAATAGGTACATAGGTATTTCATGCCAAAATATGACTTTGAGAAATTCTCCTAATTGTCTCCAAATGTCAACCAATCAGAAACCAACCTGTACCTACTGATGTAATCCTGTAACTTTTGTCTATAAAACCTAACAGTAGACAGGGAATTTCACCACCTCTGGGGGCTGCTACGACAGCTAGCCAGACTGGGTCCCTGTCATGGTTGGATAAACAATCATTAAACCTTGCTTTTGCAGTTTGGTGGATCTTCCTGGTGGTCTCTGGGAACTTTACAACTTGGGCAGAACAGTGACATGACCCCACGGATCACCAAGGTTGACTGGACTGATATGGCTAGCTAATACAGGTTTTCCCTTCCTTCTTCACTGCTTTCAGTGTGACCTTCCTAAGATGCACTGAAGAGGATGACCTCCATGAACAAACGACTCTCTTCAGCCAAGGGTTAGAGTGTAGCTGTGTTATGTGAGGTCAAGGCCAACATGATCTACACGGTATCAAAAAAACAAATAAATAAATAAACCAGCAAGCAGATCTCTGGTTCAACAAACAAAGGCACTTGTTACTAAGCCTAAAGACCTGAGATCAATCTTCTGAACTCACATGGCAAAAGAAGAGAATCTATCCTATAAATTGTCCCCTGACCTCCACAATGTGTTATGGCATCAACATGTGTGTTCACACACAAACATACATATGTACAGAAAGAAAGACATACATACGTACATACATGAGTGCTAAAAAACTTTAATCTGGAATGGAGAGATGGCTCAGTGGTTAAAAGTACTGGTTGTTCTTCCAGAGGACTCAGGTTCAATTCCCAGCAACCATGCCTTTTTGTAACTCCAGTTCCAGGGTTTCTGGCACCCTCACACAGACATATATTCAAGCAAAACATCAATGAACATAAAATAATTTTTAAAAATTTACTTCAAATCCTCAACAATACAGTCAGGAAAAACAACTAACAGATAGGGTCATGTGATACTTTCTGGACTTTTACTTTTTTTTTCTTGTTATTAACAATGTCTCCATAAAAGACTTCTTAATTCATGCACAACCACAGAACCAGAAGAAAAAGAATTCAGTGACAGTAATGTGCAAATCTGGGGAGAATGGGTAACATGTTTAAATTATAACATATACATTACTAAAGCCAAGATGCTAGGAAATTAAACACGAAAATTCAGTTTATACAAATATATACTACTGGTGACAGACATATAGCTCACTTGGTAGGATGCTCACCTAACAAGTAGCAAGCCTAGAAGAGCATAAAAAGTACAGTGGTGCTAAACTGTAATCCCAGCACTTCCAAAGTGTGGGTATCATGAGGATGAGAAGTTCAAGGGTATTCTCAGCTACACAGCAACTATGAGGACAGCTGGGATACAGGAAACTACATTTCCCCTCGAAAAAAATAATAATAAAATGTATTACACTGAGGGTTAACATATTAAATCACAGTAAACTAAATTTATGATACTAAATAAGTTATTCATTGCATAAAACAACAGCAACTGAAAACCACAAGCAGCTCAAGACAATATGGATAAGGAATCCTTCCTGAACTCTTGTGATCCCAAATACTCAACTCAGCAGCCAAATTTCTTAACAGATTAGAACATGACATTTTCCTTCACTCTATTAGCATTTCAGTTATTGAAAGCCAAACAGCCGATAATAACACATTTAGAAGGATACAAGTGCATGATCCTGGGCTTTTATAATGGACTTTGCAATGAAAATCACTGGCCTTTCACAGCACAAGAAAATGGGAAATGAGAGGAACATGATGGTTATAATCGTGACACAAAGAGGAGAGGGAAGCAATTGGGTGAAAGAACTGGACCAAAAAAATGAGAGAAAAGGGAGAGCTAAAAGTCACCTGGGAGTTACTGGAGGTTCAACTCAATGGTAAAGCATTGTTATAGCATTTGGGAGGCCCTGGTTCAAACCTTAGCATGCAAAAAAATAAATAAATAAAAAAGGAAATAACTATTAAGGGCAGTTATTTCCAAGAGGAATGACACTGAGAAAACTTGCTTGGCACTAACAATGGAGCCTGGAGAAGAAAGTTGTGCAAGTGAAGCTAAAAACAAAGTCCCCAACCTTCGGTCACTCTTTACTGGGACAACTCTCCCCACGAAGATGTAAGCAATGATTAGTGACCCGTTCGAGGGGTAAAGTGATTTTCAATGCACAGACTGACTGGAGGCCAGAAAAGAAAGCACCACAGGAAAGGACCAGGAGGAACTAGTTCTAGGGCACCAGGAAACTGCCGGGGTTCAAATTGGTGCTGGTGAATAATTTTCAACAGGAAGTATACCAGATGGTAATCCCAAACTAAGGCAGAACAAAAGTAGTGAGGAATCTGTGGGCTGGGCACAGTTCAGACGAAGGGGCTTGCCTGGCACACGGCAGACACTGTGTTCTGTCCCCGGCACCGCAAAAAGAAGGAAAAGCAGGGTGTCCAGGTGCAGAGTGCCTGGGCTGGGATCTAGAAACCCAATTTCTTTCCCCCTCTGACCTTGGACAAGTCACTTTACTTCCCTGTGCTTCGCCTGATACAGGGAAACAGTAACTGTGCCCCAGCGGTAGGATTGCTCAATGGCTTCCTCTGCACATTCTCACAAAGCCTCGCACTCCGAGTAACGAGTACAAGGTAATTAAGATGAGAAAGGCCAGCTACGTTCTGACATCTCCATGGGCAATGCAAGTGGCAGCTATTGGAGAAGGTGTCAGGGAGGGAGCAAAGAGCATGTTCAGGTAGTGGCAAGGTCCGGAGGCTGCACTTGGGCGGGGTCGTCCTCGGGAACTAGGCTCTCAGGTGAGGGAAGGTGGGAGAACTCTTGCTCCAGAACCAAGGTAACCAGGACGTTTTCATAGGAGCTGTGATGGGCAGTTCCACTGAGCGTAGAGCCAGTGTCCGCTCCTGACTGAAGAGGTGCCGACCGAAGGGAGCGGCGGCCCAGCAGAGCCGCGCCTCACCCTCTCTCCTCAGACAGGCTTCCCAGCAGGGCCTCGCTCAAGACGCGGGACACCCGCGGCTCTCCCCGCAGCCAGCCGCCGCGCTCCGCCCGCTCTCGCGGACCCGGCCCCGCCCCGGTACCTGAGCGTGGGCCCGATGCAGGCCGTGTCTGTGCTCTCGATCTCCCTCAGGATCCGCTCGTGCTCCGCCGCTGTCTCCAGGCTTTCCTCCGCCATCTTCGCCCGCTCCATCGCAGGGCACGGCCGCGAGGCCCTCACTCAGCGAGTACCCCTCACTCTCTCAACCTAGGATCCGCGGCCGCTGGGCCAGCAACCCGCAGCGCGACCCCGCCCTCGGATGCCACGCCCCCAGGCGTCAGCCCGGCCGCGAGCGTCGCGCACAGCCCGCTGGGATTTGTAGTTCGCTGAGTCAGGCTGAGCCGAGTTCTGTCCATTTGTGCAATGAATCTGAGCTAATTGCTGCGACCTTGATAGAGACTCAGAGCGCTTTACAACACCCATATACAGTGACACCAAATCAGTCAGTGTTATTAACTCTGCACAATTTTTAATGTGTATGGGTATTTTACGTGCATATGTGTCTATGCACTAAATGTATGCCTGGTGCCCCAGTAAGCCAGAAGACTGTGTCAGATCACCAGGGACTAGATCTACAGTTGGTTGTGAGGCGCCTCGTGGGTGCAGGGAATGGAATTTCAATTATCTGGAAGAGCCACAATGCTCTTACCA